>NC_012879.2:40918577-41228005 GCF_000003195.3 Sorghum bicolor
GATATATATATATATATATATATATATATATATATATATATATATAAACATGTTAAGCTCTATTTCAGTATACATTCAAGCACTGCCTATATATTCCATGTTTATACAACATTTTTTATCAACTAATTTTGTAGAGATTTCATCTAGTGCCTTCAAATTAGTCTTTCACTACTCGGTGCTATCAAGGAATATTATTTCTGTCACCATCATTTGGAGTTACTAAACCCCAATTAAGTAATGATTTACAAAGAGCCTAGAAATTAAGGAAATGAGAGAAAGTTGTCATATCACTGCAATCTTTAGAGTAACTATCCATTGTCCAAGAGAGTAAAATGATACTATGTAACAACTATTGATATGGGTGCTTACATTGGCTAACTGCATCATAGAAAAAGGGAATAGAGATTGATATAGATGCTTACATTGGCTACCCCTGTCCTTGACCTTTATGATAGCACCCTCGGTCCTCCAATCAACAGACTTCAGCAAATCCTTGTTATCATTGGCACGTACCCGGCGTCGTGCTTCCTTTCCATCTGAGGCATGGTTCTCATACTAATGTAGGTAGAATGGCGATCAAAGAATGGGTGACATTCAACATTCCAAGACTCTGAATCAGCACACCATATATTGACAAGGGAGGAACATACCTATGACCACATATATATCACCATGAGCAAGCATAGCATCAGGGGAGGCAAGCATCGATTCAGCACCAGATTGACAAGACAGCTCAGAGCTATGGAAGCAACAAATCATCACAACATGCCAAACTCGAGAAACAGAATTATACATTTTTAATTATGTTACTATATATAGTTATAAGTGCGTCCAGTTACTCAAACTGCATCTCAAGGTATAATATAGTAAACTAAAGACCAGGACCAGAAAACTATAATTCTATGATTAGGAATGCATATATTCTAGAGGAAAGAATCTAAACCACCAGCAAGCATATTCAGTTCACACAACTTAGTTAATGATGAAGATAAATGGAATTCATAGCAAGGCATTTTTTAAAGAAACAGTGGATAACTAATAGGAAGTTTTCCATTTAATATTTGTCATGTACTAGACGATGGGCCATGATACTGCACAAGGTGGGCTTGGGAGCAGGCTGTGTCCCATCTATGAGAAGAGTCGGTGTACTAAAGGGAGGAAGGGACATTCACGAGGCATTGAACAGAACCCTGAACTGTTGTCCTCTTCCTTCTTCCATCTAGGACTCGACCTCCCTTCTGTTCTTGTTGTCTCCCTCCAATTCCTTATTGTACCCAGTCTAAATTCCCTCTAATTCTCCGGTTATCATATCAGTTACCCTTGTAGTTGCTACCTAGAAGGCAAGGATTATTACTACTGGTATCTAGAGCCTCCAATTTGGGAACCCTAATTTTCCCCCAAATCGAGTTCACCATGGCCACTGTGTCGGAACTCTCCATGTCACTGTCAGAGATGTCAACATCGATATGGGTGCCACAAGGGAGACACGTACCGTGGCTGTAGCTGGCGGGTTCGCGTGGCTCGCACATAATCTATCGTGGCCTGCTGACCATGTGCGATAGTACATCGATTTCACCATCGGAACCATTGTGCTTGTCTTCATCCATGATGACGAGGATCTAGAGCACATCGCCCTCTAGTTCAACCGCAATGTGCTTGTCTCCATCGATGTCACTAGAGGGAGCACTTTGACCTTGTCTCCGTCGCGTCCTCGCCGCTCGTTGCTAGGAAGCATGGCGGGGCACTCGTGACGAGGGAGAGGCAGAGGTGTCTGACTAGGTGCCTTGCATGGTGCGGTTGGTGCCCTCGGCTATGCATGTGAGCACAACGTGCAATGACCGATTCTGACAAACATGTGCCGATGTCCATTGTTGGTATAAATTAAATGGACACAAGAAAATATGACTATCCGCAAGCGCACAAATATAATACCAATGTAGCACTTCACCCAGAGATTTTAAATATCATATCCACAAGGAAACGTGTGAATATAACTATGGTCCAACCTAATCAGTAGATATCAATCCTAACTAGAGATAAGAGGAGATCACAAAAACTAAGTTTACTTTGAATCTCGATAAAAAAGTATTTTCTAATGTTCTAACATGACCAGATAACTTGAATAGGGGTAGAAAGCATAGTTCTCCCCTACGAGCATCTATATATGGCTACCAATCCTTCTAACGGGTGATGGATTATAGAGGATTCAATGAAGCTATAAAGTCACCTTCGTGAGCTACCATCTACCGGAAAGACAGGGGACATTCACAAGTAATATAGATCTAAGCACCATGCTTACTCCTATACTACTACTTCAATCTACATCGTCCTATAGACTAAAGTACTCAAAAGAATTGTGAACTAGAAGAACAATATGAATACAAAGTTACTTACATAAGAAGACGATGATTGAAGAACCTCATAACCAAGTCCTGGGCGAGGGGACTTGATCCTAGAGAGTACAGCCGAAGAGAAGCACCGACAGGCCAAAACTCCTCTAGAACTCTAGTCTCAACTCCTCTCTCTAATTCTAGAACTAGATAGCTACTCTAAGAGGTAGATCCATTCAAGGGACCCATGTCACGTTGATCCAACTAGAGATAATGAATTAGGGTTTCTAGGATGCCTCCGTTAGGGGGTTAGGGGTCCCATTATATAGCCCGGTGGGATGAACATCAACTGTAGAATCAAACCGACTTAACATAGGGCCAAGATGCATCCTCGAAGGTTGTGGAGAGGTACGCAGAGGCTGACAGGTGGGGGCCACCCTGGGAGGCCAGCTGGCCCCACCACAAAAGGGCTCGGGCTCCACTTCATTCTGTTGTCTTCTAGATCCTTCCTAATCCCTCTAGCGATATTTTTCGTCGCGGTTTAGTTTCATTGGTTTTATGCACTTTGATCCTCAATTATGCACTTTCTAGATAATTTCCTTGAAACAGACAATTCACCAAAATTCATGGAATTGTTAGTTAAAACCCCCTATCTTCTATGTGTAGTGATCATATCTCATGTTTATTTCACTATAAAAAGTTGATGCTATCCACCGTCAACAAGCCCCCCAAGCTCATCTTTTGCTAGTCCCTTAGCAAAGCCTAACTAATAAACCTAGATCAGGAGTTGCTAAAATGTGTTCACACCTCAAAAGTACACATGCATTCAATAAAAAATTCTCCTCTAGATTAGAAAAACCGATATGACTTTCAAACTCACCCATATTACCTTGAACCATGGAGCTTCTTAACTTTCACTTGGGTCTTGAGTAAATTGAAAGACAGAACAATCTAGTTAAGTACTATGTCTCTTACTCAACTAGCATTCTAGAGTTTTTTATAACTTTTCAAAATAAAACTCAGAGCTTAATTGTATGACACCCTCAAGTCTATTTTATATGTGGTATTTATGGATCTCACTGAGGCATTAATGATGATATGCCTTCCTATAGCTAAGAATTATAGTGGAGTTCATAGGAGTGGCAAGAAAGAACATACTTGCAATTCACATATTGTAAAATCAAACAATGGAACTGTTGGGCATTCTTAACATCATTACCAAAAGTAGACTTAGTTTTCTATTTTTGATAATGGTGCCAAAAAATGTCAAACCTATCCCTCATGCCACTTAAGCCAAGTTGTCATCCCCAGAATGACATGAGAGACGCGGTATTGAAATATGCAATTGCTCTTCTGAATAAATAATAAATGAGATCTGCAAGCGCACAGATTAATACCGATGTAGCATTTTAACTGGGAAGTATTCCTGGTATCGTTATTTATATTTTTACGATTGGGAAGGGATTACTAACATCAGTGTTGATTATGGAATGAAATATAGAACTGGGTATCTATCATTGCATGTGTAATAGAGAGCATTCATCTATCTCTTGCATACAGGGATAAATGTCACATAAAATATAGATGAAGTATGATTGGTGACAAAGATAACTAATCTGATCAGCATAACTAGCCACATATAATAATGATAAGCACCTCAACCGATATTCTAGCAAGTCATTAGCATGGGATTAGGATGAACTACAAGAATATTTCCTAAGTTATTCTTAACTATAAAGTCTAGCATATCATAGTTAGTGCAATTATACTTGGAAATCATTGCGAGAAAGGACTACGCCCATGCATAGTGATATTATCAAGGAAGATGAGAAACATAGCAATCACTCCCCTGTAATAATGTTGCTCTGCGTGCCCTATACACGGGAGGGGGACTATATAAGAATCAATGGAGCTGTCACCACCACGAACTACCCCGCGATCCGGCATATAGGGTACAATCACAGATAAATACAGTATAGGCAGCACACCTACACAATATCTATCATTTACCCATGGATCCAATGGATAAACGCTATACGATCCTAAACATGTATATAATTCCAATCTAACTAAACCAAGCATATAACTATGATAAACTAAGAATGATATAATTGCAAATATAAACAAGTAGAGCAAAGTCATAATCAATATATTAAAATAGAACAAAGTTGTATTCATAATATTGAAGAACAATGATGAACTAATGAAGAACAGTAGAGGAATTACCAAGAATCCTCTTGACAGATCCGAAAACCAATCGAAGATTGACTCCTTCTAGTTCTAATCCTATGGAGCTACGCTAAACTAGAGATCTAGTTGATGTGGTGGCTCAAGGGCTTGATTTGGGACTCTCCTCCTGATGAATGAATTAGGGTTTGAGGAATGAGAATGAGTCTTCTCCACCAGGGGCCAGGGGGCCTGCTTATATAGCCCCTCCAAATGAATATGGGTCGTCGGATCAAACCAACCTTAATCGCACGGTTTTCCTTAATCCTTTAGGTCGGTGGAGCATTATCCGCGAGATGGAGCCTGATTGGCTGAGAGCCTTGGGCGGGCGCCCAGCCCCCAGGCCCGCTCGGCCTCCTGCTCGTTCCCATGGCTTTTGGACTCTTCTAGATGTTGGATAATTGCGGTGCACGTTAATATCTCTATGTAAACCCGACATGTGGACCTTTCCATATTCTCTGATAACCCGTTGCAGAAATAGACAAACACCAAAACTCATGGAATTCTGTTAGATAAAACCCTAAGTCTGGGTGTTGGTCGCATTTGGATCCTTTTCTTTATTTATTTGATGATTATATTTGATACTTAAAGACTATCAACATACTCCCCCAAGCTTACCTCTTGCTCTCCTTCAGCAAGGATAGTTTCAGTGATGGATCAGAAGTTGCTGTAGTGCCTTAAAATGTTGACGGTACACATGCTTTCAAATGAGGTCTCATCTCTGAGTTAGAGTAAACTGTTAAGACTTAAAACTTACTTATTTTACCTTTCACCATGGGGCTTGCAACTGTCACTTATGTCTTGAGCAGTTAAAAGATAGAACGGTCTAGCCAAGCACCATGCCTCTTAGTCTTGATCACCTATAGCTCTGGAGTTTTTGCAGTTTTTCAAATAAAACTCAGAGATTCCTTTGTATGACCCTCTCAGATCTCTCTTTATGGTATTTCTGGATCCTTACCAAGGCATTGATGGTATATGCCTTCTCTCAAAGTATGTGGTAGTTGTAGTATAAGGCATAGTGACATTGCCTTCTCTCTCATCCTACTTTAATAAGGCTTTGATATCTAGAGCTCATAGGTGGGAGATAAAGTATACATACTTACAAGACATTTATTACATAGTCAAACAATGGATCCAGAGAAACAAGTCAATAAGTCAAATCAAGATGTGCATGTGTGGTGAATGAATGGTGTATGGTGATGATGGTGATAACAATGGTGAAAGTCTAATTCTACTTTTGCTCTTTTGAGCGGATACACACCTTCCTTGCACTTTGAAGCATTTTGGGGAGAATGAGATGCTCTATATATTTTTTTTTCTTTTCTCTCAGGTGGGTATCTTGTACCCCTAATTCTACTGTCGGACACTTGTCCATTTTTACCTCTCGTCTCACTTTTTTCTTTTCTTCGAGGTTCCGGGCACTTGCTGTTGACACTAGCTAACACCACTTAGATACTAGGTTGTCATCCCTAGCATGGCGCTAGAGTGTACAAAGGTATTTATAAATGTAAAGGCTCTCTAGAAAATAATCTATTCTATCCGCAAGCGCACAGATAAAACACCTCATTGTAGCATTTCACCAGGATAAGTATTCCAGGTATCGTTATTTATAATTTTGCTCTAGGGATCTAAAGAAGATGGAATTAAAACAAAGGGGCAAAATCTATCAAGGCATAGACTAGAGATAAACTTGCAAGAACATGATTACTAATGAGAAACTCGTCACACAGTCACTTACTTTAGCAGGGGGTAAACCATAAAGATAATGATAATAAAGTATAAGTTCATGGGATAAAGAGCACAGCGATTAGAAAATAGACTACTCCTCATATATGTAGGTGATGTCGGATTAGCTAGAGAATGGATTCTAAGTTATCTACTAACTACTAAGTCATAATCTACTCTAGTTATCTACAAGATCATATATAGCATAAAAGACTCTTCATTCATGTATAAGGAACATTGATAAAGTAAAGCAGAACATCGCATGACTTACTCCACAATACCGGTTCTGCCTGTCCTATCAACGGAGGGTGGACTATATAAGAATCAACGAAGCTGTCACTATCGCGAACTACCACACGACTCGGCCAATAGGATACATTTGCAGATAAATAACATCTAAGCACCACGCTCACATGTGATCTATCACCTAACTCCCTCGCGTCAAGAGCTAAGCGCTTTGCAAACTTATACATAAACTCATTATCAATTAGAACTATATCAAATATAGAACTAGAGCAAACTAAGAACATAATAATTAGAGACATAATGCAATTAGAACAATAGAATTAGAGAAAGATATGAATAATACCAATCTTTATTACCGAAGATCCGAATCCAGAGCGTAGTGCTCTACTTCTCTAAATGCTATCTAATCAACCTCTAAACTTGAAGGATTAGGGAGTATCTAATTCTAATTCTCTGTGGGAGAGAAGCTCTAAACCCTAACTTTGATGGCTACCTCTGAATAATGATTTCTCCTCCTCTCCTCCAGGGGCCAGGGGGTCTGGTTTTATAGTCCCCTCAAGTGAACGTGAGCCATTGGATCAAACCGACATAGATTGTATGGTTTAGATTGATCCTTTAGGTCGGTGGAGTCTTGCCCCGAAGCAGAGTCCTGATTGGCCTCTTGGCCAGGGCGGGCGCCCAAGGGGGGTGGGCGGCCGCCCAGCTCCCGAGCCCGATTCGCGTCCCGTTCGTTCCCGTGGCTTCTGGATCCTTCTAGATTGAGGAAAATTGCGCGGCACGTAATTATCTCGTTGTAAACATGACATGTGGACCTTCTCTCCATATTTTCTGATAAACCCCTGCAGAAATAGATAAACACCAAAGCTCGTGGAATTCTGTCAGATAAAACCCTAATTCTAGATGTTTGTTTCATATTGATCCTTTTTCATGTTTATTTGATTATTAATTTTAGTACTTAAGGACCGTCAACAAACTCCCCCAAGCTTACCCTTTGCTCGTCCCTGAGCAAATAGCTGAACTTAGACGGATCAGGAGTTGCTTCAATGTTTTCTTTCCTGAGAGGCACACATGCTTTTACATAAAAATTCTTCCAGATTAGAGTGAAGTGTTATGGAGTTTAGTACCTGCGATCCTTGTTCATGTTTATTTGATTATTAATTTTAGTACTTAAGGACCGTCAACAAACTCCCCCAAGCTTACCCTTTGCTCGTCCCTGAGCAAATAGCTGAACTTAGACGGATCAGGAGTTGCTTCAATGTTTTCTTTCCTGAGAGGCACACATGCTTTTACATAAAAATTCTTCCAGATTAGAGTGAAGTGTTATGGAGTTTAGTACCTGCACTTAAATCTTAAGTAATCAAAAGACAAAATAGTTAAGTCAAGCACTATCCCTCTTGTCTATACTTCACCTTTGTTCTAGAGTTTTTCATAAGTTTTCAAAATAAAACTCAGAGTTCCCAGCAATGATCTCTCAAGTCTCTCTATATGTGGTATTTGTGGATCCTTACCATAATGTCACTTACCTATAGCTAATAGAATATTTAAGTGGAGCTCATAGGAGTGGAAAACAGCTCATACATATGTTGTCTAATCGATCCATGGATCCAAAGGAACTCAGCATATAATTAAATCAAGATGTGCATGTGTGGTGGAGTAAATGATAGTGAAAATGCATAAGTGATAATAAAACTTAGTTCTCATTGCTCCTTATATTGCTATCTCTCCTTCTCTTTGATCTTTGCCTTGGGAGAACATGGGTTATCTTTTTCTTTTCTTTTCTCTTTCTTTTTTTTTCAGGTGGGTAGTAGATACCCCTAATTCTACTGTCGGACACTTGTCCATTTTTTCCGCTCAAGTGGGCATCTTTGTACCCCTAATTCTACTTCGGACACTTGTCCATTTTTACCTCTCGTCTCACTCTTTTTCTTTCTTTTCCGAGGTTTTCGGGCACTTGCCCCTTTTTATTTCCTCGTATATTTTTGCATAACCCATGCCTCTTCTGCATTGAATCTTTTTAGAGAGAGAGAGAATAACAATACTTGGGATAGTGAGTGATAATATTTTTAGCAATTTTAATGAATGGTGGTGGATGCTGTGGTAGATGTGTGCAAGTGAATATCTTAATTTAACCACATAAAAAGCTCCTAAGGGTCGACACAGCTCGATCAAACTCAATGTAAATATAGTAAAAGATGTTATAGCAAGTATGGCTGTGGTAGGTAATTTTGTTATGCTAGGAACTCATCATGTGATTTGTAAGTTTTCAAAATAAATCTCCAGAACTTGGTGTAGTAGGAACAAGATAAAGAGTAGCTCAACTTTATATCATGCCTTTCTCTTACCTAGACTTTAGTTTTATGCTTCCCAAAGATAGTAAATTCAGTTTTAGTAATTCCTGGAAGAACTCTAATGTAAAAGCTAGGTACTTGTAAGTAAGCAAATAGAGCAACTGTTCATCATTTCTATCATGCATCTTTTTGGTCTTTTTTTGTTTTTTCTAGAGATTAAACTTAGCAAGAAAATAAAGCACACTTATCTACACACTCTTTTTATTTTGTTTTCATGTTTATAAAGTGCAGTAAATTAAAGTAAGAAAATATTTATTTGGTTTTCTAAGTTTTCCTTTTAAGATAAATAAAATACTAAGACAGAATAGAATAAATAAGAAGAGCAAATAAAAACTTACTTGATAAATTAGGGAGGAACTCCCCCAAGCTGGATGTTGACGTGGGTCTTACCCGATGTTCCAGAACCGCATCATGGTTGTGATGTTATCGTTCATTGTTGTTGTATCTTTTCTCAGCTCTTGTACCGTAGCGGCATGGTCCTGGTTCCATTTTTGTTGCTCTTCCAGGAGTCTTCCATGTTCTGCTTGCGTGTTCTGGATGAAGAGGAGGGTGTTGTCGGTACGAGTGAAGAAAGCACCGGCCTCTTGATAGTAGTCATTCGTGAAGGCGTAGGAGGCGTCGGAGTATCGTCCTGCATCAAATTGGGGCGGAGGTCTGGATCCTGAGGCTCCATATGGATCAGTGGAGTACCTGCCCGTATGAAAAGGCGGGTTTGTCCACTGGTGATCTTGGCTCTCCGGCCATGTCTCCTCTGTTGGCTCCTGTGGTTGCGCATGCCGAACCCATGGGTCTCGAAGGACTCGAGGGTTGTAATCGCAATAATGCAGGTGCGCTGCTTCTTCTGGTCCAGGGTCAGCTCCATACCAAGTGCGTTCTCAGTGAGTGGTTATCCTCTTAGATGCCACTTGCTGTGGAGTTCTCTGGTTCACTGGTGTTGCTGCAATCTCAATCAAAAAGTTTTGAACAACGTAGAGGCCAAGGTTCGGGTTAGATAACCGAATCTTGCCTTTATCATCATACAGCATATACATTATATTCCCCTCTTTCTTTAACATCCGAGCTTGTCTAAATGTGTCATAGCCATGATAAATTCTTAATTCTTCTATGAAGTCCAACGATGAGTTTTCTAGTAAGTGAAGATTAGTGGCTAGACGAGTGATAAGTGAAGTACATCCTACTGGTCCCTGAAGACTAGGTATACTAAGCCAATGTGAAACTAATAGTGTAACAGGTGAAGTAGGTATTTTACTAATAGTAGCATATAAAAGTTGTAAATCTCCTACTCTTACTTTCCTAATATCATCGCGATAGAAAAGATTGTACCCAAGCCATTTGTGGAACATCCTAAGAGTGGGGTGTTCCATGTCACTGGTTCGGGCTTGACTGTAAAAATTATCTCTAGATATTTCTCTCCAAAACTGGTGTCTCTCAAAATTATTGGGTAAATCAGAGTCAATGTTCAGGATGCATCTTGAAGAGAAACCAAGATGGTCGCTCAGCTCTCTCCAAGATAACATAATTTCCTGTTTAAACATCCGAAAAACAATTCCCCCCTCATAGTATTGTAAAGTGCAAAGAAATTCGAGGGTGAGAAGACGAGAACCCAGCTCAGTTATATTCCAAAAATTTGTCCAACCCATCATCTGAAAAATTAAGTCAAATTCAGTGTCCATACCTGTTTCTCGTAGTAGGATTGGATCGATAGTAGGGGTGTGAATGAAATCCTTGTTCTTCAATTGCTGATAAACTTCCTTCTCTCTTCAGGTCTTCAGTCCAAGGTCTCCTATCTTGAGAAGGACCTTGACTTGCTGGCCTGATGAAGATGATGGAGCTTGTGTGGGTGTCGGGTCGACGCTCATCTCTGATGGCTGTGAGGAGTGTCGGGTTGAACTCCTTGTACCAATGTTCTTGAGAGCCTTCCCTGCATTCTTCACCTTCTTAAACATCCTGCAAACAAAAGTTGGCAAAAACACAACTGGTGGAAAATGTGAGAGAAAATGTTAGTGGTCAGCTGTCCGAGTGTCAGTAGTCCAGGGGTTAATCGTTCAAGACAAGTTTCTATTTTGGTAGAGCCTCCCCCTAAACAACTTTTACTTCCGCTTGGACAACGGGATCACTACTTGCTAGGTGACAATCACTCTCTCAAAAGAACTCCAACCTTCCTTCCACTCTCCTCTTTCTCTCTACTCTCTTCTCTTCACTACAAGAACTCCTTCTCGGGAAACTGAAACTTGTGTGGTTTTCTGGAGTGTTTGTGTGAAGAGAAGGGGAGCTGGAGGTGGCCTTTTATAGGCTGAGCAGGGGACAGGGCGGGCGCCCTTGGTAGGTGGGCGGGCGCCCACTCCTGGTGTCCATCCTAGGTGTGCCTCCTCCACATGCTTCCTTGCTTTGATCTCACGCAGAATAATATTGTGTTGGTAGTGGTTGGACGGTGGAAAGATGTCAGGTGAGTGGAAACATATTGGTGGATGAAATTATGTGATGGGATGTATGTGAGATGAAGTGTATGACATGTGGGACCCAAAGAGTGTGGGTCATGCTTCTAGAAGATAAATATGATTAAATATAATGCAGGAAAATCTATGAGAATCGAAATTTATTGAAAATGATATTGAAAAATATTTTTGTGCCTCCATAATAATTAATAATATGGGTTGTTACACACCACGAATATTATTTATATGGGGCTTTTTGATTATTATAATTATGCTATGACTAATGCAAGAATTAATTATGCAAGAATTTAAATATGAGAAAATTAATAATGCGGATAATTACCGATTTACCTCCCGGTGAGGGTTTGGGATTTTTAGGTCCCCCAAGCTGGACCTCCAAATCTTTTAATCTTTTGAGTTACCTTCCTCCGGAGATGGTGTCTCCGGTGGTTCTTCATGAACTTCTTTCACTGTAGAGTCTCTCTCTGGTCTGGGTTTGAATGTGAAGTGTTCTTCTTGACCGTTTATGTTGAACTTAATTTCTCCCTTCCCGACATCAATGTGGGCATTGGCAGTGCTAAGAAATGGCCTTCCAAGGATGATGGATAATTTTGAGTCAGGACTCATGTCCAGTACTACGAAGTCTACTGGCACAAGGAAATCTCTGATCTTGACTGGAATGTTCTTGGCGATGCCCAACGGGTGTCGAACCGATTGATCCGCTAGTTGTAGACACATTGATGTTGGTTCTAAGGCTGCATGATCAAGCTTTTTGTAGACTGATGCTGGCATCACACTGACACTTGCTCCTAGATCACAAAGTGCATTGTTGAAGTGTTGGTTTCCGATCGAGCAATCAATAGTGGGGCATCCTGGATCTTCCTTCTTCTTTGGTGGTTTGTTGAGGATGGCCGCACTACATTCTTCTGTCAGCTTGATAACCTCAGTGGTGGGCAGTGGCCTCTTCTTGTTAAGAATATCTCTGATGTACTTTGCATATGTAGGTACCTGTATGGCATCGAGCAGAGGTATGTTGACATATAATTTCTGAATGACCTCTACAAACTTACCAAACTGCTCATCCGACTGCAGTCCTCTGTTTCTTCTGGGAAATGGCAAATAGTTGGTGTCGTATAAATCTTTCCTCATTTCTCCAGTTCTTGGTGGTTGTAGCAGATCTTCTGCTTCAACTGGGCTTTCTTCTTCTATCACTGCTGGTTGCACTGGTGCTGATGTTCTTTGTTTCTCTTTTGGGTATGGTGGATCTCTGGTAGCTTTACCTCCTCTAGTAGTTATATTCTTTACCTGCTCAAGGTTAGTAGCAACAGGCAGTGCAGCAGCTATCTTTATTAATTTAAGCTCTACCCTTTTATTAAGAGTGTTTTGCTCATCAAAGGCAGTTAGTAGAAAATCCATTTTATTATATATATCTTTTAGAGATGATTCATTTGTATCTAGCCTTTGTTTAACTTCATCATTAATTTTGGTTTGTTGAGCAATTATCTCTTTTAATGAAAGTTGCTTGAAAGTATTACCTGAATTCATACCTTTGCTATTGGGTTGACTCGAAGTTGGTTGATATTTGTATGCTGTCTCAATGGCCCTGTGATCTTCTTTGAACTTGGCCCTCTGGTCAATCCAATGGAGCAAATTTTCCATCTTAGTTGATAATGCATTTACTTCTTCTGGTATTTCTTCAGTTTGATGACATTGTTGAGCTTTATCTTGGAACCAGCTTTGATTTTCTGCTATCTTATCCAAAAGTATCTCTGCTTTTCCAGTTGTAAGCTCCAAGAATGATCCTTTAGCAGATGCATCTAGGCACTCACGAGTCTTCTGGGTTAATCCATGGTAGAAGGTCTGCATAAGTTACCATGTGGCCATTCCATGGTGAGGACAATCTGATATGTATCCCTGAAAACGCTCCCATGCTTCTGAAATGGCTTCTGTCTTCTGCTGTTGGAAACTGACAATATTTCCTCTTAAGGCAGTTGTTTTGCCTATAGGGAAAAACTTTGATAGAAAGACATCTGACAAGTTCGTCCAGTTGTTGATGTTATCTTGATGAGTGTAGAACCACTTCCTCGCTTTTCCTTCTAGTGAGAATGGAAAAAGGCGAAGCAGTATGACGTCTTTGTCAACTCCATTGATGTGGATTGTGCTTCCAATCTCTAAGAAATTCTGCAAGTGTGCACTGGCATCTTCATGTGCCTTTCCACTGAATTGTGTAGCTTGTACCAAATTGATGAGGCTTGACTTGAGCTCAAACTCAGGTATTCCTTCTTCTACTGCAAATCTTGGACCGGTTGGAATGTTGTCAAGACTTGGAGCAGAGAATTCTTGCAAGGTCTTTTGTGCCATAGCTTCAGCAATTGGTAGCTAGCTTCTTCTTCTCTTGATTGCTTTGGTTCTGATGATGAAAAGTTGAATGTACCCAAAGTCAATCCTGTTATACCCTGTATAAAAATATAAACATAGAAAAACAACAGGGTGAACCTGCCAAAGTAGCGGTGCCTTGTTATGATTTCTCACTTAGTAGCTGTTTTTATGCAATTATTTCTCTATAGTCTAGTCTAATATTTTATATGAATAACCTTGATTGATTTTCTGGCTTCCTTAATATTACCCTTTTGTTCCCTTTTATGACTTATTCCTGAGACTCGTATGACTTCTATAATGATCCCCGGCAACGGCGCCAGAAATGCTTGTTGACACTAGCTAACACCACTTAGATACTAGGTTGTCATCCCTAGCATGGCGCCAGAGTGTACAAAGGTATTTATAAATGTAAAGGCTCTCTAGAAAATAATCTATTCTATCCGCAAGCACACAGATAAAACACCTCATTGTAGCATTTCACCAGGATAAGTATTTCAGGTATCGTTATTTATAATTTTGCTCTAGGGATCTAAAGAAGATGGAATTAAAACAAAGGGGCAAAATCTATCAAGGCATAGACTAGAGATAAACTTGCAAGAACATGATTACTAATGAGAAACTCGTCACACAGTCACTTACTTTAGCAGAGGGTAAACCATAAAGATAATGATAATAAAGTATAAGTTCATGGGATAAAGAGCACAGCGATTAGAAAATAGACTACTCCTCATATATGTAGGTGATGTCGGATTAGCTAGAGAATGGATTCTAAGTTATCTACTAACTACTAAGTCATAATCTACTCTAGTTATCTACAAGATCATATATAGCATAAAAGACTCTTCATTCATGTATAAGGAACATTGATAAAGTAAATCAGAACATCGCATGACTTACTCCACAATACCGGTTCTGCATGTCCTATCAACGGAGGGTGGACTATATAAGAATCAACGAAGCTGTCACTATCGCGAACTACCACACGACTCGGCCAATAGGATACATTTGCAGATAAATAACATCTAAGCACCACGCTCACATGTGATCTATCACCTAACTCCCTCGCGTAAAGAGCTAAGCGCTTTGCAAACTTATACATAAATTCATTATCAATTAGAACTATATCAAATATAGAACTAGAGAAAACTAAGAACATAATAATTAGAGACATAATGCAATTAGAACAATAAAATTAGAGAAAGATATGAATAATACCAATCTTTATTACCGAAGATCCGAATCCAGAGCGTAGTGCTCTACTTCTCTAAATGCTATCTAATCAACCTCTAAACTTGAAGGATTAGGGAGTATCTAATTCTAATTCTCTGTGGGAGAGAAGCTCTAAACCCTAACTTTGATGGCTACCTCTGAATAATGATTTCTCCTCTCCTCCAGGGGCCAGGGGGTCCGGTTTTATAGTCCCCTCAAGTGAACGTGAGCCATTGGATCAAACCGACATAGATTGTATGGTTTAGATTGATCCTTTAGGTCGGTGGAGTCTTGCCCCGAAGCAGAGTCCTGATTGGCCTCTTGGCCAGGGCGGGCGCCCAAGGGGGGTGGGCGGCCGCCCAGCTCCCGAGCCCGATTCGCGTCCCGTTCGTTCCCGTGGCTTCTGGATCCTTCTAGATTGAGGAAAATTGCGCGGCACGTAATTATCTCGTTGTAAACATGACATGTGGACCTTCTCTCCATATTTTCTGATAAACCCCTGTAGAAATAGATAAACACCAAAGCTCGTGGAATTCTGTCAGATAAAACCCTAATTCTAGATGTTTGTTTCATATTGATCCTTTTTCATGTTTATTTGATTATTAATTTTAGTACTTAAGGACCGTCAACACTTGCCCTTTTTATTTCCTCGTATTCATTTTTTAAAGCACTCATCTCCCTAGAATAATTTAGCAAGTGGTAGTAACCAAGATAACATGAGCATTTATTTCATAGGGAATAACAGGGATAGGAGAATGTTTTTGGTTATTCTCTCTCGGATAGGAGTAGAATAATTTTATGTGGATCTAGAGATTGAAATGAGTGGATGTATGTGGATGCATACTTCTAGAGTAGAAGCAGCATATATGAGTGAATGTGCAAGTGGATCTTGATTTTAACTGCATGACAAGCTCCTAAGGGTCTACACAGCTGGACCACACTCAATGCTCATAAGCAGTAAAAAGTAATGTAAGGTTTATAGTCTAGCAAGCATGTATGTATGGCTGTGGTAGGAATTTAAACTCTCATCATATAGGAACTCATCATGTGATATTCTAAAGATTTTCAAAGATAAAATTCTCCAGAATTCTAGCATCTCTAGGAACAGATAAATAGCTTATACTTTAGATCAAGTTCTGTTCCCACAAATTCAGGTTTATAGCAAGCTTTAAATTATAACAGTTATATCTAAACTTGAGAGAGAGAGTTTTGATAATTAGGCAGAGCAACTATTCATGATATCCATGCTAGAGTTTTATTAGTAAGATTCAGTTTAGCGTAGCCACTTTATTTATTTATTAAGGAAACTAAGCAAAGATATATATAATCACAAAATCTTTATTTGGGTTTTCATGATTATGTATCTTTTTATTTTAATATAGTTTAAGTATAAATATAGATAGAAATACTTAGCGGGATAAATGGGGGTGCTCTCCCCTAAGCTAGATCTTGACATAATTTCTTCTGATGTAGCTAGCAGGTGGCAGAGGTGTATTTGAATGTCGGCAGCACCCTGATAGTGATTAGGATGTCCTCCGTCTGCTAGTCTTCTTTGAATTCTGTGGAGCTCAAATAGACAACAAAGCTTTGTGGAACTGGTTAAGTCTTAGCATAAATACCTAGCCTTTATCATGTTGAGCTTCCTCAATATGTGTTACTCTCTATTTTTATATTTTCATTTTATAGAGCAGAAAAAATTATTTATTTTATTTTTATGCCACCACAGTGTTGAGGTCCTTAATGCTCACATTTAACCATCAATTAATCATGGAAAAGGATCCAAATGCAACCAACACCTAGACTTAGGGTTTTATCTGACAGAATTCCACGAGTTTTGGTGTTTGTCTATTTCTGTAGGGGGTTATCAGGAAATATGGAGGAAAGGCCCACACGTCGGGTTTACATAGAGATATTAACTTGTGCGCCAATTTTCTATCATCTAGAAGACTCCAGCAGCCACGGGAACGAGCGGGAGGCCGAGCGGGCCTAGGGGCAGGGCGCCCGCCCTGCCCTAGTGACCAATCAGGGCAGGTCTCGTGGATCGTGCTCCACCGCCTTTGAGGATCAAGGAAAACTGTGCGATTAAGGTCGGTTTGATCCGACGGCCCACGTTCATTTAGAGCAACATTGTACTTTTGCAGCAACTGGTTCGTTCTTTATCGTTCTCCAAGTTCTTCAATTCATAATGACTGAGTTCTTTAATTACTTTTATTTACATTCAAGTTATTTATTGGATTCCCGCTTGCATCAAGTGCTCTAGTCTTTGAAACGCTAGAGTAGTAGTTAATAGATTAGACGTGGTGTTTAGTCTTGCAATTACCTGGAATTGCACCTAATCCCGCGGATTGTTGTGGTAGCCCTAGGGTAGTGACAGCCCTAACGGTCGACGTATTCTACCTCATTCAGATCGGTGTTTGTAGGACCATAGTCAGAGCTTCCTAGCCCCCTTCTCATCTCTTTCTGTGGTTAGTGTTCTGATGTCCCGAAATAAATAATCTTTGAAGTAATTTTTGATTCTTAGATCAACTAGAGAACTCTCAGGAAACTTCCTCTCTTTCCACCAAAAATAATTTTATAGTTATCCTTGGGCGATCTTGAATCTTAATTAGTACACTCTCGTTCCCAGTGGAAAATTGATACTCTGGAATACTCCCGGGTGAAAGCTACATCGGTATCCGTGCGCTTGCGGATTTTTCTGTTTGCATTTAAAATACCCAACACACAGTGAATGTACTTATGGGTTTTATGTCACTCGTATACTCACACGGGGCTTACTTTTTTTTAACACTTTTATTTCCTTTTTAAGATAGTATGAACCTGATTAACTAAACAAGCTTTTTAAGAAAAAGTAAATAACAGTAGGGAAAGTGATAACTACCGAGTTTACATCTTGGCACGACGTTCGGTGTTTTTAAGTCCTCCGAACCGGACTCCTTTATTTATGAGTTCTTAAGGATTCATCGAGCAATATTCAGCGAATTCTCGAGTTCTGTGTGAGTACCTCTTGGCCATGACATCCGAGCGCATCGCTGTTGTCGGGACCAAAGTATTCAAGTTATCACCTTTGTCGATTGTTAGGTCAAATCTGCTGGCACGCCTCGACGTTTGAATCGGGTATTAGCCCTTTGTGTTTACAGATCTATTTTTGCATCAACACATCTTTTGGCATGCCCGGTAGGACCAATACTATCAACAAGATCAACATGGCTACTACTGAGCTCGACGCAGACAACATCATTGCTGTGATAGAAGTTGATCTCAGAGACGAACAGAAGCAGGCCATGGAGAGGGTTATGGAGGAATACACACAGCTTTGTCTGAAATCCTTCAGTATGAACAAGAGTGGGGAAGTCATCCAGAAGTAGGATCTGTCGATGCCTCGGCAGGTTACTTTTGATCCCAAACCTGGTAAATTGGAAGACATGGTTAATACTGCTATTAATCATGCTTTGATCAATCACTCCAACGTGCTGTCCAATACTGTTTACAATGCCGTGGTCCAAACTTTTAAGGAAGGACAGACAGCACCACTTTATGCTGGCCCGACCTATCATCAGCCAAGATTGTCATCAGTTACAGCTCCATTGGTTCCTCCAGCTGTTGCGGGTGCAGAAGCTACTTCTCCTCCAAGCACATTAGGGTTGACCAATGAGCAATCTACACCAATGAGATCTAATCCAACAACATCAGGGGGACGGGTTCAGCTTAACACAGATCTATCGGCATCGGCAATGTCAGGGCCTGTATTTCAGAACTTGCAAGTTCCTCCCAATTGGTGGGGATATGGTATGGCTCTAGAATTTTTTGCAAATAGTTCTAAGACCTCTCAGGTAACCGACTTAGCAGGGAAAGCTCCCATGACATCGGCACCTCCAATATCGCCGATGACTCAAATCCCTCAGTATTCTACAACAACCACTACGAGACTAGTTATGGGGAATTTTCAGGCACCCACGTTTCAGATGCCTAATGTGCTTAATGCAAATTCATCGGTAGATCCATTGCTGACTCAACAGAGATTTATGACTCAGACTGGGTATGTCAACCTAGCAATGACAGCTAATTATCAGCCATCAGTAGGACTAGTGCTGATGAACGTCAACAATGGATAGACTGGACAGTTGGTCTTTCCACATGCAACATAGCAGAATCATTAGGTTGCAGGATTCCAGCAAGGTCAGATGCAGGTCGGTTTTCAGAATCAAGGGCCGGCAAATCAGCTAATGAATCTTGCTCAGCAGATCGGTGGTCAGCAAGCCATGGCTAACATGATGTTTCATGGAGATTGCGCACCCCAGATACACATGGAAGCTTATCAGCAAGTACCAGAGGTGCAACCCGTACATCAGCAGGATGCTGATGCCTACTGAGCCGACAAGATAGCAAAAGTTATGAGGAATCAGTTTGGAATAAAACCCAAGGTTAACACCTATTCTTATCGGACACTGTATCCTCCTGCATATGATTGGATTCTGCTCCCAAATCGGTACAAAGTACCGGATTTCACTAAGTTCTCTGGGCAAGATGACACATCGACCATGGAACACATCAATCGGTTCATCATTCAGTGTGGAGAAGCTGCTAACAGAGATGAGCTGAGAGTTCGCTTATTTTCATCATCTTTGTCAGGATCGACATTTACCTGGTTTATTTCATTGCCTCCAAACTCAGTCATTACTTGGGCCGATCTAGAGAAACAGTTTCATAAATATTTCTTTTTTGGAGTTCATGGGAATAAAATTACTGATCTAGTGAGGCTAAGATAATGTAATGATGAATAGGTGGAAAGCTTTGTGCAGAGGCTGCGAGACGTAAAGAACAAATGTTACAGTTTGGTTCTGGATGATCGGCAGTTAGCCGATTTAGCTTTTCAAGGATTGTTGCCACATAACAAGGATAAATATGCTTCTCAAGAGTTTGAAAGTTTGAGTCATTTGGTGCAGAGAATTTCTGATCAAGATATCAAAGCTTTTGAACCAAGAAAGGCATGGAGTAAGAAAGTGTCATTTGTAGGTGAGGCAGAAAGTTCTTACTGATGAGGAACCTCTCATTGGCTTGGTAGAGTGGGTAAAAAACAAAAAGCTGATGTCCTGTCCTTTTGGCCAGAAAGAACCAGAAAAATTTGCTTTTGATATCACCAAGGCCGATTGGATATTTGACTTCTTGCTTCAGGAAGGGCAGATTAAATTGTCACCTAATCATGTGATCCCATCGACAGAAGAGCTAAAGAAAATCAAATATTGCAAATGGCATAATGCAACGTCACACAGTACAAATGAATGCAAAGTATTTAGATAGCAATTGCAATTGGCTATAGAATTTGGGAGAATCAAGTTTGATAATTCCAAAGCTCAGAAATCGATGAAAATTGATCAACATCCTTTCCCTACAAACATGTTGGATGCCAAAGGTAAGACTAAGGTCTTAACATTAGAGACAGTTGAAAAGAACGCATCGGTGGATCCTCAACATCAAGTGACTACCAATGACACCATGGGAAAGGTTTGGTAAAGGAAGATAATAGTTCTGACCGACCTCCCCGATCTGGTGTTGTAATTAATGATAGACAGCATCACGAAACTTGGCAGCAGCGGGATGATCGATCTCGGCGTGAGCAAGAAGACTGGCGTCGGGAGGAGGAAAGGCGTCGACAGGAATGGAATCAACACAGGGATCATTGGGATTGCCCATTCTTTGTTCATTGCTAGGAACAAAATATCAAGTTACCCACTATTCAGGATTGCCCTAAGTGTAATGGTTACCGTCAGCATGATCAGTCAGATCAGAGGTACCAAAACCATGATCGACGTTTCAACAGACCGATTAGGGGAAGAGCATCAGTTCACGATCGGCTGGGGGGTAGGCTCAGTGTGCATGACAGGCTTGGGGAACATGTCAGTCCTTTCCCCAGGAATCAGGAGGAACTAGAAGAGATGGCAAATGCACAGGTTCCTGATGAATTTATATTCTGCAGAGATTTAAATGTTCATCATACGAAATCAAAGGAAATCCGCTATCAGCCAGTGTGGAAGACAAAGCTTCGCCGATGGTGCCCAGAAGGATTGACAAGGACACAAAGGAGGAGAATGCAGTGGGAGCGTCAAGAGGATCTGTATAGGGAAGAAAATTCTTCTGAGTCTGAAGATCGGCAGCAATTGGACCGCAAAGGGAAAGGACCATCGTCATATGTCAACATGGTGTTTATGTTGCCGATGGAGTTTGTGGTGCCCTTTAGTGATGATGAGGAAATAGATCTCCTTGATCAAATTGCTCAGCTGACACTTGATCCAATGACAACTATTTTTGAGAAACCTTCCGATGATGAAAGGCAGCATCTTAAAGCTCTATTTGTTAAAGGCAGAGTTGATGGATAGTCGGTTACCAAAATACTTATTGATGGAGGAGCTGCAATTTACATCATGTCGTATGTAATGTATCGGAAGCTTGGCAAAGGAGATCAGGATTTAACCAAGACTGATATGATGTTGAAAGATTTTGAAGGTAATGTGTCTCTAGCTAAGGGAGCTATATGTGTTGAATTAACTTCGGTAGCAACGCTTTCTTTGTTATTATTGGAAAAGGCGCATACAATTTGTAGTTGGGAAGAGATTGGATCCATGCCAACTGTTGCATTCCTTCTTCAATTCATCAATATCTTGTTCAGTGGGTAGGCGACAAAATTGAAGTTGTTCCTGGGAATTCTTCCCACGTCATTGCATCGGCAGAATCGGATACTTATGAGCAAACTAGGTGCATATCGGGAGAAGCCTGGGAGAAATACTTTCTCAAAGTTGCCAATTATGAGATTCCACCGATCCAACCAGTTATTTCTGATGAAGGGTTTTAATGGATAGGTTTGCCGATGATGGAAAATTAAGATAGGGATTTACGTCGGCTGATGATTTAATAGAAGTAGATATAGGTAGTGTTGAGGCCACGGCCTAATTTTATTAGTGCTAAATTAGATTCTGAGTGTAAATGGCAGTTAACAGATTTGTTAAAGGAATATAAAGGTTGTTTTGCTTGGGATTGTACTAAGATGCCTGGTTTAGACCGATCGATTGTTGAACATCGATTGCCTATCAAATCTGGATTTCGGCCACACCAGTAACCAGCACGCCGATGTAATCCTAATATTCTTCCTGATATTAAGGCCGAAATAACCAAACTCATCGAAGCTAAGTTTATTCAGCAATGTCGGTATGCTGAATGGATTTCCAATGTTGTTCCTGTCTACAAAAAGAATGGAAAGCTTCGTGTATGTATTGACTTTAGAAATCGCAACAAAGCTACACCGATGGATGGTTATCTGATGCCAGTTGCTAATTTGTTGGTTGATGCTATAGCTAGGCATCGGATTATTAGTTTCATGGATGACGATGCAGGGTACAATCAAATATTCATGGCTAAGGAGGATATTTCCAAGAATGCATTTAGATGTCCTGGTCATGTTGGGTTGATTGAGCGGATAGTCATGACATTTGGCTTAAAAAATGCTAGTGCTACTTATCAGAGGGCCATGAATTTTATTTTCCATGAATTCATTGGCAAGTTGGTGGAAATCTATATTGATGATGTGGTGGTAAAATCTGAGGATTTCATAAAACATTTAGCCGATTTACGAAAAGTATTGGAATGCACAAGGAAACATGGTTTAAAGATGAACCCTAATAAATCTGCATTTGGTGTCACAGAACCGACCAAATTTTAAGAGTTCAAGTGTAGAAACGATCAACTAGCAATCAAGTTTCTAAACTTGAGCCCATATAATCCCGGTAGTCAACTGAAATCACGAAGGACTTCAAACCAACTTACAACAAACTAAGATCGTAATAGTTCAACATAACACAGGGAATGTTACATAGTCATTCATCGTCGTCGAAGCGGCACCACATCAGAGTTACTTGGTTATTACAACACAAGTTTGTAGTAGTGGAAGCAAAATAGTTTACAACACACATTCCAAAGTTCAGTTCATAAGTTCTTGTTTCTGCCAGAGTCTCATGCCATCCATCAAAAGCAACAGGTACGAAGTAGTTAGAGAACCGTGCCCAACGGTTTAGTCCTCATCCCAAGCGGGATGTAGACAGGTCTTGCAGAAGCCATCATAAAAGATATCATCTGCAACAAGTGGGAATAAACCCTGAGTACAAGAATGTACTCAGCTAGACTTACCCGTCTAGTAAACATAAAAGACACCAAGGATCATGCAAGTCTAAGTATAAAGTGTAGCTGGTTTGACACAACATTTGCCAAAAGCTTAAGTAGAGACTACACCATTTGTAACAACATCATGTTAAATATCATTAGCCTACCTCTAGATTAGCACCTGTACTAAAGCACTTCACTTTGATTAATACACACAATAATAACCATATCAAGTTCATCATATGCTCTTCCTTGCTATCATCATTATCACGAACCATTATTCTTTAGTGAATGCTATGTTTGCCGCTGCTCTGTCAAGTTCTCACTATCCGGGAGAGACGGCGATTCGAATCGATTCCTATCAAGCTGGAGGGTTATTCCCAGCACTCACCCAAGCATCCCCCGTCGGAGAGCCAGCAGGTCACCTTTGGTACGACTCAGGAATCGCGGCTCCGATCAGCGCCGCACTCCCAGGGCTACGACTCTGCCACGGAGGTCAGGACTTTTAACTCAGCTGCCTTTGGACTTACGCCAATGGTCCCCCGCACACCGCACTTCCTCCGGTAGTGCGCACTTTATACTTTCCGGTCTTCCGGCTTGAGTCATACTACTAGGCTTCGCGGTCGGAATGAGTTATCTGGCCATCTAAGTGTCAGGCATGCGTTCAACATGACAAGAGGACGTACAACGATCGGTCCTTAGCTGCCACAGATGGAGTTACTACAACCTTGCAAAACTCCGCCCGGCTTAAGTCATTTTAATCAGGTTCTTTCCACGATAGCACATATAGACAATCGTGATCCGACACAACCCAATCTCGCGCAGGTGATAGGATATCACCCGACTTCTACCGATTAAGCATGGCTAAGATGCTACTCGGTCCTAACTCTACAACTAGGTGGTGGTAAGATATCTGGACAAGGAACGAGTATAATGTAGCAAGGGTTTCATCACAACTCCTATATGTAATGCATCAATAGATATAACATAATCAAGTAAGCTTTTGAAACTAAAATGGGAGACTTAAGATGCTCCGGGGCTTGCCTTTCATGAACGATGCAGGCTCGTGATTAGGGCACTCGATCTCCTCTTCGGGCTCCTTGTGTCCGGCTTGCTGGACCTCCACCTCCGGATTGATCTCCTGGCCCTCGAGGTTCACCTGGAGCTCGAACGAAGCGGTCGTTTCCGGTGCACCTATTGCATGCACGATGAATAAGAATGTGTGCATTCTAGATAAGGATGAATGCTTGATAACATAATTAGAACTCACTGGACACTCATTTATGGAGTAACTGTCATAACAAGTTCACACAAGATGATTACTACAAACAGCAATGACCAACATAACAGTGCAGCTCAAGGAATAAATCATAACTGGAGCTATTCAGATCCAACAAACATGAATGAGGACATTCTGGAAAGCTTATGAAATTGTCTACATTTCATCTTTAAACATTACAGCAAGATTCATAAGTTAAACAAGTCACTTAAACAAAGTTCCAGGTTCTGTCCCAGAAAAAAAAAGAGAACACCTATTTCTGGAAACCCAACTTGGAAAAGCCATAACTTCAACACTACTGGACCAAATGATCCCAAAATTAAAAACCACAGTTAGTTCATAAAGTTTACAACAACTTTGATTCCGACAAGTCTTCCAGAAAACCAAGTGATCATTAAGCAATGGTTGGATTACTCCCTTGCTGTCCAGAACAGCTTTGAACCCTTTGATTAATTGTTTAATGACATAGCCAAAACATAATTAGTGTCAACCACACGGCTTATAAGCACAAGCATACTATAAGATTACCAGAACATCCCATGTTAACCACTAAACATATAAAAACATGGCATTTATTAAATTAATTTCCTAAAAGGACATAATTACAAGATATTAGCAAAAATGCTCAGAAAAATCTACAAATATTACAGAAGCACAAGCATAGCATCATGATATCACCATAAAATTTGGAGAGCAAATGCACATGCCAAAATGAAGATAAGTATTTAACATGTATCAAGGTGCTTATTTCATAAATTAAGAAACATGGCTTAGATAGTGTCAAACAACATATTTCAGATTATTTAAATGTGACTATTACCATAAACAAGTTTGAGATCACAATAGAGCACCAGCATAAGTATAAATCATTTATTTTGATTTAAATAAGGAAACAAGCCATATCACAAACATAAATTACATATCACAGATACAGTACTCTAAAAATCATGAAATATTTATCATACCATTCTAATATCACTCAGAGACTACCATAAAATGTTCATAACAAATGGAGCAGTATATCAACAGATATGAATTTACACATGAATAACAAGATTAAATCCTAATAATTATTTATCCCAGAAAACATGGTACATTTTATATTTTTATTAAAAACTAGCCATCTCAAGGAACATCACAAAATTTGTTTCACAATTTTTTGATCTCAGAAATTGGAGATATGATTTTTTGTAAGAATGCTAAAAATCTGGATTTGAATAAAAGAGAGGAGAGGACCGTAGAGTCACTAGACAGCGGGTCCTGCGCGTCAGCGACCCAGAGAACAGGGGACACCTTCGCCGGCGAATGCTCGCCGACGGTGAGCTTCTCCGGTGGATCCAAGGGCACCAACGTGCTCCTGGAGTGATTCCGCATCGATGGAGGTAGGTAACACTAGGGTTACAGCGACGGAGAGGGGTCGCCGTCGGCCATGGCGGCACGGCGGAGCTACCCCGGCTTACGCCGACCATCTTCGACCGGTAGAGCATTGAAGAAGAGCGGCCTAAGCACCAGTGAGACCGCGTGGAGCTTTCTAGGTAGAAACGCCTAACCCTAATGGCTCCGGTGAGTCTGCTCACGTCCGAGGTACTCGTCGGCGGTGAGCACGGTGGCGCGGCGGCCGTGTTCCCGCACGACGGTGGCACCAAGGCCGGAATGGCGTGGCATGAACCACCACCGAGACCTAAGCAAACCCTAACACGACTCAGAGGGAAGAAAGGAGGCAAGAACGGAGCAGCGGCGAGGTTCACCGGAATCGGGGTTGCGACGGCCGTGAACCCGACGACGGCGATTCGCGAAATGCGGCTCACCTCGGGGAGATCTCGTCCAACCAAGGGGTGGAGAAGATGGAGGAGCTCGAGGTGGACTTGGAGATGCTCGGAGGCGAGGCGAGATGTAGAGGCGAGGGCACGAGGAGCTCGCGAAGCTCTCGGCGGCAATGGCGATGGCGCTTCCGCCGACGGAGTCGCGAGAGAGAGGAAGGAAGAAAGTGGACGAGCGCTGGGTGAGTGCGGGGCATCGTGGCGTCCATGACAATGTCGTCAACCTGACGAGCAGGGCTAACGCCGGCGTACGGGCGCCAAATGGCAGCCAGGTGTCGCGCTGGGCGACCACGACGGCGAGCTCGGCTTCGATTCAGACCAAACGATGACCGCCTGACAGAGCTACTTTGAAAGTGATTATCACCCAAACCAAGGCGAATTAGGAGATGGTGTAGTTGACAAAGTTGAAGTACTAGCTAAGTTCTACAACATTGTCAACTAGAGCAAGAGCCAGATCGGCCTGGATTGAGAGATATGAAGCTCCCAAAATCGATCGAGCAAACTGGTGGCGCCAGGACTTAGCCAAATTTGGTTAAGTGCCAAAACAGCCCCCAAAACTGCCTTGAAAGCACTTTTTGAGCAAGATGTGATCATTTTCATGTGATGGCCATAAAACAACTTTTGTTCCTTATAAAATTTGCTAGAACTTTTCTGTAGAAAGTTTTGACATGCAAATATTTATGAAACTCTTTTTAAAAGCTTAAGGAAAAGAGGTTTCTAGGGCCTATACATGGAAGTATGACTTAAGCACTTAATTTGGAGAAGTGATCAACATGAACATTATTCCTAAGGTTGAGTTAAGCATAGATAAACTAATTACCAAAGCATAGCACACAAGCATGGGCATGTCACAGTTGACGGTCCTTAAGTATCAAATTTAATTATCAAATAAATAAAGAAAAGGATCCAAATGAAATCAACATCTAGACTTAGGGTTTTATCTGACAGAATTCCACGAGTTTTGGTGTTTGTCTATTTCTGCAGGGGGTTATCAGGAAATAAGGAAGAAAGGCCCACATGTCGGGATTACATAAAGATATTAACGTGCCGCGCAATTATCTTACATCTAGAAGACTCCAGAAGCCACGAGACCGAAGCGGAGGCGAAACAGGGCCTGACCCTGGGCGCCCGCCCAAGAGATCAGGGCACCCGCCCACCTCCTGAGTCCAATCAGGACACTGCTTCGTGGGAGATCTCCACCGACCTAAAGGATGAATCTAAACCATACAATCTATGTCGGTTTGATCCAATGGCCCATATTCATTTGAAGGGACTATAAAACCGGACCCCCTGGCCCCTGGAGGAGAGAGCCTCTAAACCCTAATTCATTGTTCCTCAAGGGAGAAGAAGCCTCTGATCAAGATTAGAGCCACCACATCAATTAGATATCTAGATTGTCATAGCTACATAGGATTAGAACTAGAAGGAGTCAATCTTCGATTGGTTTCCAGATCTGTCAGGGGGATTCTTGGTAATTCTCTAATTGTGCTTCTAATTGCTTTCTAATTATCTTTGTTCTTCAATATTATGAATATGACTTTGTTCTACTTCAATATATTGCTTATGAATTTGCTCTACCTGCTTATATTCAAGATTATATTGTTCTTAGTTTATCATAGTTATGTACTTGGCTTAGTTAGATTGGATCTATATACATGCTTAGGATCGTATAGCGTTTATCCATCGGATCCATGGGTAAATGATAGATATTGTGTAGGCGTGGTGCTTATACCGTATTTATCTGCGATTGTACCCAATATGCCAGATCGTGGGGTAGTTCGTGATAGTGACAGCTTCATTGATTCTTATATAGTCCCCCTCTCGTGTATTGGGCTGGCAGAGCAACATTATTACAGGGGAGTGATTGCTATGTTTCTCATATTCCTTGCTAATATCACTATGCATGGGCGTAGTCTTGTCTCACAATGATTGCTAAGTATGCTTGCACTAATTATGATAATGCTAGACTATATAGTTGAGAATAACTTAGGGAATATTCTTGTAGTTCGTTCTAATACCATGCTAATGACTTTCTAGAGTATCTAATTGAGGTGCTTATCATATTTATATGTGGCTAGATCAGATTAGTTATCCTTGTCACTATTATTATTTCATATATCTTTCATGTGACACTTATCCCTGTATGAAGAGTTAGATATAATGTTCTCAATTATACATGCAATGATAGATGCTCAATCTCATATTCTATTCTGTAATCAATAGTGATGATTGCTAATCCCTTCCCAGTGGTAAAAATATAAATAACGATACCTGGAATACTTCCCGGTTAAAATGTTGCATCGGTATTAATCTGTGCGCTTGCAGATCCCATTCATTATTTATTTAGAAGAGCAATTGCATATTTCAATATCGCGTCTCTTATATAATGCTGGGGATGACAACTTGGCTTAAGTGGTGTGAGGGATAGGTTTGGCATTTTTGGCACCGTTACTAGATTTAGAGAACTTAGTCTACTTTTGGTAATGATGTTAAGAATACCCAACAAGCATTTTTGGCGCCGTTGCCGGGGAAGGTTGATTACTAATCAGGAATGGAATAAAAGATTTTGAGTTATCATTCGCATCACTAATATGATTGAGCTTATCTATTCTCTCATACAGTTTTACCCCGATATTTTTCTATTTTATCTTATGCAGGGGAATGTATGAATAGAAGACATCTTCCAGGAAATTTTGTTGACAATCCTGAAGCATTATTCAAGAAGACGAGAGCCAAGCTCAAGAAGAGATCATCAACACTTCAGCAAGAAGCTTCATCCAATCAAGAAGATCACCGGAACTTGTCTTCAGAGTTCGAGGCCATGGCGAACAAATCAATCCGCGAGTTCTCAGCTCCCACTACGGACAACATCCGCACTGGACCTGCTGTAGAGATTGACGACAACTTTGAGCTCAAGCCTGGACTTATCAACATGGTGCAATCCAACTAATTCTGTGGGAAGGCACATGAAGATGCTAGTGCTCATTTACAACACTTCCTGGAGATTTGCAACACATTCACCATATCAGGAGTTTCCAAAGATGCTATACTACTTCGCCTCTTCCCATTCTCACTATTAGGGAGAGCGAAGCAGTGGTTCTACGCTACAAAGGAGAAGAATACTACATGGGCACTTTGCTCAACAAACTTCTTGGCTAAGTTCTTTCCCATGGGCAAGACCAATGCTCTTCGTGGGAAGATTACAAGTTTTCAGCAACAAAATGATGAATCTGTTCCAGAAGCATGGGAGCGCTTTCAAGACTACATCCTAGAATGTCCCCATCATGGAACGGAGAGTTGGCTATTGATGCAGACGTTTTATCATGGGCTCGGCAACAGTGTCCGAGAGACCATGGATGCTGCAGCTGGAGGAGCATTCTTATCACTTACTATACCATAAGCCACAGCTCTTGTGGAGAAGATAGCATCCAATCAAGGCTGGAATGAAGAGAGGACCCAGACACGCAAGAGAGGTGGAGGTATGCATCAGCTGAAGGAGGTAGACATGCTGTCTGAAAAGCTAGACCTGCTCATGAAGAAGCTCGATGATAGAGCTGGAGACAAGAAAGAAGTTATGCACATCTACGACTCTCACATGACTTGTGAGGAGTGTGGAGACATTGGACACTCAGGCAATAACTGCCCTGAGATGCTTTAGGATGTGAACTACATCAACAACAACAACTACTACTACTACAACCGTCCTCAACAAAATCAAGGTTGGAATCAATAGAGGCCTAACTACTCAGGTAATTATCAAGGTAACAATTCTTACAACAATAATAACAATTTTCCACCTTTGAGAGAGTTAGTGTCTAATCAAGGAAAGCTAATGGATAATCTATCTAAGAAATTGGCATCTAATGATAAAATGCTAGAAAATATAAATAACAGAATGGATAATTTCTCTACTGCCATAAAGAATCAAATTAGCTTTAATAAAATGATTGAATCTCAGTTAAATCAAATAGCTGCTGCTGTTCCTACTACTAACCCCGGTATACCATCACAACCGGAAGGATTAGAATCTGCAAATCTTGTAGACATGTTTGATGCAGGTAATTAGAGTAACCCCGTCACTGAATTCTCTACTGACCTTCTGCCGGTCAAGAGAGGCGATCCAGGACGCCCCGTCATCCAGATCTCCATCGGCATGGTGGACGTTCCAGAAGCACTCTGTGACTTTGGCTCCAGCGTCAACATTATACCCAGGGTACTCTATGAGAAATTCTTTACATATCCTTTATTAGAAACAACTATGTGTTTGCAGTTTGCAGATCAGACGATAACTTGTCCAAAAGGAATATTGAAGAACCTTTGCGTCCGAATTGGTACTTTATATGCCCTAGCAGACTTCGTAGTGGTAGAGACCGGAAATGATGAGAGAGCACCCATCATCTTAGGGAGGCCATTCTTGAACACCACGGGAGCTATCATCTACGCCAGTGCAGCCAAGATCAGTTTCTACGTCAAAGGGAGGAAGGAGACATTTTTCTTCAAGAACAAGACTACACAAATTCCAAATCAATCCAGACGTGAGTCAAGGAAGAGGACCAACAGGAACAAGCAAGTGTGGACCGAGTCAGCTAAGATGGTCACTGCAGTTCATGGAGGCCAAGACCACCAACTTAAGTCACCGCTTTTGACCAAGAAGGACGATCCAGGAATGCCAAGCATCTACTGCTCCATAAATGGATACAACTTCTACAAGGCAACTTGTGACACCGGATCGGGCGTCAACATAATGGCCGCAGTCACCTATCGGCTCTTGTTCGGAACCATGCCACTAAGACCAACATACATTCAGCTCCAGATGACAGATCAGACATTTCGAGAAGTTAAAGGAATAGTAACTGATGTCCCAGTCAAAATAGACGATCATTTTGTCTACACAGACTTTCAAGTTATTGACATGGGAGAAGACGAATATGATCCACCCATCATCCTTGGAAGACCGTTCCTCAGCACCGTTAAAGCAATTATCTACATTGGAACCAGAGAAGTCCATATGCACTTCCCCCCAGAGAAGGTACGCCGTTATTTTACTGACCCTAACTATATCATTGAAGAATCTAAGCAGGTAAGAAAGCGACGCAACCGCAACCAGAGGAGGCAGATCATCAGGGACGGATGGGCAGACTACGAAGGAGAAGTTATAAGGTCAGAAGACGTAGAGTTTAAACAGAATTATCCAGAGGAGATTGAAGCACCAAGTCAGGTGTGGAAAATGAAGATAACTATACATGAAGAGGAGGCGCTGCCGGAAGTACCGACTACGCCACCCAACGAACCTCAGGACAATTAAGAAAACGGAGTCCCGTTCGGAGGACTTAAAAACACTGAACGCCTTGCCAAGAGGTAACTTGGTAGTTATCCTTTCCCTTTCAATTATTTTAAATAGTTTACTTAGTTAATCATGTTCATGCTATCTTAAAAAGAAAATAAAAATGTGAAAAAATAGTAAGCCTCATGTGAGTATGCGAGTGGCATAAAACCCATAAGTACATTCATTGTGGTGGCATAAAAATAAAATAAATATTTTTCTGCTTTATAAAAATGAAAATGAAAAATAGGGAGTAATATTTATTAAGTAGTCTCAACATGATAAAGGCTAGATATTTATGCTAACACTTAACCAGTTCCACAAGCTTTGTTGTCTATTTGCACTCCACAGAATTTAAGAATCAAGAAGACTGGCAGACAGAGGACATTCTGATCGCTGTCAGAATGCTGCTGATTTTCAAATACACCTCTGCCACCTGCTAGCTACATCAAGAGAAATTACGTCAAAATTCAGCTTGGGGGAGAGCACCCCCATTTATCTCGATAAGTATTTCTATCTATCTATCTTTATACTTATATTATTTTAGAATATAAATATACATAACTATGAAAAACCAAATAAAGATTTTGTGCTTATATATATATATATATCTTTTGCTTAGTGTGTTTAATAAATAAATAAAGTGGCTATGCTAATCTGTATCTTAATAATAAAACTCTAGCATGGATATGATGAATAGTTGCTCTGCCTAATTTGCACATTTTAAGTTCTCTCTCAAGTTTAGACATTACTGTTATAATTTAAATCTTGCTTTAGACCTAAACTTGTGGGATGAAAACTTAATCTGAAGTCTAAGTTGTTAACGGATATGATATGGGAAGGTTGAGCTGCTGTTTATCTGTTTCTAGAGATGCTAGAATTCTGGAGAATTTTATCTTTGAAAATCTTTAAAATATTGCATGATGAGTTCCTGTATGATGAGAGTTTAAATTCCTACCACAGCCATATATACATGCTTGCTAGACTTTGAGCCACACATTTAATATTTACTGCTTATGAGCATTGAGTGTGGTCAAGCTGTGTAGACCCTTAGGAGCTTGTCATGTGGTTAAATCAAGATTCACTTGCACGTTCACTCATATATGCTACTTCTATTCCGGAAGTACCATCCACATATATCCACCCATTTCCATCTCAAAATCACCCAAAAATATTCTACTCCTAATCCGGGAGAGAATAGCCAAAAATATTTTTGTTTTTCCCTTGTGAAATAAATGCTCAAGTTATCTTGTTACTACCACTTGCTATATTATCTCAAGATATGAGTGCTCTAAAAAAAATAAAGACGAGGAAATAAAAAGGAGCAAGTGCTCCGAACCTCGAAAGAAAAGAAAAAAAAGTGAGACGAGAGGTAAAAATGGACAAGTGTCCGACAGTAGAATTAGGAGCACTAGATACCCACCCGAGAGAAAAGAAAAAGATAGAGCATCTCACTCTCCTCATAAAGTTTCAAAAAGCAAGGAAGGTATGTATCCCCTCAAAAGAGCAAAAGTAGAATTAGACTTCCACCATCGTTATCACCATCATCACCATACATCATTCATTCGCCACACATGCACATCTTGATTTGACTTATTGATTTGTTTCTTTGGATCCATGGTTTGACTATGCAATAAATGTCTTGTAAGTATGTATACTTTATCTCCCACCTATGAGCTCCAGATATTAAAGCCTTATTAGAGTAGGGTGAGAGAGAAGGCAATGTCACTATGCTTTATACCACAAATACTACATATCTTGAGAGAAGGCATATACCATCACAGCCTTGGTAAGGATCCAGAAATACCACAAAAGAGAGATCTGAGAGAATCATACAAGGAATCTCTGAGTTTTATTTGAAAATCTGCAAAAACACCAGAGCTATAGCTGATCAAGAATAAGAGACATGGCACTTGGCTAGACTGTTCTATCTTTTAACTACTCAAGATAGAAGTGACGGTTACAAGTCCCATGGTGAAGGTAAAGTCAGTAAGTTTTAAGTCTTGATAGTTTACTCTCACTCAGAGATGAGATCTTATTTAAAAAGCATGTGTACCGTCAATTTTTGAAAATATTGCAACAACTTATGATCCATAGCTGAGTCTATCCTTGCTCAGGGACGAGCAAGAGGTAAGCTTGGGGGAGTTTGTTGACGGTCCTTAAGTATTCAATTTAATTATCAAAGAAACAAAGAAAAGGATCCAAATGAAATCAACATCTAGACTTAGGGTTTTATCTGACAGAATTCCACGAGTTTTGGTGTTTGTCTATTTCTGCAGGGGGTTATCAGGAAATAAGGAAGAAAGGCCTACACGTCGGGATTACATAAAGATATTAACGTGCCGCGCAATTATCTTACATCTAGAAGACTCCAGAAGCCACGAGACCGAAGCGGAGGCGAAATGGGGCCTGACCCTGGGCGCCCGTCCAGGAGATCAGGGCGCCCGCCCACCTCCTGAGTCCAATCAGGACTCTGCTTCGTGGGAGATCTCCACCGACCTAAAGGATGAATCTAAACCATACAATCTATGTCGGTTTGATCCAACGGCCCATATTCACTTGAAGGGACTATAAAACCAGACCCCTTGGCCCCTGGAGGAGAGAGCCTCTCAACCCTAATTCATTGTTCCTCAAGGGAGAAGAAGCCTCTGATCAAGATTAGAGCCACCACATCAATTAGATATCTAGATTAGCATAGCTACATAGGATTAGAACTAGAAGGAGTCAATCTTCGATTGGTTTCTGGATCTGTCAGGAGGATTCTTGGTAATTCTCTAATTGTGCTTCTAATTGCTTTCTAATTATCTTTGTTCTTCAATATTATGAATATGACTTTGTTCTACTTCAATATATTGCTTATGAATTTGCTCTACTTGCTTATATTCAAGATTATATTGTTCTTAGTTTATCATAGTTATGTACTTGGCTTAGTTAGATTGGATCTATATACATGCTTAGGATCGTATAGCGTTTATCCATCAGATCCATGGGTAAATGATAGATATTGTGTAGGCGTGGTGCTTGTACCGTACTTATCTGCGATTGTACCCAATATGCCAGATCGTGGGGTAGTTCGTGATAGTGACAGCTTCATTGATTCTTATATAGTCCCCCTCTCGTGTATTGGGCTGGCAGAGCAACATTATTACAGGGGAGTGATTGCTATGTTTCTCATATTCCTTGCTAATATCACTATGCATGGGCGTAGTCTTGTCTCACAATGATTGCTAAGTATGCTTGCACTAATTATGATAATGCTAGACTATATAGTTGAGAATAACTTAGGGAATATTCTTGTAGTTCGTTCTAATACCATGCTAATGACTTTCTAAAGTATCTAATTGAGGTGCTTATCATATTTATATGTGGCTAGATCAGATTAGTTATCCTTGTCACTATTATTATTTCATATATCTTTTATGTGACACTTATCCCTGTATGAAGAGTTAGATATAATGTTCTCAATTATACATGCAATGATAGATGCTCAATCTCATATTCTATTCTGTAATCAATAGTGATGATTGCTAATCCCTTCCCAGTGGTAAAAATATAAATAACGATACCTGGAATACTTCCCAGTTAAAATGCTGCATCGGTATTAATCTGTGCGCTTGCAGATCCTATTCATTATTTATTTAGAAGAGCAATTGCATATTTCAATACCGCGTCTCTTATATCATGCTGGGGATGACAACTTGGCTTAAGTGGTGTGAGGGATAGGTTTGGCATTTTTGGCACCATTACTAGATTTAGAGAACTTAGTCTACTTTTGGTAATGATGTTATGAATACCCAACAGTCACAAACTAACACAAGCTTAGGAAACATAATTAAGCAAGTTAAATCACATTTTTACATAGAATGACATGACTCAAGGTAGATTATGATCATGATATGCTTAAGTCGATGATGATGCTTATGTTATGCATGTGATTGATGAATCCATAACACTGGGGTGTTACAGCCCTCCCCCCTTACACAAATCTCGTCCCGAGATTTGGAAGCTTACTGATTTTCGAAGAATGTTTTGTAAACTTCTCTTAAATAAACCTCTGTTTCCCAAGTGGCATCTTCCTCCCCGTGGTTACTCCACAACACTTTGTAGAACTTAACCACACGATTACGAGCCACTCGTTCCTTGCGGTCAAGAACCGCTACAAGTTTCTCCTTGTGCACCAAGTAAGACTTCAACTTGATATCCCGAACTTCCACTCGCTCTTCCGGAACACGAAGGCATTTCTTCAATTGTGATACGTGAAAGACAGGAAAAATAGCTCGAAGTTCAATTAGGAGTTGAACTTTGTATGCTACGTTCCCTTTTCTCTCGAGAATCCGATAAGGCCCCACGTAACGTGGTGCAAGCTTTCGCTTGACTCCGAACCTTTGTACGCCTTTTAACAGAGAGACCTTGATATACACATGGTCACCGACTGCGAACTCAATCGGCTTCCTTCTCTTATCAGCATAACTTTTCTGACGAGCTTGAGCAGCTTCCAGATGCTGCTAGATGGTACGGACTTGCTGCTCTGCTTCGTTCACGAAATCGATGCCATAATACCTTCGTTCCCTGGATTCCACCCAATTCAACGGGGTTCGACACTTTTGACCATACAGGGCTTCAAATGGAGCCATCTTAATGCTCTCTTGGTAACTAGCTAACGACAACCACTTTACCCAAGAACCTTTTGAGGAGAGAGCACATGCCCTCAACATGTCTTCTAGGATTTGGTTGACCCGTTCAGTTTGGCCGGCCGTTTGGGGATGATATGCCGAACTACGAACCAAGTGAGTACCATTCTGCTCATGGAGACACTCCCAAAAATGGGCAGTGAACTGTGGTCCACGATCTGAGATGATAGTTCGAGGCACACCATACTGATGGACAATGTGCTCGAAGTACAACTCCGCATACTGATGTGGACAATAATCAGTTCGAACTGGAATAAAACGAGCAACCTTGGTCAAACGGTCGACAATTACCCAGATAGAGTCGTAACCCTTAACAGAAGTTGGGAGCCCAACGATGAAATCCATACTGACTTCTTCCCATTTCCAACCAGGAATTGACAAGGGTTGAAGTAAGCCTGCTTTCATGTGAACCGCCTTCACACGACAACAGTTGTCACAACGAGCGACAAAAGCAGCAATCTCCTTTTTCATCTTGGTCCACCAGAATAGAGGTTTCAGGTCCTGATACATCTTGCTACTACTAGGATGGATAGACAACTGGGATGAATGAGCTTCAGATAAGATCTGATTCTGCAGCTCACGGTCTTTTGGGACCACAAGTCGATCCTTGAACCATAGAATTCCGTTCTCATCGACCCGGAAATGCTTGGTTTCTTCTTCTTTTATTTTCCTCTTTATATGGTAGATGCCTACATCGGTTTGCTGCAATTCGATGACTCGATTGCGAAGAGAACTTTCCAGAGAAATCTGGTTGAGCACAAGTGGGTGCATAAGATGTGACAATAATGGATCTTCCATCTGAACTGAATGACAGTGTGCTTTCCGACTCAAGGCATCCGCAACTACGTTTGTCTTACCCGGATGGTAGTGCACTTGAAGATTATAGTCTTCAATCAACTCAAGCCACCGTCGCTGTCGCATGTTCAATTCAGGTTGAGTGAAGATGTACTTGAGACTCTTATGATCAGTGTAGATATTGCATAGATTACCCAATAAATAGTGCCTCTAGATTTTCAAAGCATGGACAACTGCAGCCAATTCTACTTCATGAGTAGGGTAATTGACCTCATGCTTTCGAAGTTGGCATGAGGCATACGCAATAACGCGACCTTCTTGCATCAACACACAGCCTATGCCGATACCCGACGTGTCACAAAAGACATCGAAGGGCTTCTCGATATCAGGTTGAGCTAGGACAGGAGCTGATGTTAGCAATGTCCTCAACTTATGGAATGCCTCTTCACATTCAGGCGTCCACACAAACTTCTCATCCTTCTGAAGTAGGCGAGTCAAAGACTTTGATATTTTTGAAAATTCCAGAATGAATCGACGATAATACCCAGCCAGACCGAGAAAACTCCGAACCTCGTGCACCGAAGTTGGAACCTTCCAATCCAGCACTTCTTGCACCTTAGCTGGAACCACCGATATACCTTCTTCAGATAAGACATGGCCCAAGAAAGGTACTTTCTTCAGCCAAAACTCGCATTTGCTGAACTTAGCATAAAGCTGATACTCACGCAAGCGTGACAACACTACACGCAGATGCTCCGCGTGCTATCCTTCATTGCGAGAATACACTAAGATGTCATCAATGAAGACCACCACAAACTTGTCTAATTCAGGCATGAACACCGAATTCATGAGATACATGAAGTGAGTAGGTGCATTCGTAAGACTGTTGGGTATTTTAAACGCAAATAGAAAAATCCGCAAGCGCACGGATAGCCTTCACCCGGGAGTATTCCAGAGTATCGATTTTCGACAAGGAACGTGAGTGTACTAATTAAGATCCAAGATCGCCCAAAGATAACTATATAATTATTTTTGGTCGGAAGAGAGGAAGTTTCCTGAGAGTTCTCTAGTTAATTTAAGAATAAAAAATTACTTCAAGATTATCTATTTCGGGACATCAGAACACTAACCACAGAAAGAGATGAGAATGGGGCTAGGAAGCTCTGACTACAGTCCTACAAACACCGATCCGAACGAGGTGGAATACGTCGACCGTTAGGGCTGTTACTACCCTAGGGCTACCACAACAATCCGCAGGATTGAGTGCAATTCCAGGTAATTGCAAGACTAAACACCACGTCTAATCTATTAATTACTACTCTAATGTTGCAAAGATTAGAGCACTTGATGCAAGCGGGAATCCAATAAATAACTTCAATGTAAATAAAAGTAATTAAAGAACTCAGGATTGATGAATTGAAGAACCTGGAGAACGATGAAGAACGAACCAGTTGCTGCAAAAGTACAATGTTGAGGAAGATCTGACAGATTCGGCTCCTCCTCCTCCGCTCTCCTCTTCTCTCTCCCTATTTTCTAGATTACAACTAGAACTAACTAGAACTAGAACTAGAGGAACTAGAACTAGAACTAGATGAACTAGAACTAGAACTTGATGAACTAGAGGTAGAACTAGAGGAACTAGAGGGATCCTCTCTACTTGGATGAAGAATTGAAACCCTAGCTTTGATTCTGTAGAAGAGGTATGATCTCCAAGGGACAGGGGCCTTGCTTATATAGTCTTTTCAGATGAATCTGGGCCGTTGGATCAAACCGACATTGATTGAATGGTTATCCTTGATCCTTTAGGTCGGTGGAGCACGATCCCGAAAGAGAGTCCTGATTGGACTCAGAAGGTGGGCGGGCGCCCAGGAGAGTAGGGCAGGCGCCCTGCCTCCGAGCCCGATCGCCTTCTCGTTCGTTCCCGTGGCTGTTGATATTTGGTAACGCAATTAGAAAATGATCTGCAAGCGCACGGATATCGGTGAGCATTTCACCCGGGAGGTTATCCAGAGTTATCGTATTTATATTTTTACCACTGGGAGAAAGGGTGCATCTGACTAACCAAATCTATTGCTACTACCCCTTTAGGCTACAAAGAATGTCTCTCGATGTGAGTGATATATAGAGAAGACTGCAACCGTAGTCTCGTTCTAACCTTAATAAGGATGATCAACTGTTCTATTGGGGAGGCTCACAGAATCTAGACAACACAAAGGATGTTCGACCCGCACCTATAAACCTACCCGTCCCGCTAACGAGATGTGGTCTGCAAAGGTAACTCGGAAATGTCACGTTCCTCGCTACTACCACGGTCCAGCTAGTCAGGGGATATCTATGAGTACCCTAGCCTAAACACCACATTTACGCTAACAAGTGATTACTCTAATACTCAACCGGAAGAGGATTAAAGTAAACTCATAAACCAAAGAACAATAAAACAAGAACTTACTAGTATTAGAAGTCGAATTACTGAAGAATCTTAGAAGCAAGCCTCGGGTTAGGAGACTTGATCCCGCAGGTACAACTCGGAGTAGACACCGACAGGTCGGCCTTCCTCCGATCCACACCTCCACTCTATCTCTCTCAATCTAGTAGAAACTAGAAGATCTATTTCTACCTTACATTGGTTGCTAAGCCTAAAAAGAAATATTATTTAGAGAAGAGGTTTTCCTTCGAGGGCACCCCTCAATCTCTATGATAATTTCTTGTCTCCTCCAGGGCCAGAGGGGGTCTCCTTATATAGTCCTCCCTTCTATGCGTTTTTGGGTCGATAGGCGAGGTGGTACTATGTTATTCTGGATCCAATAGGTCGGTGGAACGTCGTGTGCGAAGAGAGTCCGAAACGGAGTCCAGAGGGGGGCGGGCGCCCAGGTCCTCAGGGCGGGCGCCCTGGGCCTGGCCCCTTTCGGGCTCCGCTTCCTTCCCGTGGCTTCTGGAGTCTTCTAGATGGTAGAAAATTGCGCGATGGGTTGATATCTCTATGTAATCCCAACATGTGGGCCTTTCTTCCTTATTTCCTGATAACCCCCTGTAGAAATAGACAAACACCAAAACTCGTGGAATTCTGTCGGATAAAACCCTAAGTCTAGATGTTGATTTCATTTGGATCCTTTTCTTTGTTTATTTGATAATTAAATTTGATACTTAAGGACCGTCAACAAACTCCCCCAAGCTTACCTCTTGCTCGTCCCTGAGCAAGGATGAACTCAAGAGTTTCTGCAGTGGTTTCATTTCTTAGAAGTACACACGCATTTAAGCAAGATCTCATCTCTGAGTTAGAATAAACTATTAAGACTTAAAACTTACTTACTTTACCTACACCATAGGACTTGTAACCGTCACTTCTGTCTTGAGTGGTTAAAAGATAGAACAGTCTAGCCAAGTGCCATGTTTCTTATTCTTGATCAGCTATAGCTCTGGGGTTTTTGTAGATTTTCAAATAAAACTCAGAAATTCCTTGTATGATTCTCTCAGGTCTCTCTTTTGTGGTATTTTTGGATGCTTACCAAGGCAGTAATGGTATATGCCTTCTCTCAAGATATGTAGTATTTGTGGTATGAAGCATAGTGACATTGTCTTCTCTCTCACCCTACTCTAATAAGGCTTTAATATCTGAAGCTCATAGGTGGGAGATAAAGTATACATACTTACAAGACATTTATTGCATAGTCAAACCATGGATCCAAAGAAACAAATCAATAAGCCAAATCAAGATGTGCATGTGTGGTGAATGAATGGTGTATGGTGATGATGGTGATAACAATGGTGGTGGAAGTCTAATTCTACTTTGCTCTTTGAGGGGATACATACCTTCCTTGCTTTTGAAACTTTATGAGGAGAATGAGATGCTCTTCTTTTTCTTTTCTTTCGAGGTTCCGAGCACTTGCTCCTTTTTATTTCCTCGTATCTTTTATTTTCTTTTTCTCTCTTTTTTTTCAGAGCATTCATCTCTTGAGATAATATAGCAAGTGGTAGTAACAAGATAACTTGAGCATTTTTTTCACAAGGGGAAACAGAAATATTTTTGGTTATTCTCTCCCGGATTAGGAGTAGAATACTTTTGGGTGGTTTTGGAGATGGAAATGAGTGGATATATGTGGATGGTAGTTCCGGAGTAGAAGTAGCATGTATGAGTGAACGTGCAAGTGAATCTTGATTTAACCACATGACAAGCTCCTAAGGGTCTACACAGCTTGACCACACTCAATGCTTATAAGCAGTAAATAGTAAATGTGTGGCTCAAGGTCTAGCAAGCATGTATATATGGTTGTGGTAGGAATTTAAACTCTCATCATACAGGAACTCATCATGTGTTATTTTAAAGATTTTTCAAAGATAAAATTCTCCAGAATTCTAGCATCTCTAGGAACAGATGAACAGCAGCTCAACCTTCCCATATCGTATCCGTTAACAACTTAGACTTCAGATCAAGTTTTCATCCCACAAGTTTAGGTCTAGAGCAAGCCTTAAATTATAACAGTCATATCTAAACTTGAGAGAGAACTTCAAATTTGCAAATTAGGCAGAGCAGCTATTCATCATATCCATGCTTAAGTTTTATTAGATACAGATTAGCATAGCCACTTTATTTATTTATTAAACACACTAAGCAAAATACATATAAGCATAAAATCTTTATTTGGTTTTTCATAGTTATGTGTATTTATATTCTAATATAGTATAAGTATAAAGATAGATAGAAATACTTATCGAGATAAATGGGGGTGCTCTCCCCCAAGCTGAATTTTGACGTAATTTCTCTTGATGTAGCTAGCAGGTGGCAGAGGTGTGTTTAAAAGTCAGCAGTATTTTGACAGCGATTAGAATGTCCTCCGTCTGCTAGTCTTCTTGATTCTTAAATTCTGTGGAGCTCAAATAGACAACAAAGCTTGTGGAACTGATTAAGTGTTAGCATAAATATCTAGCCTTTATCATGTTGAGACTCCTTAATAAATATTACTCCCTGTTTTTATATTTTTGTTTTTATAAAGCAGAAAAATATTTATTTTATTTTTATGCCACCACAGTGAATGTACTTATGGGTTTTATGCCACTCGTCTACTCACATGGGGCTTACAGTTTTTTTCACATTTTTATTTTCTTTCTAGGATAATACGAACATGATTAACTAAGTAAACTATTTGAAATAATTAAAAGGGAAAGGATAAGTTTACCTTTTGGCAAGGCGTTCGGTGTTTTTAAGTCCTCCGAACGGGACTCTCTGTGTTTTCAGTCGTCCTGGGATTCGCTAGGTGGCGTAGTTGGTGATTCTGGTGGCGCCTCCTCTTTGTGTATAACTATGTTCTCTTTCCACACCTGACTCGGTGCTACGGTCTCCTCAGGACAGTTCTGTTCAAGTTGTATGTCTTCAGTCCTTATCACTTCTCCTTCGTAGTCTACCCATCCATCCTTGATGATTTGCCTCCTCTGGTTGCGGTTGCGTTATCTTCTTCTTGTCTTGACCTGCTTAGAATCTTCAACTATATAGTTAGGGTCAGTAAAACAGCGGCATACCTTCTTAGAGGAGAAGTGTATGTGGACTTCTCCGGTTCCAATATAGATGATGGCTTTTGATAGTGCTGAGGAACTGTCTTCCAAGAATGGTGAGTGGATCATACTCGTCTTCTCCCATGTCAATGACCTGAAAATCATCTGGAGCTGAATGTATATTGGTTGTAGGGGCATGGTTCCATGCAGGAGCTGATAAGTGACTGCGGCCATTATGTTGTCGTTAGATCTGATGTCGTAGAGTGTCTTCTGAAAGGAGTATCTGTTGATTGTGCACTCAATGCTTGGAACATCAGGGTCGTCTTTCTTGATCAGGAAGGGCGACTTGAGTCGATGATTTTGACCTCCTCTGAACTGCAGTGACCATCTTAGCTGACTCGGTCCACATTTGCTTATTCCTGTTCCTCCTGTTGGTCCTCTTCCTTGGTTCATGTCGGGATTGCTCTGAAATTTGTGTAGTCTTGTTCTTGAAGGAAAGTCTCCTTCTTCCCCTTGATGTAGAGACTGATCTTGGCAGCATTAGCGTAGATGACAGCTCTAATGTTTAGGAATGGCCTCCCTAAGATGATGGGTGCCCTCTCCTCAGTACCAGTCTCTATCACCATGAAGTCTGCTAGAGCATACAAGGTACCAACTCGGACGCAGAGGTTCTTCAATATTTCCTCTGGGAAACTGAGTGTCCGATCTGCAACCCTGGGCATAATGTTGACGCTGGAGCCAAAGTCGCAGAGTGCTTCTGGGAAGTCCACCATGCCGATGGAGATCGGGATGACGGGACGTCCTAGATCACCTCTCTGAGTAATTAGGCCTCTGTTGATTCCAACCTTGATGTTGTTGAGGATGGTTGTAGTAATAGTTGTTATTGTTGTTGATGTAGTTCACGTCCTCAAGCATCTTAGGGCAGTGATTGCCTGAGCGTCCAGTATCTCCAGTGTGTTTATGCTCGTAGATCCTAGTTCTTCACTTGGTGGAATCTGGGAGTTGTAAAACTCCTTCATATTATGCTCGAAGTGTTCCTGCTCATAGAAACAAGGTAGAGATCAAGTGCATGGGCCCTGTTGGTGGAAAACACCAACAGAACCAAAAGTGTATTTGTTCTTCTCTAACCTTAAGCATAGTGAGCAAGACAAAGTTGATGGATCATGAGTGTAGCATTTGTCAGATCAGATGGCTCAACCTAATGGAAAGATAATCTATCTATATTTATGTTTTGTTTATATCTTCCAAAGATTGCATGTGCAATACTTTAGCTTATATGATTAGGAGTGTGGGGTCACGAAGGTAGTACTAAGAACAAAGATTAAAGGACTAAACATGTTGAATTAATTGAGTTGGTTAATTTGGAGTTATAAATCATACATGTTTGTTTCTTTATTTATGTGAATGCCAGAACCAAGGAGGAGCTTATAAAAGTGTTAGTCAAGTACCTTAAGATGTTACCTTACTTGAAGAGTGATGGTACAGTATCACCTTGTGGAAGCTTTCCTTTCTTAGCGGTTGTGCATCGTGTTTGTGGCACCCTCCATGAATCATCTCTTATGAGCTACGTCTTTCTTGTGCAAATTGTTAAACTTCATGTGTCACTTTCTTCATCTCTAATGAGTTTGCATCTCAGGACTTCCCAGGTTGTTATTGAAAGTTTTCCTACAGGGGTTAGTCCAACAAAATATACCAATATCTACTCAAGCAGTTTTTAGTTCAGTAACCAAACTAGACTCCATGTCTAATCAGATTAAGGAAGGCTATTTAACCTAAGCACCACACTTAATTTAAATGCCATTGGAAGTGTGACCAGTACTTCCAAACTAACACTTACTAGGATAAACAAAGGTAGCATGATGAATTTTATAGAGATCTACTCAAGTGGAGATGAAGTAGTGTGATTAGTATTTAACAAATTGAGCATGTCTCAAAGGTAAGGAGAACCAACATAGCAACATTGCAAAGGATGTTTTATGTAAAGTACTCCCCCAAGCTTGAATTTTGCAAAATTCAAGATTGGATGAATTTAATTTAATGTTGCATGATAATTGGTTGGGCATACCTTGCGCTTGTCATTCATCCGATCTTCTTGATCCAATCCTAGAAAGGTTAGTGGCAAGAATACCCGAAGGAATATTTCTACAATTATCTTTATATGCTCAATACACAAGGCAATGTTGCAAATAATTAGAAGTGCTTGTTTTAGGACACTAAGCTTGTCCTTGGGAAACCATCTATTAACTCAACGAGATCTGCAATATTTATTATAGACATATGCATCGACAACCGCCCTTTTAAAGTTTTTATAAATAGAAAAGAAGAGGGGGTTGGAGATCTCAAATGTGGTAAGGATGGAGAGACAAATTGATTGGAGAGATGTTTTATATGAGCAAGGACTGGGTGAGGTATTTATGAAATAACTTCCATGCTCACTGTTGTTTCTCTCATTCTCAAACTCCAAGGTTGATTCTTCATGAATGTTTAAAATTCCTCTAGGATTGTCTCTCAAGTTTGTTTTATCTATCCATTCAGTGGTGATAGCACATGGATTTTTAATGCCCTCTAGCCATTGATGTTGCTCTTCTCGATCCTCCTTCTTATGCATGGGATGTCTAGATAGATTTATAGGATTATCGGGAGGTTCAAGAGAAATAGCATAGTAGAGATTATTAAGCTCAAGGATGGGATGGATAGCCGAATCATGGGATTGAAATGTTTGGAAATCGGCTATTGAAACTTCCTTTCCTTGTCTGGGAGATCATTCCTTCTCTATCTCTAAGATTTTTCTATGAAGATTAGTGCAAGAAGGATGTCCACGAATGAAGACATACCTTCCTTTACTAATAGATAAAGAAAGAAGGCCTCTACTAAAGGTTATATGATTAAGACCAATATGAAAATATCTAGGAAAAACATGGTCTTGTAGGGCTAGGTCTAAACCAGAATTTATAGAAAGATTAATAGATTCCCTAGGTGTAGCTAAAAGTGCATTATCTTTTTGATTAAAATATAGGACCTCGGCTATAGAAAAGGGTTCGTTTTGACCTATTGCAATCAACTCCGGACACAGATCATAATTAGGGGCAGGACGTGTTGACTCCCATGGTCTATGGCTGGTCTCCGAAGGTGCAAAGAATTCAATAATAGTTATGGAATTTGAGTTATCCACAAAAATAAAAAGTATAAAAGTATAATACAAGATAATAGCAAGACTCAAAGTTATCTCAGCAAACCGTCTTTCTCCCCGGCAACGGCGCCAGAAATGCTTGTTGATATTTGGTAACGCAATTAGAAAATGATCCGCAAGCGCACGGATATCGGTGAGCATTTCACCCGGGAGGTTATCCAGAGTTATCGTATTTATATTTTTACCACCGGGAGAAAGGGTGCATCTGACTAACCAAATCTATTGCTACTACCCCTTTAGGCTACAAAGAATGTCTCTCGATGTGAGTGATATATAGAGAAGACTGCAACCGTAGTCTCGTTCTAACCTTAATAAGGATGATCTACTGTTCTATTGGGGAGGCTCACGGAATCTAGACAACACAAAGGATGTTCGACCCGCACCTATAAACCTACCCGTCCTGCTAACGAGATGTGGTCTGCAAAGGTAACTCGGAAATGTCACGTTCCTCGCTACTACCACGGTCCAGCTAGTCAGGGGATATCTATGAGTACCCTAGCCTAAGCACCACGTTTACGCTAACAAGTGATTACTCTAATACTCAACCGGAAGAGGATTAAAGTAAACTCACAAACCAAAGAACAATAAAACAAGAACTTACTAGTATTAGAAGTCGAATTACTGAAGAATCTTAGAAGCAAGCCTCGGGTTAGGAGACTTGATCCCGCAGGTACAACTCGGAGTAGACACCGACAGGCCGGCCTTCCTCCGATCCACACCTCCACTCTATCTCTCTCAATCTAGTAGAAACTAGAAGATCTATTTCTACCTTACATTGGTTGCTAAGCCTAAAAAGAAATATTATTTAGAGAAGAGGTTTTCCTTCGAGGGCACCCCTCAATCTCTATGATAATTTCTTGTCTCCTCCAGGGCCAGAGGGGGTCTCCTTATATAGTCCTCCCCTTCTATGCGTTTTTGGGTCGATAGGCGAGGTGGTACTATGTTATTCTGGATCCAATAGGTCGGTGGAACGTCGTGTGCGAAGAGAGTCCGGAACGGAGTCCGAGGGGGGCGGGCGCCCAGGTCCTCAGGGCGGGCGCCTTGGGCCTGGCCCCTTTCGGGCTCCGCTTCCTTCCCGTGGCTTCTGGAGTCTTCTAGATGGTAGAAAATTACGCGATGGGTTGATATCTCTATGTAATCCCGACATGTGGGCCTTTCTTCCTTATTTCCTGATAACCCCCTGTAGAAATAGACAAACACCAAAACTCGTGGAATTCTGTCAGATAAAACCCTAAGTCTAGATGTTGATTTCATTTGGATCCTTTTCTTTGTTTATTTGATAATTAAATTTGATACTTAAGGACCGTCAACAGTGGCTTCTGGAGTCTTCTAGATGGTAGAAAATTGCACGGCACGTTAATATCTCTAGGTAATCCCGACGTGTGGGCCTTTCTTCCGTATTTCCTGATAACCCCCTGCAGAAATAGACAAACACCAAAACTCGTGGAATTATGTCAGATAAAACCCTAAGTCTAGGTGTTGGTTGCATATAAGTCCTTTTCCAAGATTAGTTGATGGTTAAATGTGAGCGTTAAGGACCGTCAACAAGCTCCCCCAAGCTTAACCTTTGCTCGTCCCTGAGCAAAGCTAAAATCTGCAAGAAAACCGGGGTTACTTTTATGCCTCTACTACAGGGTTTTTAAGTTATCACTAAGGTCTTAAGTGATTGAAAAACAGAACGATCAAGTCAAGCATTATGTCTCAAGTTCTTCTGTCTTACCTTTGTTCTGGAGTTTTTTTTTTAAATCTGCAAAATAAAACTAAGGTATTTGCCTTCTTCTCAAAAGATATATAAGTAGAGCCTTAAAAGTTTTAGCATACTTACTTTGCATTTTGCAATGTCAATGCTCGGAGCAAGGGAGAGGAATGTCATACTCCTAGATCAAGACCTTTGACCTTTTTGAAAAGTTTGTCATCTCTTACTGGCATATTGCTTATTAGAGGGACCATGGGCTATCATTTTTTCTTTTTTTTCAGTCTCTCTCTTTTTTTTCTTTTTTTCAAGTGGGCACCAAGTACCCCTAATTCTACTGTCGGACACGTGTCCATTTTTATCCACTCAGGTGGGTATCTTTGTACCCCTAATTCTACTTCGGACACTTGTCCATTTTTACCTCTCGTCTCACTCTTTTTTTCAAATCAAATTTTTGCATAGTCCCATGCCTCTAACGTAATAATACTTCGGAAGAGTGAATCTTTTATATTTTTAGAACAAAAAGATCTTGATCTTTAGGGCATGATAATTCTCTCAACCAAAACTACAAGAATTAACAATGGATTGAACAAAGCAAGTGCCCATAGTTTTAATATTTATATCTTATAAGACTCTAGGTATTATGCCAAACTAGATCTCATCATTTTTTCTTTGAATTTTTAGATTTTCCAAAGATAAAATCTCCAGAACTCTAGCAAAACTTGGAACAAGTTAAATAGTAGTTCAGACCTTCTCATATCATGTTTGTCAATTACCTAGACTTGGATCAAACTTTCTTTTTATTTTATTTAAAACTTAGGATTACCCAAAACTATTGTTTATTACTCAAAAGAAAAACTTTGTTTGGTTTCATGGTTATGCATTTTTTTTATTTATTTCTGAATACTAGTAAATAAAACCAAGAAAGAAAAGTAATACTTATCTAGATACACGTGGGAGTGCCTCCCCCAAGCTGGATGTTGACATAGTCGTTCACTCTTGTGGCCTGCATGTTCGGTCTCACTCTCAAAATCCTGCACAACCCAAATAGACAACAAAAATTGTGGAGCATGTTAAGGGTTAGGTAATTGTCTAGAGCTTATGAGAGCTTAATGTGAGAATTCTATGAACTCAATCACATCAAGTTCCTCTACCAGGTTGTTTTGTGGCTCGAGATAGATTTTCAAGCGTTGACCATTTACCTTAAAAGTGTTACCTATGTCGTCTTGGATGGTAATGGCTCCATGAGTTGAAGTGTCAATAACCTTGTATGGTCCATCCCACTTACTTCGTAGCTTACCATGCCCAAAGAGCTTAACTCTTGAATTGAATAGTAGAACCTTATCTCCAGGCTTAAACTCCTTGTGCTTGATTCTCTTGTCATGCCATCGTTTTGTTCTCTCTTTATAGATCCTTGAATTGTGGTAGGCTTTCTCTCTCTATTCTTCTAGCTCAGATAGTTGCTTCAGACAATTCTCACTAGCGAGGTGGAGATCCATGTTCCATTTCTTGAGTGCCCAATGAGCCTTAAACTCTACTTCCACAGGCAAATGACAAGTTTTTCCATATACAAGTTGATAAGGTTACATGCCTATGGGTGTTTTGAATGCAGTTCTATATGCCCAAAGTGCATCAGGAAGTTTGTCCTTCCACCCCTTACCCATCTCATCTACGGTCTTTTGTAAAATATTTTTGATTTGTTTGTTAGATGTTTCGACTTGACCGCTAGTCTGAGGATGGTATGGTGTTGCAACGTTGTGTCGAACTCCATGATCGGCTAGGTACTTCCGGAACATTTTGTCGATGAAATGGGAACCTCCATCGCTTATAACTACCCGGGGTATACCAAAGCGAGGAAAGATTACTTCATGGAACATTCTCTTGGCATGTTTTGATTCAGCTGATCGACAAGGTAGGGCTTCTACCCATTTGGACACATAGTCCACAGCTACTAAGATATACTCGCAATTCCTGGACATAGGGAATGGCCCCATGAAATCAATGCCCCATACATCGAAAAGTTCTACTTGAAGATTATTTGTGAGAGGCATTTCATTTCGTGAGTTGATATTCCCATGTTTTTGACATCGGTGGCATCTCCTGACAAAGTCCTTTGTATCTTCATACATCGTTTGCTAGAAAAAGCCACTTTGCCAAATTTTAGCATGTGTCCGGAATGCTCCATAGTGACCTCCATATGGCGAGGCACGGCATCTTTCCATAATTTGAGTAGCCTCAGCCATAGGAACACACCTTCTCAAGAGTCCATCAGCGCAGACTTGGAAAAGATATGGCTCATCCCAAAGGTGGAAACGAGTATCGTGAAGCAACTTCCTTTTGTTTGCACCAGGTGGGACATAGACTTTTACTATAAAGTTTACTATGTCTGCGTACCATGGATCTACATGTGTTATCTTAAGTAGAGTGTCATCCCTTAGGTAGTCATTTATAGGAAGCTCATCATGTGTTTCCTTATATTGAAGCCTAGACAAGTGGTCGGCTACGGAATTCTCAACTCCCTTCCTATCTCGGATTTCTATGTCAATGTCTTGGAGTAGAAGAATCCATCAAATTAGACGAGGCTTAGCAGGTACTTGAGAGCAGCATGGTCTGAATAGATGATTATCTTTGCCCCCACTAAGTAAGATCTAAACTTGTCTATAGCAAAGACAACAGCCAAAAGCTCTTTTTCAGTTGTAGTGTAATTGAGCTGTGGTCCAGACAAGGTTTTGCTAGCGTAGGATATGGCATAATGCTTTTTATCCTTGGTTTGTCCTAAAACGGCACCAACCGCAAAATCGCTAGCATCACACATGATCTCAAAAGGAAGATTCCAATCAGGTGGTTGAATGATTGGGGCTGAGATGAGTGCTTTCTTAAGAGTTTGAAAAGATTCATGACACTCATCACTAAAGATGAAAGGTGCATCCTTAGTTAAGAGACTAGTTAGGGGTCTAGCAATTTGAGAGAAGTTCTTGATAAAGCGTCTATAGAACCCTGCATGTCCCAAAAAGCTACGGATTCCTTTGACATTCGTGGGAGGTGGAAGTTTTTCAATAACTTCAATCTTTGCTTTGTCCACCTCTATACCATGTTCGGACACTTTATGTTCTAGCACTACTCCTTCCTGAACCATAAAATGGCATTTCTCCCAGTTCAGGATTAAGTGCTTTTCTTCACATCGCTGCAAGACTCTATCAAAATTCTCCAAACAATGATCGAAGGTTTTTCCATAGATGGTAAAATCATCCATGAAAACCTCCATGATCTTCTCAATCATGTCCGAGAAAATAGACATCATACACCGTTGGAAAGAAGCTGGAGCATTGCACAATCCGAACGACATTCGTCGGTATGCATAAGTTCCATACGGGCATGTAAAGGTAGTCTTTTCTTGGTCATCTGGGTGGATTGGGATTTGGTGATATCCAGAATAACCATCAAGGAAACAAATGAAAGAGTGGTTTGCAAGCCGTTCCAACATTTCATCAATGAAGGGTAACGGAAAGTGATCTTTCTTTGTAGCCTTATTGAGTTTTCGATAGTCAATACACATACGCCACCCAGTGACAATTCGTTGAGGGATGAGTTCATTCTTCTCATTCCTAACGACCGTCATTCCTCCTTTCTTTGGCACTACTTGGACAGGGCTAACCCACTCACTATGTGGCACAGAATAAATAATCCCAATATTATAGAGTTTGAGGACCTCTTTCTTTCTTAACAACCTCTCGCATAGCATTGTTAAGTCTCCGTTGTGGTTCCCTTGAAGGTGTAACATTGGGATCAATAGGGATACGGTGAGTGCAGAGAATGGGACTAATGCCCGTGAGATCTTCGAGAGAGTATCCAAATGCTGATCTATGCCTTTCAAGAACAGTGACAAGTTGTTGTGTTTCATAATCGGAAAGCTTGTCACTGATAATTATTGGAGTTTTTGGGTTGTTCCGCAGAAAGACATATCTAAGGCCAGAAGGAAGAGGTTTTAACTCTATCAAAGGAGGTGAAGGTTGTTCATTTTTGTCTAGCTCAACGGGTTCTACCAACTCTTCTTCTTCTTGAACAAAGTGTTCATGATTAAAGAATGGTTGGGCCATCTCCTCTTGAGTCAGCATTAAGATCTCCTCAATAGGATCTGGTTCAAGTTTGGGTTCCACTATCGTGTTAATTGATCTAACGAGAGGAACAACAATAGTGGAATTCCCAACCTTGAAGTCTAAATGACCTCGTTGTGGTTGTTCTTGTAGAAATTTCATGATTGGTCTGCCAATCAAGAGAGGAATCTCCGGCATGTCAAAAATGTGAAAATCTAGACATATTCCAGAGTCCTTGATTCTAACAGGAACTGCCCGTAATACCCCATGGCTTTCTAGAATTAATCTAGATGGACTTTGTAAAAGTTTTTGAGATGGGGTTATGGACTCGTTGGGATAAAGAGTGTCAGCTAACTCCTTGGAAATAACATTTATCCCAACATATGGATTGTAGTGGACCTTCCTAGCGGACCTTCTAATTTGGCATAGAAGAATGGTTGAAGGAGTGATGATCCGAGCTACCTCAGGAGACAGCTCTGCTTCTGTTAGCCATTCGTAACTCAGAATAGCTGAAAGGCTTTTAATGTGTTCTATGTTAACATATTCTACTCTTAGAATGGATTGAGTGGTCCTTGCTAGAGGTTGTGTTTGGATAGGAAAATTCGTGGTGTTTCCATAATCTTCAAAAAGATCTTCCTCGAATTCAAAGGGATGCTCTAAAGGTGGTGGTTCATCAGCCCTTAATTGGTTTTGCATTCCCTTATCAGGAGGTTTCTCTACAATCAAATTACTAGATGGGTCAGGTGGAATTTCTAACTCGGTTGCAAGTTCCTCATCTTTTGGTTTAGGATCAGGCTCGACTTCTTTTTCTTCTTCAGGAAACTCATCATAAATGCCTGTGTAAGGGGTATTTTCAAGGATTCTCTCTAGGATAGCTCTCGCCTCATCTGTGAGTTTGTGTGTGAATGAGCCTCCTGAAGCAATGTCGAGGTGAAGAGCAGCTTCCTTGTTTAGACCACGATAAAAGTGGTAGTATAGTACATGGTTAGGTAGGGAAAGGTTTGGACCAGAATTGGTAAGGCTTTTGAACCTAGCCCAAGCTGCTCCTAAATTTTCCTTCTCTCTTTGTTTGAATGTAAGAATTTCGATTCTAAGGTCAGCGATTCGAAAAAGTGGGAAGAAAGCGAGACAAAAGTTGTCCCGAAGTTCATCCCAATTTCCATTAACGACTCCTACAGAATGAGCATACCACTTTTTTGCTCTTCCCAAAAGGGAGAACAAAAATAATTTCCATTTAAGGGTTTCTTGTGTCATGCCAGAAATAGATCGGCAAGAGCACAACTGCTCGAATTCTCTAAGGTGGGTGTATGGATCTTCATCTACTTGCCTAGAGAAGGGTTGCTCCTGAATCATGGCTATTAGATCAGGGCCAAGGTCGTAGCCATCTGTAAGAATTGGATGTGATGATGGTGGTGGCTCTAATAACTCGCCCTTTGGAGCAAAGAATTTATAGATAGGAGTGAAATCCATGTGGTATGGTGAAAATGGTAAGGTGAGTGTGGTAAAAAGGGAAAAGAAAAAGGATACACGAACGACTTGGTTCGAAACTAGCACAGCTACCGTTCCCCGGCAACGGCGCCAGAAAGCTTGTTGGGTATTTTAAACGCAAACAGAAAAATCCGCAAGCGCACGGATACCGATGTAGCCTTCACCCGGGAGTATTCCAGAGTATCGATTTTCGACAAGGAACGTGAGTGTACTAATTAAGATCCAAGATCGCCCAAGGATAACTATATAATTATTTTTGGTGGGAAGAGAGGAAGTTTCCTGAGAGTTCTCTAGTTAATCTAAGAATAAAAAATTACTTCAAGATTATCTATTTCGGGATATCAGAAAACTAACCACAGAAAGAGATGAGATGGGGGCTAGGAAGCTCTGACTACGGTCCTACAAACACCGATCCGAATGAGGTGGAATACGTCGACCGTTAGGGCTATCACTACCCTAGGGCTACCACAACAATCCACAGGATTGGGTGCAATTCTAGGTAATTGCAAGACTAAACACCACGTCTAATCTATTAATTACTACTCTAATGTTGCAAAGATTAGAGCACTTGATGCAAGCGGGAATCTAATAAATAACTTGAATGTAAATAAAAGTAATTAAAGAACTCAGGAATTATGAATTGAAGAACCTGGAGAACGATGAAGAACGAACCAGTAGCTGCAAAAGTACAATGTTGAGGAATATCCGACAGATCCGGCTCCTCCTCCCCCGCTCTCCTCTTCTCTCTTCCTATTTTCTAGATTACAACTAGAACTAACTAGAACTAGAACTAGAGGAACTAGAACTAGAACTAGATGAACTAGAACTAGAACTTGATGAACTAGAGGTAGAACTAGAAGAACTAGAGGGATCCTCTCTACTTGGATGAAGAATTGAAACCCTAGCTTTGATTCTGTAGAAGAGGTATGATCTCCAGGGGCCAGGGGCCTTGCTTATATAGTCTTTTCAGATGAATCTGGGCCGTTGGATCAAACCGATATTGATTGAACGGTTATCCTTGATCCTTTATGTCGGTGGAGCACGATCCTGAAAGAGAGTCCTGATTGGACTCAGAAGGTGGTTGGCGCCCAGAAGAGTAGGGCGGGCGCCCTGCCTCCGAGCCCAATCGCCTTCCCGTTCGTTCCCGTGGCTTCTGGAGTCTTCTAGATGGTAGAAAATTGCGCGGCACGTTAATATCTCTATGTAACCCCGACGTGTGGGCCTTTCTTCCGTATTTCCTGATAACCCCCTGTAGAAATAGACAAACACCAAAACTCGTGGAATTCTGTCAGATAAAACCCTAAGTCTAGGTGTTGGTTGCATATATGTCCTTTTCCATGATTAGTTGACGGTTTAATGTGAGCGTTAAGGACCATCAACAAAGACCGAAGGACATGACGAGATATTCATACAACCCATACCTTGTCGAGAAAGCTGTCTTAGGTACATCTTCAGGACGGATCTTGATCTGATGATACCCAGATCGCAAATCAATCTTGGAGAATACTTTGGCTTTAGACAACTGGTCAAACAGGATACCAATGCGTGGAAGAGGGTACTTATTCTTGATGGTCACTGCATTCAGGGTACGATAGTCCACACACATGCGCAAGGACTGATCCTTCTTCTTCACAAAGATAGCCAGACAACCCCAAGGAGAAGAACTAGGACGGATAAGACCCTTCTTTAACAACTCATTCAGTTGGGTCTTAAGCTTAGCTAGCTCATTTGGTGGCATTCTATAAGGTCTTCTAGAGATAGGAGCAGTACCTAGAAGCAATTCAATTTTGAACTCCACATCCTGATCTAGAGGAAGCCCGGGCAAATCACCAGGGAATACATCCAGGAACTCACACACGACCAGAATATCCTCAATGGCCCTAGATGTAACTGCATTCATCGTGCTATGGATATGAATATCTCGAGGAAGTTGCACTAAGAATGCCTCTTTGTTATTCGGGTCTCTCAACATCACTACACGAGTGGTGGTGTCGATAAGAACTCCATTGCCACTCATCCACTTCATACCCAGAATTACATCTATACCCACACCGGGTAGAACAACCAGATCAGTAAGAAACTGACGGTCTCCTATTTCCAGAGTTGCCCCCAAAACCACTTGGTTGGTAGAAATATCATTTCCAGTAGCACTAATGCAATAACTGCCCTTATCAAGTGTAATTGCCTTGAGATTATGCTTAGACACAAAGTCCGAACTCACAAAAGAATGCGATGCTCCTGAATCAAAAAGCACAAGTGTATCACATTGATTGAACAGAAACTTACCAGCCGTAACTACCTCACCAGCAGGGATGGCTTCCACAGTTGTATAGTGAACACGCCCCTGGCGGACGTTCCCTTGGTTGCCCTTCTTTGGCGGGTAAGGATAGTTGCTTTGCCAGTGCCTGGTCTAATTACAGTTCTAGCATGGACGGTTGGCAGGTGGAGTCTTGGCATAGCTAGGACTGGTGTTGCCCCTAGGAAGAGCAATAGAGTAACCCTTGCGGAAACCCGTCTTCGCCTAATTCTTCTTCACTGGAGGGCGATATCGCTGGTTAGGAGTTGGAGCATGATACTGGGGCCTAGCTGCCACTGGAGCTTTGGACTGAGATGCCCCTTCCTCAGCCTCAAAAGCCCTCTTGCGAGTCTTGGTCGTAGTGTACACAGTGTTATAATTCTCTTGGGTAAGAGCATCACTGACAAACTCATTGAAAGTTGCACACTTAGTGCGGCCCATAGTCTTCAGCAACTTGGGGCCAAGACCCCGCTTGAAGCTAGCAATCTTTTTCGCCTCAGTGCTCACAAACTCAGGAGCATGCCTAGATAGATGATTGAAAGCATGCAAATACTCCTTCAAAGTTTTGTTTCCCTGAGTTATTTTCATGAACTCAATATGCTTCATTTCCATGACACCAGGAGGTATGAAATGCCCCTTGAAAGCTTCATGGAAGAGATTCCAGTCAAGCACAGTATTGTCCGCGAGAGCCTCCCGATACTGATTCCACCATATGCCTGCCGGTCCCTGCAGTTGGTGAGCTGCATACTCAACCTTCAAACCCTCGGTCAGCCGAAGCAAGCGGAACTTTTGTTCCACCATGTTCAGCCACTCCTCAGCTTGAAGGGGTTCTTCAGCCTCTCTGAAAGATGGGGGCTTAGTATCCATGAAATCCTTGAAGCAACTGTACTGATTAGGTGCTGGCCCATCCGGTGCATTCCGACCACCCTGGTTTGCCATCTAGTTGATGGTTTCAGTGAGCATCCTCTGATTTTCCACCATCATTTGCATCAGTTCAGCTGGATTTGGTGGTGGAGGAGGAGGGGGCGGGTTCATGTTCGCACGTTGTTTCGCACCTCGAGTGCCATGAGACATCTGTAAAGACATAGTCAGTGAGCATTGATGATGACAAGATTTGCCGTAGAAGAACTTATATTCATGCCTAAAAGTATTCGAAAGAATAACTTTACAGAAAATGGCACAATAATTCAATTCCACAAAACAACATCACCAATTCAACACATGACACAGATATCCGCAAGATGCACAATAACGAAAACATCGTCATAACCGATTGAACATGACAGAGATAACAACATGGGGTCCAAAAGTCATTACACCATCACAGCACAGATCATAAGTCAAAGATCATGATTCCGAATTACAACATGATTACAAAAGTACAACTGCTGACAGTCATACTACAAAAGATCCTCACAGGATAACTACCAACTACCCACTACACCCAGGCTCCTCGTCCGAGTCAGCGTCGAAGATCGCCTCTCCATCCTCATTGCTAACCGGCTCAAGCTCCTCGTCCTCCACATCCTCGTGCAGAGGTCGTGCAGCCGCGACTGGTCCATCTACCTCCATACCATCATCATCGGCCACGATCACCTGAGGTCCCACCTCTGGATATGCTGGTGCAGGGCGAGCAATAGGGTGTAGTAAGTTGTTGAGATGGTGAATCTCCACAAGACCAGCCTCAATCTGATCCTGCAGATAGTTCTCCCGCTCAAGCGACTGGATCTGGTGCATCTCCCAAGCCCGACGCATGTTCTCCGACACGCGGAGTGCAGTATCCCTCTCACGAGTGATCTGCACCAAGCGATCCTGCACTGTCTCCCTCTCCCTAGCCAATTGACTCATCTGATCCTATTTGTGATCTCTCTCTCTAATGGCCTTCACCCACTGCTGCCAACGGTACTCCGCAATGTCTTCCCAGTCATTGCGGTCCTTCTGAGCTTGCTCCAGGAGTCTACCTTGCTTGCGAAACTTGCGGGCATGCTTTTCAGCCTTCTGTTGCATCTCCTGAGCCTGGCGAACAGCCACCATCACCTGGGCATAGGTGTCCTCTCGCTGACTGAACAGCTTGAGCACAGCCATCATAGCACTGATAGCAGGGCTAAAACTCTCAGCTTGCTCTCCTCAGCCTTGGACCAACGCACAACCATCAGCCAACTTCCACTCCGCTGCTGCTGGGTCAACACGGGGAATGGAGGCCGCTGGTCCTCCTGTTAGCTCATAGCCAAACCTCTGACAGATGTTGAGCAGCATAGCATGGGCTGCAGCTTGAGCTGCTTCCCATGGTGTCTGCCCATCTGAGTTACAGGTCCACCCCGTCCATGTAGGCCTGCCCCCATGTGGAGGGACAACTCCCTGCACAGCAAACCACTGCAACTCTCCTGTCATATCCACCTCCCACCAGGAATACTGAGGTGGCTCAGTATACCCTACAGACTGTAGTACCCTCTAGAGCAAAGTAGGAGTGCCAAACTCACTCAAAAAGGTATCACTGGGGCGAGGTGAAGCGGGCACATCCATCTTTGTAAAGGAATAACCGTGGGTAAGAGAGGATTAATTTAAGCAACATTTATTTAATTTAAAAGGAACGATATTGTAGGGGAAGGAGTAGACAGAATGTATGTATGAATGTGATATGATGCATGCACGAACCGTACGTCCTCACAAACTTAGAAGATTAATATTCTAACGGATATACGGTGGCATGTGTTGACGGTCCTTAAGTATCAAATTTAATTATCAAATAAATAAAGAAAAGGATCTAAATGAAATCAACATCCCGACTTAGGGTTTTATCTGACAGAATTCCACGAGTTTTGGTGTTTGTCTATTTCTGCAGGGGGTTATCAGGAAATATGGAAGAAAGGCCCACATGTCGAGATTACGTAAAGATATTAACGTGCTGCGCAATTATCTTACATCTAGAAGACTCCAGAAGCCACGAGACCGAAGCGGAGGCGAAACGGGGCCTGACCCTGGGCGGCCGCCCAGTTGGTCAGGGCGCCCGCCCTGCCCCTGAGTCCAATCAGGACTCTGCTTTGCGGGAGATCTCCACCGACCTAAAGGATGAATCTAAACCATACAATCTATGTCGGTTTGATCCAATGGCCCATATTCACTTGGAGGGACTATAAAACCAGACCCCCTGGCCCCTGGAGGAGAGAGCCTCTCAACCCTAATTCATTGTTCCATCAAGGGAGAAGAAGCCTCTAATCAAGATTAGAGCCACCACATCAATTAGACATCTAGATTAGCATAGCTACATAGGATTAGAACTAGAAGGAGTCAATCTTCGATTGGTTTCCGGATCTGTCAGGAGGATTCTTGGCAATTCTCTAATTGTGCTTCTAATTGCTTTCTAATTATCTTTGTTCTTCAATATTATGAATATGACTTTGTTCTACTTCAATATATTGCTTATGACTTTGCTCTACTTGCTTATATTCAAGATTATATTGTTCTTAGTTTATCATAGTTATGTACTTGGCTTAGTTAGATTAGATCTATATACATGCTTAGGATCGTATAGCGTTTATCCATCGGATCCATGGGTAAATGATAGATATTGTGTAGGCGTGGTGCTTATATCGTATTTATCTGCGATTGTACCCAATATGCCAGATCGTGGGGTGGTTCGTGATAGTGACAGCTTCATTGATTCTTATATAGTCCCCCTCTCATGTATTGGGCTGGCAGAGCAACATTATTACAGGGGAGTGATTGCTATGTTTCTCATATTCCTTGCTAATATCACTATGCATGGGCGTAGTCTTGTCTCACAATGATTGCTAAGTGTGCTTGCACTAATTATGATAATGCTAGACTATATAGTTGAGAATAACTTAGGGAATATTCTTGTAGTTCGTTCTAATACCATGCTAATGACTTTCTAGAGTGTCTAATTGAGGTGCTTATCATATTTATTATGTGGCTAGATCAGATTAGTTATCCTTGTCACTATTATTATTTCATATATCTTTTATGTGACACTTATCCTTGTATGAGAAGTTAGATATAATGTTCTCAATTATACATGCAATGATAGATGCTCAATCTCATATTCTATTCTGTAATCAATAGTGATGATTGCTAATCCCTTCCCAGTGGTAAAAATATAAATAACGATACCTGGAATACTTCCCGGTTAAAATGCTACATCGGTATTAATCTGTGCGCTTGCAGATCCCATTCATTATTTATTTAGAAGAGCAATTGCATATTTCAATACCGCGTCTCTCATATCATGCTGGGGATGACAACTTGGCTTAAGTGGTGTGAGGGATAGGTTTGGCATTTTTGGCACCGTTACTAGATTTAGAGAACTTAGTCTACTTTTGGTAATGATGTTAAGAATACCCAACAAGCATTTTTTGCGCCGTTGCCGGGGAAGGTTGATTACCAATCAGGAATGGAATAAAAGATTTTGAGTTATCATTCGCATCACTAATATGATTGAGCTTATCTATTCTCTCATACAGTTTTACCCCGATATTTTTCTATTTTATCTTATGTAGGGGAATGAATGAATAGAAGACATCTTCCAGGAAATTTTGTTGACAATCCTGAAGCATTATTCAAGAAGACGAGAGCCAAGCTAAAGAAATCATCAACACTTCAACAAGAAGCTTCATCCAATCAAGAAGATCACCGGAACTTGTTTTCAGAGTTCGAAGCCATGGCGAACAAATCAATCCGCGAGTTCTCAGCTCCCACTACGGACAACATCCGCACTGGACCTGCTGCAGAGATCGACAGCAACTTTGAGCTCAAGCCTGGACTTATCAACATGGTGCAATCCAACCAGTTCTGTGGGAAGGCACACGAAGATGCTAGTGCTCATTTACAACACTTCCTGGAGATTTGCAACACATTCACCATAGCAGGAGTTTCCAAAGACGCTATACTACTTCGCCTCTTCCCATTCTCACTGTTAGGAAGAGCGAAGCAGTGGTTCTACGCTACAAAGGAGAAGAATACTACGTGGGCACTCTGCTCAACAAACTTCCTGGCTAAGTTCTTTCCCATGGGCAAGACCAATGCTCTCCGTGGGAAGATTACAAGTTTTCAGCAACAAAATGATGAATCTGTTCCAGAAGCATGGGAGCGCTTTCAAGACTACATCCTAGAATGTCCCCATCATGGAATGGAGAGTTGGTTATTGATGCAGACATTCTATCATGGGCTCAGCAACAGTGCCCGAGAGAACATGGATGCTGCAGCTGGAGGAGCATTCTTATCACTTACTATACCACAAGCCACAGCTCTTGTGGAGAAGATGGCGTCCAACCAAAGCTGGAATGAAGAGAGGACCCAGACACGCAAGAGAGGTGGAGGTATACATCAGCTGAAAGAGGTAGACATGCTGTCTGCAAAGCGAGACCTGCTCATGAAGAAGCTCTACGATAGAGCTGGAGACAAGAAAGAAGTTATGCACATCTACGACTCTCACATGACTTGTGAGGAGTGTGGAGACACTGGACACTCAGGCAACCACTGCCCTGAGATACTTGAGGATGTGAACTACATCATCAACAACAACAACTACTACTACAACCGTCCTCAACAAAATCAAGGTTGGAATCAACAGAGGCCTAACTACTCAGGTAATTATCAAGGTAACAATTCTTACAACAACAATAATAATAATTTTCCACCTTTGAGAGAGTTAGTGTCTAATCAAGGAAAGCTAATGGATAATCTATCTAAGAAATTGGCATCTAATGATAAAATGCTAGAAAATATAAATAATAGAATGGATAACTTTTCTACTGCCATCAAGAATCAAATTAGCTTTAATAAAATGATTGAATCTCACTTAAATCAAATAGCTGTTGCTGTTCCTACTACTAACCCCGGTATACCATCACAACCGGAAGGATTAGAATCTGCAAATCTTGTAGACATGTTTGATGCAGGTAATTGGAGTAACCCCGTCACTGAATTCTCTACTGACCTTCTGCCGGTCAAGAGAGGCGATCCAGGACGCCCCGTCATCCCGATCTCCATCGGCATGGTGGACGTTCTAGAAGCACTCTGTGACTTTGGCTCCAGTGTCAACATTATACCCAGGGTACTCTATAAAAAATTCTTTACATATCCTTTATTAGAAACAACCATGTGTTTGCAGTTTGCAGATCAGACGATAACTTTTCCAAAAGGAATAGTGAGGAACCTTTGTGTCCGAGTTGGTACCTTGTATGCCCCAGCAGACTTCGTAGTGGTAGAGACCGGGAATGATGAGAGAGCACCTATCATCCTAGGGAGGCCATTCTTGAACACCACCGGAGCTATCATCTACGCCAGTGCTGCCAAGATCAGTTTCTACGTCAAAGGGAAGAAGGAGACATTTTTCTTCAAGAACAAGACTACACAAATCCCAGATCAATCCAGACGTCAATCAAGGAAGAGGACCAACAGGAGGAACAGGAACAAGCAAGTGTGGACCGAGTCAGCTAAGATGGTCACTGTAGTTCATGGAGGCCAAGATCATCAACTTAAGTCACCGTCTTTGACCAAGAAGGACGACCCAGGAATGCCAAGCATCTACTGCTCCATAAATGGATACAACTTCTACAAGACGATTTGCAACACCGGATCGGGCGTCAACATAATGGCCACAGTCACCTATCGGCTCTTATTCGGAACCATGCCCCTAAGACCAACATACATTCAGCTCCAGATGGCAGATCAGACATTTCGAGAAGTTAAAGGAATAGTATCTGATGTCCCAGTCAAAATAGACTATCACTTTGTCTACACAGACTTTCAAGTTATTGACATGGGAGAAGATGAGTATGATCCACCCATCATCCTTGGAAGACCGTTCCTCAGCACCGTTAAAGCAATTATCTACACTGGAACCGGAGAAGTCCATATGCACTTCCCCTCAGAGAAGGTACGCCGTTATTTTACTGACCCTAACTATATCATTGAAGAATCTAAGCAGGTCAGAAAGAGACGCAACCATAATCAGAGGAGGCAGATCATCAAGGACGGATGGGCAGACTATGAAGGAGAAGTTATAAGGTCAGAAGACGTAGAGTTTAAACAGAATTATCCAGAGGAGATTGAAGCATCGAGTCAGGTATGGAAAATGAAGATAACTATACAAGAAGAGGAGGCGCTGCCGGAGGTACCGACTACGCCACCTAACGAACCTCAGGACGATTAAAGAAAATGGAGAGTCCCGTTCGGAGGACTTAAAAACACCAAACGCCTTGCCAAGAGGTAAACTTGGTAGTTATCCTTTCCCTTTTTATTATTTCAAATAGTTTACTTAGTTAATCATGTTCATACGATCTTAAAAAAAAAGAAAATAAAAATATGAAAAACAGTAAGCCCCATGTAAGTATGCGAGTGGCATAAAACCCATAAGTACATTCACTGTGGTGGCATAAAAATAAAATAAATATTTTTTCTGCTTTATAAAAACAAAAATATAAAAACAGGGAGTAATATTTATTAAGGAGTCTCAACATGAAAAAGGCTGGATATTTATGCTAACACTTAATCAGTTCCACAAGCTTTGTTGTCTATTTGAGCTCCACAGAATTTAAGAATCAAGAAGACTAGCAGACGGAGGACATTCTAATCGCTGTCAAAATGCTGCTGACTTTCAAATACACCTCTGTCATCTGCTAGCTACATCAAGAGAAATTACGTCAAAATTCAGCTTGGGGGAGAGCACCCCCATTTATCACGATAAGTATTTCTATCTATCTTTATACTTATATTATTTTAGAATATAAATACATATAAACTATAGAAAACCAAATAAAGATTTTATGCTTATATATCTTTTGCTTAGTGTGTTTAATAAATAAAGTGGCTATGCTAATCTGTATCTAAATAAAACTTAAGCATGGATATGATAAATAGTTGCTCTGCCTAATTTGCAAATTTTAAGTTCTCTCTCAAGTTTAGACATAACTGTTATAATTTAAAGGTTACTCTAGACCTAAACTTGTGGGATGAAAACTTGATCTGAAGTCTAAGTTGTTAACGGATACGATATGGGAAGGTTGAGCTGCTGTTTATCTGTTCCTAGAGAAACCAGAATTCTGGAGAATTTTATCTTTAAAAATCTTTAAAATGTTGCATGATGAGTTCCTGTATGATGAGAGTTTAAATTCCTACCACAGCCATATATACATGCTTGTTAGACTTTGAGCCACACATTTATTATTTACTGCTTATGAGCATTGAGTGTGGTCAAGCTGTGTAGACCCTTAGGAGCTTGTCATGTGGTTAAATCAAGATTTCACTTGCACGTTCACTCATATATGCTACTTCTACTCCGGAAGTACCATCCACATATATCCACCTATTCCATCTCTAGAATCATCCAAAAATATTCTACTCCCAATCCGGGAGAGAATAATCAAAAATATTTCTGTTTTCCCTTGTGAAATAAATGCTCAAGTTATCTTGTTACTACCACTTGCTATATTATCTCAAGAGATGAATGCTTTTTTAAAAAAAAGAAAAAAAGAAGAAAAAAGAGAGAATGTTGACACCGTTTTTGGGCACGTGTCCAGGATGGTAGGATAAGATGACAGTATGTGGTTTACAGGATGAGTTGCCGATGAGGATGGTTGCCGATAATGGAGAGGTCGGACGTGACTAAGTTTACAGGTGATGATGTATCTATGCCGATGACTATGATGAGGAGGTCTGCCGATGACCATGGCAAAAGAGTCTGCCGATGATACGGAGGGGGAGTCTGGAAGCTGCTGATCGGGTTGTGGAAGAGTTTCAATTTGTCACGAGGGATAACTGAGTTATTTCCTTATTTGTTTAAGTCGTTTTGTATACGGATTCCGTGTAATTTGGAATTCGAATTCTGGTCGTGTTTAGTTATAGCTCTTTAAGCAGGGTATAAATATGGACCCTAGGGCTTTGTAATGAGACATCTATCAATCAATCAAACACACGTTTTTACTCATATTCCAGCATCTACTTTTCGATGACTTCGTCATACTTTTTCCCTTTTATTACGAGTTCTTAGGAATTCGTCGACTTAAGCTCGGCGTGTTCTCAAGTTCCGCGTGAGTACCACTTAGCCGTGACATCCGGGCGCATCGCTGTTGTCAGGACTAAAGTATTCGAGTTATCACCTTTGTTGATAGTAAGGTCAAATCAGCTGGCACGCCTTAACGTTTGAATTGGGTATTAGCCCTTTGTGTTTGCAGACCAGCTTTTGCACCAACACATCTTTTGGCACGCCCGGTGGGACAAGATTCAAGATCAAGATCAACATGTCGATCTCTGACTTCGATCAGGAGAACGTCATCCCCGTGACGGAGGCCAATCTCAAGGATGAGCAGAAGCAAGCTATTGCCCAAGCCATGGAAGAATTCAAGCTGCAATGCCCGAGGTCTTTCAGCATAAACAGGAGCGGCGAGGTGATCCAGAGAGATGCATTGCCGGCACCACGACAGGTTACCTTCGAAGCCAATCCTGGCAAGCTTCAAGATATGGTTGACAGTGCTATTAACCGAGCTTTGATCAACCAAGCTGGTGTACTGTCTAATACGGTTTTCAATGCCGTGGCAAGAACTTTCAAGGAAGGACAAATCCCACCAGATTATGTGGGTCCCTCTCATCATCAGCCAACGGCACCAGAGGTCACGGCTCCATCGGCTGCTTTGACGGCTGCAAGTGCACAATCTGTCGTCCCTCCAAGTACATCGGGAGCTACAGGTGCACTATCTGTGCCGATGACAACTAACCCGCAGACTTCAGGTGGGCAGAATAAGCTGACTACAGATATGTTGGCATCGGCAATGTCAGGGTTAACTCTTCCTCCTAACTGGTGGGGTTATGGTATGCCTCTAGAATTGACGCCAGGTACATCGCAGATAACCGACATGAGGGGCAAGACTCCTATGACATCGGCGGTTCCCAATGCGCCGTTGAACCAGAGTCCCCGGTATACGACAGCTACTACTGCAAGGCCTCACACTGGGAATCCTCAAGATTCAATGTTCCAGATGCCTAATGCATCGGTAGATTCAATGCTGATGCAATAGAGGTCTATGGCCCAGTCAGGGTATGTCAATTCAATGATGGTACCCAATTACCAATCATCGGCAGCGCCTATGCCGATGAACGCTAATAATGGATGGCTTGGACAGCAAGTCTTTCCACAATCGCCCCAACAAAGTTACCAGGCTACGGGGTTCCAGCAAGGACAGATCTATCTCGGATTCCAAAGTCAGGGGATCCCCAACCAGCCAATGAATATTGGACAGCAACTCAGGGGACAGCAAGTCGGTGGACAGCAGTTTGGTGGTCCGCAGATTGGAGGACAGATGATCAATCCGATGCTCCGTACAGATCACGTCCCGAACAGACACGTGGAGGTTCGCCACCAAGTGCCGGACCCGCAGCCGCCTCATCGGCAGGATGCCGATGCATATTGGGCCGATAAAATTGCTGAAGTAATGAGGGAACAATTTGGGATAAAACCCAAAGTCAACACTTACTCTTATCGGACACCGTATCCTCCTGCATATGATTTGATCCCGCTTCCACATCGGTACAAGGTACCGGATTTTACCAAATTTTCCGGGCAGGACGACACGTCAACCATGGATCATGTCAACAGGTTCATCATTTAATGCGGAGAAGCTGATAACAGGGACGAATTGAGGGTTCGTCTATTTTCATCATCATTATCTGGATGGCCTTTACTTGGTTCATATCATTACCTCCCAACTCAGTGATTACTTGGGCCGATCTGGAGAAAAATTCCACAAATACTTCTTCTCCGGGGTTCATGAGAAGAAGATCACCGACTTGGTCAAGTTGAGACAGCGCAATGATGAATCAGTTGAAGGTTTCGTGCAGAGGATACGGGAAGTTAAGAATAAATGCTACAGTCTGGTTCTAGATGATCGACAGCTAGCCGATTTGGCTTTCCAGGGTTTATTGCCACACATCAGGGATAAGTATGCTTCTCAGGAATTTGAAAGCTTAAGTCATTTGGTGCAGAGGATTTCTGATCAAGACGTCAAGCCTTTCGAGCCCAAAAGAGCATGGAACAAGAAAGTATCATTTGTTGATGAAGCAACGAGCTCCGATTCTGATGAGGAACCAGTCATCGGCTTGGCAGAGTGGGTCAAAAACAAGAAGCCGATGTCTTGTCCTTTTGGGTAGAAAGAACCTGAGAAGTTCGCTTTCGACACCGCTAAGGCCGATAAGATATTTGATTTTCTACTCCAGGAAGGTCAGATCAAGCTGTCTCCTAATCACATGATCCCATCGGCTGAGGAGTTGAAGAGGATGAGATATTGCAAGTGGCATAATGCAACTTCTCATGACACTAATGAATGCAAAGTTTTCAGACATCAGCTGCAATCGGCAATAGAGTCTGGGAGGATTAAGTTTGACAGTTCCAAGACTCAGAAGCCGATGAAGATAGACCAACATCCTTTCCCGACAAACATGTTGGATGCCAAGGGGAAGGCCAAGGTCTTAACATCGGAAACAGCCGAGAGAAGTGCATCGGTAGATCCTCAGCATCAAGTTACTACTGCCGATGCAAAAAGTAAGGGTTTAGTCCAGGAAGGAACCAGTTCGGGTAGGCCCCCTCGGTCTGGTATTGTTATAACTCATAGAAGACCTCGAGAGAACTGGCAGCAACGGGAAGATCGGTATCGGCGCCAGCAAGAAGATTATCGACGGGAGGAAGAAAGACGCCGGCAGGAGTGGAATCGGCATAGAGATCACTGGAACTGCCCGTTCTTCATCCATTGTTGGGAGGAAAATATCAAGCTTCCTACTGTCAGAGACTGCCCTGAGTGCAATGGTTATGATCGGTACGACAGGACTGATCGGCGTTATCATGATGACAATCGGCGATTTGATGGGCCGATCAGAGGAAGAGCATCGGTTCATGATCGGCTGGGGGGCAGGCTTAGCGTGCACGATAGGCTTGGTGATCGTGTCCAATGTTTTCCCAGGAACTAGGAAGAGCTCGAGGAGATGGCTAATGCACGAGTTCCCGATGAGTTTATATTTTGCAGGGATGCTAACACGTATCGTATGGAGTCAAGGGAGAACCGACGCCCGGCAGTAAGGCAAAAGCCACTCCCTTCATGGTGTCCTGAAGGGTTGACCAAGACACAGAAAAGGAGATTGCTGCGTGAAAGGCAAGAGGAGCTAAACAAGGGCGAAAATTCTGGTCAGTCTGGAGATCAGCAGCAATCAGATCCTAAGAAAGGAGGTCCATCGGCAGGAGTTAACATGGTCTTTATGTTACCGATGGAGTTTCTTGCGCCATCTAGTGATGATGAGTTGGAATTTTCCGATCAGATAGCTCAGCTGGCTCTAGATCCGATGACGGCTATCTTTGAGAAACCTGCCGATGACGAGAGACAGCATCTCAAAGCTCTATTCGTCAAAGGAAGGGTTGATGGGCAGCCAATGACCAAGATCCTAGTTGATGGTGGAGCTGCTATTAATATTATGCCATATGCAGTATATCGGAAGCTTGGGAAAGGGGATCAGGACTTGACCAAGACCGATATGATGCTCAAGGATTTTGAAGGAAACGTGTCTCCAGTCAAAGGGGCAATATGTGTGGAGTTGACCATCGGCAGCAAAACCTTGCCGACAACTTTCTTCGTAATCAGTGGAAAGGGTGCTTATAACTTATTGTTGGGAAGAGATTGGATTCATGCCAATTGTTGCATCCCATCTACAATGCACCGATGCCTGGTTCAGTGGGTAGGCGACAAAATTGAGATTGTCCCAGGAGATTCTTCTTATGTTATTGCATCAGCAGAGGCGGATACCTATGAGAGGACTAGGTGCATTTCAGGGGAAGTTTGGGAGAAGGATTTTCTCAAAGTTGCCGATTACGAGATTCCACCGATCCAAGCAGTCGGTTCTGACGACGGTTTTTAATGGATAGGTTCGCCGACGATGGAAAATTAGGCCAGGGATTCACATCGGCCGATGATTTGGTAGAAGTAGATATAGGTAGTGGAGATAAGCCTAGGCCTACTTTTATTAGTGCTAAGTTAAATCCTGAGTGTAAGCAGCAATTAACCAATTTATTAAAGGAATATAAAGATTGCTTTGCTTGGGATTATACCGAGATGCCTGGTTTAGACCGATTAATTGTTGAACATCGGTTACCCATCAAGTCTGGATTTCGGCCACATCAGCAGCCAGCTCGCCGATGTAATCCTAATATTCTACCTGATATTAAGGACGAAATCACTAAGCTTATTGAAGCTAAGTTTATTCGGCAGTGTCGGTATGCCGAATGGATTTCCAATGTCGTTCCGGTTTACAAGAAAAACGGGAAGCTTCGAGTGTTCATTGATTTCAGGAATCTCAATAAAGCTACGCCGATGGATGGATACCCAATGCCTGTTGCTGATCTGTTGGTTGACGCCGCGGCTGGTCATCGGGTCATCAGCTTTATGGACGGCAATGCAGGATACAATCAAATATTCATGGCAGAGGAAGATATTCCAAAAACCGCATTTAGGTGTCCTGGTCATGTTGGGTTATTTGAATGGATAGTTATGACCTTTGGGTTGAAGAATGCTGGTGCTACTTATCAAAGAGCCATGAATTTTATATTTCATGAGTTCATCGGCAAGCTGGTGGAGATCTATATTGATGATGTGGTGGTTAAGTCTGGGGATTTCTCAGAGCATCTTGCCGACTTACAAAAGGTGTTAGAGTGCACAAGGAAGCATGGGTTGAAGATGAATCCCAATAAGTGTGCATTTGGTGTATCGGCAGGGCAGTTTCTTGGTTTCATGGTACATCAAAGGGGGATTGAAATTAGTTGAAGATCTATTGATGCCATCAATAAAATAGTGGCCCCTACCAACAAGACTGAGCTCCAGTCCTTAATCGGCAAGGTAAATTTTATCAGGAGATTTATATCCAATCTGTCTGGTAAGATTCGTGCTTTCAGTCCTCTCCTTAAGTTGAAAGCCGATCAAGAGTTTATTTGGGGAAAAGAGCAGTAGTTGGCTTTGGATGAAATCAAGAAATATCTAGCGAATCCTCCAGTTCTAGTTCCACCTCAGCAGGGAAAGCCCTTCAGATTGTATTTGTCTACTGATGGGACGGTCATCGGTTCGGCTTTGATTCAAGAATTTGAAGGGAAAGAGCGTGTAATTTATTACTTAAGCAGGAGATTAATTGATGTTGAGACCAGGTATTCGGCCATTGAGAAGTTATGCTTATGCTTATATTTTTCATGTATTAAATTGAGGCACTGTTTATTATCGGCCGAATGCACTGTTGTTTGCAAAGATGATGTGGTCCGATACATGCTATCGATGCCGATTATGAGTGGCAGGATCGGTAAATGGATTTTAGCACTGTCAGAGTTCGATCTGCGTTACGAATCGGCTAAGGCAGTTAAACGACAGATTATGGCCGATTTTGTGACTATTGCGGTGTAGTGGAGGCCTTGGAAATTGTGCCCTGGACACTTTTCTTTGATGGATCTACATGTGACCGGGGGGCAGGAATCGACATTATATTAGTTTCCCCTAAGGGGAGGAAGTATGAATTTTCCTTGCCGATTGTTGCTACATCGACAAATAATCAGGCTGAGTATCAAGCTCTGATCAAGGGATTGGAGTTGTTAAGAGAAATTCGTGCTGATGCTGTTGAAATTTTTGGGGATTCTATGTTGGTTATAAATCAATTGGCCGGGAGCTATGAATGCTGAAGTGAAGTTCTCATAACTCATTTCGAGAAAAGCTTGCAACTGTTGAAAGAATTCAAAGATTTCCGATTAGAGCATATTCCTCGATTGCATAATGAAGAGGCCAATCGGTTAGCTCAGCATGCCTCCGGATATCAGCCTATGATTAATGCAATATCGGCAATCGGTGCCGATGATTGGAGGAAGGAAGTTATTGATTATCTAAAGGATCCATCCAAGAAAGTTGAAAGACGAGTTCGATTTCAAGCAACCAAATATGTGCTCCTCGAAGATGAATTGTATTATCGAACTATTGATGGAATTCTTCTCCGATGTTTGGGTGATGATGAAGCTAGGAGTTTAATGGGAGAAATCCATGAAGGGGTATGTGGAGCACATCAGTCGGCTTTCAAGATGAAATGGATGATTAGAAGGAATGGATATTTTTGGCTGACTATACTTGAGGATTGCTTTAAGTATTTCAAGGGATGTCAAGGTTGTCAAAAGTTTGGTAACATTCAAAGAGCACCCGCATCGGCTATGAATCCTATTATCAAGCCTTGGCCGTTTCGGGGATGGGCTATCGATCTGATCGGCCAGATTTATCCACCATCTAGTAAGGGGCATAAGTTTATTTTGGTTGCCACTGATTATTTTACTAAATGGGTTGAAGCTATTCCTTTGAAGAAGGTCACCTCGGCCAATATGATTGATTTTGTGAAGGAACACATTATTTACCGATCTGGGATTCCTCAGACAATTACTACCGATCAGGGCACTATGTTCACATCGGGGGAGTTTGACGAATTCGCAATCGGTATGGGGATTAAAGTGTTGAATTCTTCTCCTTATTATGCTCAAGCCAATGGGCAGGCCGAAGCATCTAACAAAGGGATTATCAAGCTTATTAAACGAAAGATTGAAGAAAATCCTAAGCGGTGGCATACATTGTTAAATGAAGCACTGTGGTCTTATCGGATGGCTTGTCATGGATCAACCAAGGTGTCACCCTATCAATTGGTGTATGGACATGATGCAGTGTTGCCTTGGGAGATTAAGGCCGGATCTAGGCGATTATCTTTTCAAGATCGGTTAACCGCCGACGATTATGCTACTTTGATGACCGATGAGTTGGATGATCTAGCAGGGCATCGGTTAAAAGCTTTAATGAGTATAGAAGAAAATAAGAAGAGAGTTGCTAGATGGTATGATAAGAAAGTGAAGGCTAAGGAGTTTGTCGATGGGGATTTGGTATGGAAATTAATTTTGCCAGTCGGGACTAAAAGTGCGAAGTTTGGAAAGTGGTCTCCTAATTGGGAAGGTCCTTATCGGATAAGTCGATCGGCTCCTGGTAATGCCTATATTCTAGAAACTCTCGAAGGAGTTGAATTTTCTAGAGCATTAAATGGCAAATATTTAAAGAAGTACTACCCCAGCATATGGGTCGATGCATAAAAGTTTAAATGCCGATAACACTCCTATCGGCTGGATTCAAATGTTTGGGGGCTTAGTGTTTCAAAAGATGCCGATAACAGTCCTATCAGCTAGACTAAAAGCTGAGGAAGTAGGGAAGCACAGATATGATGCCGATGAAAACTTTATGTGTTAAGCAGCGCCTGGATTGCCGATATAGCACGTAGCCGGATTTGGTTGGCTGCTTCTATCTCCTTAATGTCATCATCGGCAGAACCCTCTATCGGCTTCAGTTTCTTCTTCAGTTGAAGTGCCTTGCGACCATGAACGTTTCGCTCGTGCTCAAGAAGCTTGATGGTCTCTGGCAGTTGGCTCTCTTCCTGTTGAGCTTGGGATAAGGCGTCCTCCACTTCCTTGAGTTCTGCCAACAAGGATTCTCTTCTTGCCGATAGATCGGATATTTTCTGCTTCAGCGCGTCTCCTGAAGATCTCAGGATGCTGATGTTCTTGTGCTTCTCATCGGTCAAGAGCTTCTCTTTCCTCATTTCGTCGGAGAGTTGAGTCTAAGCAGCTCTATCGGCAAGACGCCGAGAAGCTCTCTGGTACTGCAGCTGGCGACTCTCCAAATGAGCGGCTTGGAAAAGGGTTTCTTCGACATCGGCTGGGATTTGGCCTCTGAGAGTTCTGAACAGGGTCTTGGTAGGGTCGGAGTCGTCAACCAACTGCGCTGTGTCTTGGTGAAGGAGAGCTGACAATTCCTCCAGTCTGGTCCTGATCTCTGCCGATGTAATGCCAACTGTCTGAGAAGAGCTTGCCTCTTCGCCTTCTTCTTCAGAGAGATCGATGGCGAAGGAGAACAGGCTGTCGGGAGAATCTTGTTCCTAGGAGGGAGAGCAAAGTTAGTTCATACTCGGAGAATCGGCAAATAATACTGGTAAAGGTTGGGTGGCTTACTTGTTTTAAGGCTATTTCCTGCCTTTGTCTGAAAGATGCCGATGGAGATGCAGGTTGATCGGCTAGGGTTGCCGATGGGACGATATCGACTGAAAGAAGACAGGAAGGGTTATGAGACTAAATGAGAATAAGTTTATCGGCGGAAGTATTGTTGAAATATGTTACCTGGAGGAGGAACAACAGTTGTCTGAATCGGAGGAACCGCCGATGATATAATTGGACCTGCTGGGCCCATTGTTTGTTCACCCACGTCAGCTGATGTACCTTCTGTTTGAGGTTCTTCCTGCTGGGGTTCTTCCATCTGTGGTGCTTCCTGCATTGGTTGGGAAGATGGTGCTTGCTGTGTCTGGACTCCTGGAGAAGAAGGAGAGGACTCCACCAGAATTGGAGACACCGGAGGAGGAGGGGGACTTGCCACTTTCTGGCGCTTTGTTCCAGCCTTAGCACCTTTGGTGCCCTTTCTCTTTGGCTGGCTAGACTGGGGGGCATCGGCACTTTGGCGCTTGGCTTTTGCCGATGTACGGGTTTGCTGCAACAACGAAAAGGGGTTTATAAGCACAGATGTAGCCGATATAAAGATGGTCAGTGTAAAAGAAAAAGATTTGACAAATTGCCTTGAAAGCCTGCACCAGAGTGGAAGCAGCTACCGTAGGTGATGTCTGAGCTCTCTTGGTGGTGACTTTCCTGAGGCGCACACCCCGATGCACGACGGAAGCTAGAGTGGGAGCATTGTGGCCGACTGAGGAGATCGGGCCTGATGGAAACAAGTCAATCGGCTTGCCACTCCTGCTAACCGATGGGGGGATGTTGTCAACCTGCAGAAAGAATACAAGGGTAAGCTACCGATGGAAATAGTATTGAAAAATGAAACATCGATTTTAAAATACTTACAGTGTCATCGGGGATTTCGTATTCGGGGTCGATCATGCCGCGGTATGAGAGGGCCGATCTACAGAATAGATGCTCTTTCCATTCTGCCCACCATAGCTTGTATGCCTGAGTAATAAAGGCAGCTGGAACCCATTCTGACAGATCTACATCTGTATCGGCATTTGGTGGTAGTTGGGCTACTCGAATCCATTCAAGAAAGTTGGTGATGGGTTCTCTGGGTTTTATCACATCGGCATAAGGGAGTGCAATCGGTAACTGGCCGAAAGCTAGCTGACGGGCTAAGGCCGATGAATTGTAAAATTCATAGGTTTGGGGAGAGGTTTTTGTGCTACCAAAGAAATTCACTGGTATGGCTCTAGGAGTCACAATTGCCATCATCACCTCATTATCCCTGTCAAGAGCTTCATCAAATGGATTGAAGGTTAGAGGGAGCATGCTGTCTGGGTCATCATAAGCCAACCATGGTCGTTCATCTCTGGCCAATCCCTCATACAGAGTCTGGAAGAATCGGCCGATTTGATCCGGATTACTCCCTGAACCAGGTAGAACTATGGCAGCTTCGCCAAAGTTCAGGGGGGCACGTGTTGCCGATTCCTCTTCGCCCAACACATGATTTTCGGCTATATCTCTTGGGAAATGCTGTGTGAACAAGTTGAAGTCAAGGCGCTTATGCAAGTGCAGATTGAGCCACATGTTAATAAACCACCAGGGACCTCCCAAGTTACCGATAGACTGACCAAGCAGGAGTTTCTGGGCTGCCTGATGGAGAAGATGGTAAGTAGCGCCAAGCAAGTATCGGCCGAGAGGAAATTGGCCACCGTTAGCCAGTCTCTCTGCTGCCGATAGATAGACAGAAGTCGGTCCTGCCGATCCACCACAGAATACGAACTTGTCCAGCCACATGCTCAGAAAGGTAGTTTGTTCCTTTATGGTGACAGGCCCCTTCCCACGGTACTTTTGAATGTACCCCGACCAACCGCCGATAGCGCGAGTCTCCACTTTGGCACTAGGAGCGGTATCAAAGAAGTGGGTGCTATCGGCAGAAGAGACGTCTAGACCAGTGAGCATAGCTACATCGGCAAGAGTGGGAGAAACAGGGTCGTGGCCAAAGACGAAGGCATTAAGGGTATCTGACCAAAAATAAGACGCAGCTATCAACAGCGACTCGTTCTTGTGCATATCGGCAATAGATAGCCTGATGCATTGGGCTAGCTTCCTTTCACCCCACTGGACTTCATTCGAATTGCTGACTCTCAAGAACCAGTCTTTCCACCCTACAGTAGGGCTGGGCCAAGAGCGAAAGGTGTCTTTCCACAGATCTAAAGAAAAATTTTCGGCTCTAAAGGGAATCCTGTTGGTTTCTGCATTGATAAGGTCAGTTGGATCTGGATCCCCTAGAGGGCCGAGACATTGGAGGTGTGGTTGATCGGTGGGGATGACAATTTTGTTGGACAACTCCTAGTGTTTTGGGGAATAAAAAAAATACAAAGAAAAAGGAAAAGGGAGATATTCAGTAAGATGAATCGCGGATGAAGAGGAATACGAGAAGAATACAGGAGATGAGATGGAGATCTGACCTCAGGGACGACGAAGCCAATGGCCATCTTGTCGTGAAGAGAACGTTTGAGGGCACCGGAGTTGATGAAGAGGAGTGCTTGTCGGAGGTCTTGAAGGTTGTGAATGGCGCCGCCGCTGGAAAAGTAAAAGTAGGGATGGTGAAATGATGTGATGGAGAAGGAGTACCTGAGAAGGAACTATTTATAGGATAAAACGGGCAAGGGCAAATCTGACTTATCTCTTTGCCGCATCCGAGAAACCCGAGGGTGCTCAGGTAGATATGGTAACTGTTCGCATGGTAATCAAGGGATTGTGCAGGTGATTTGACGGGGAAGAGTCATTACCTGGAGATATTTTACTGTGCGGGATCTTCTGGTCGGTCCATCGGCAGCATACGGTAACGGTCATATTGCCGATGGGCGGATAAAGTAAAGGTAGCCATTTGTACAAACGTCCTGATTAGTCCATCGGTAGATCTTCGTAACGGTAATATTGCCGATGTGCGGATGAGAAGGAAGTGCCCGTTCCGGAAGTTGAGGATTTCGAGGAATCTGCAGGAGAATAGGATCGAAGTTGTTTGGATTGAGGTTGTCGGTTACCAGATTAGGAGCATTAATTGCGGGAAAAGGCATCATTACTGCAGAAAATTTTGGAGCATTAATAGTTTCATACTCCCAAATTGGGGGGCATGTGTTGACACCATTTTTGGGCACGTGTCCAGGATGGCAGTATAAGATGACAGTATGTGGTTTACAGGATGAGTTGCCGATGAGGATGGTTGCCGATAAAGGAGAGGTTGGACGTGACTAAGTTTACAGGTGATGATGTATCTATGCCGATGACTATGATGAGGAGGTCTGCCGATGACCATGGCAAAAGAGTTTGCCGATGATACGGAGGGGGAGTCTGGAAGCTGCTGATTGGGTTGTGGAAGAGTTTCAATTTGTCACGAGGGATAACTGAGTTATTTCCTTATTTGTTTAAGAAGTTTTGTATATGGATTCCGTGTAATTTGGAATTCGAATTCTGGTCGTGTTTAGTTATAGCTCTTTAAGCAGGGTATAAATATGGACCCTAGGGCTTTCTAATGAGACATCTATCAATCAATCAAACACACGTTTTTACTCATATTCCAGCATCTACTTTTCGACGACTTCGTCATACTTTTTCCCTTTTATTACGAGTTCTTAGGAATTCGTCGACTTAAGCTCGGCGTGTTCTCAAGTTCCGCATGAGTACCTCTTAGCCGTGACATCCGGGCGCATCGCTGTTGTCAGGACTAAAGTATTCGAGTTATCACCTTTGCTGATAGTAAGGTCAAATCAGCTGGCACGCCTTAACGTTTGAATTGGGTATTAGCCCTTTGTGTTTGCAGACCAGCTTTTGCACCAACAGAGAAAAAGAAAAAGATACGAGGAAATAAAAAGGAGCAAGTGCTCGGAACCTCGAAAGAAAAGAAAAAGATGAGCATCTCATTCTCCTCATAAAGTTTCAAAAGCAAGGAAGGTATGTAACCCTTCAAAAGAGCAAAGTAGAATTAGACTTCCACCACCATTGTTTCCACCATTGTTATCACCGTTATCACCATACACCATTCATTCGCCACACATGCACATCTTGATTTGGCTTATTGATATGTTTCTTTGGATCCATGGTTTGACTATGCAATAAATGTCTTGTAAGTATGTATACTTTATCTCCCACCTATGAGCTCCAGATATTAAAGCCTTATTAGAGTAGGGTGAGAGAGAAGGCAATGTCACTATGCCTCATACCACAAATACTACATATCTTGAGAGAAGGCATATACCATCACTGCCTTGGTAAGGATCCAGAAATACCACAAAAGAGAGATATGAGAGAATCATACAAGGAATCTTTGAGTTTTATTTGAAAATCTGCAAAAACCCTAGAGCTATAGTTGATCAAGAATAAGAGACATGGCACTTGGCTAGATTGTTCTATCTTTTAACTACTCAAGACAGAAGTGACAGTTACAAGTCCCATGGTGAAGGTAAAGTAAGTAAGTTTTAAGTCTTGACAGTTTACTCTAACTCAGAGACGAGATCTTATTCAAAAGCATGTGTACCGTCAATTTTTTAAATATTGCAACAACTTATGATCCATAGCTGAGTCTATCCTTGCTCAGGGACGAGCAAGAGGTAAGCTTGGGGGAGTTTGTTGACGGTCCTTAAGTATCAAATTTAATTATCAAATAAATAAAGAAAAGGATCTAAATGAAATCAACATCCAGACTTAGGGTTTTATCTGACAGAATTCCACGAGTTTTGGTGTTTGTCTATTTCTGTAGGGGGTTATCAAGAAATATGGAAGAAATGCCCAAATGTTGGGATTACGTAAATATATTAACGTGCTGTGCAATTACCTTACATCTAGAAGACTCCAGAAGCCACGAGACCGAAGCGGAAGCGAAACGGGGCCTGAGCCTGGGCGGCCGCCCAGTTGGTCAGGGCGCCCGCCCTGCCCCTGAGTCCAATCAGGACTCTGCTTTGCGGGAGATCTCCACCGACCTAAAGGATGAATCTAAACCATACAATCTATGTCGGTTTGATCCAATGGCCCATATTCACTTGGAGGGACTATAAAACCAGACCCCCTGGCCCCTGGAGGAGAGAGCCTCTCAACCCTAATTCATTGTTCCATCAAGGGAGAAGAAGCCTCTGATCAAGATTAGAGCCACCACATCAATTAGACATCTAGATTAGCATAGCTACATAGGATTAGAACTAGAAGGAGTCAATCTTTGATTGGTTTCCGGATCTGTCAGGAGGATTCTTGGTAATTCTCTAATTGTGCTTCTAATTGCTTTCTAATTATCTTTGTTCTTCAATATTATGAATATGACTTTGTTCTACTTCAATATATTGCTTTCAAGATTATATTGTTCTTAGTTTATCATAGTTATGTACTTGGCTTAGTTAGATACGATCTATATACATGCTTAGGATCGTATAGCGTTTATCCATCGGATCCATGGGTAAATGATAGATATTGTGTAGGCGTGGTGCTTATACCGTATTTATCTGCGATTGTACCCAATATGCCAGATCGTGGGGTGGTTCGTGATAGTGACAGCTTCATTGATTCTTATATAGTCCCCCTCTCATGTATTGGGCTGGCAGAGCAACATTATTACAGGGGAGTGATTGCTATGTTTCTCATATTCCTTGCTAATATCACTATGCATGGGCGTAGTCTTGTCTCACAATGATTGCTAAGTATGCTTGCACTAATTATGATAATGCTAGACTATATAGTTGAGAATAACTTAGGGAATATTCTTGTAGTTCGTTCTAATACCATGCTAATGACTTTCTAGAGTATCTAATTGAGGTGCTTATCATATTTATTATGTGGCTAGATCAGATTAGTTATCCTTGTCACTATTATTATTTCATATATCTTTTATGTAACACTTATCCCTGTATGAGAAGTTAGATATAATGTTCTCAATTATACATGCAATGATAGATGCTCAATCTCATATTCTATTCTGTAATCAATAGTGCTGATTGCTAATCCCTTCCCAGTGGTAAAAATATAAATAACGATACCTGGAATACTTCCCGGTTAAAATGCTACATCGGTATTAATCTGTGCGCTTGCAGATCCCATTCATTATTTATTTAGAAGAGCAATTGCATATTTCAATACCGCGTCTCTCATATCATGCTGGGGATGACAACTTGGCTTAAGTGGTGTGAGGGATAGGTTTGGCATTTTTGGCACCGTTACTAGATTTAGAGAACTTAGTCTACTTTTGGTAATGATGTTAAGAATACCCAACAGCATGCATTCGTCTCTCGATACGATAACTATCGATTTACACGTGCGCTGTTAGAGTACCTGCAGAAAACTTCATTGCAGCCCAACAATACCCAATATATCACTCAAGAAAGCAGTAAACTAAGTGCACATTGCTTGTACAGGCCCAACATGCACAAACAATGACACCACAGCTACCCGAGAAATTAAATGCTCCCCAATTAAGTTTCTTTCGTGGTTCCATGGTTAGACATATAACCACTATAAAAAACCACCGCGAACACTCCCCTAGACCGCCGTTTGGATGATCATGCTCTCACAGCTCACACTTACCAAGGCGTAGGTGTGACGTTGCATAATTTAAATCTAGCGACATATGTGGCTAATTCATATATGAAGGCTACCTCTACCATTAGACCACAGGGTAGCATAGTGCGGTCATCACACATCCATACCTGAGTACTGCCGGAGATGCATAAATAAACCCCCCCAAGTCAGTACTTAAATAGCCACCTATAGTCCTTATATGGGCAAGGAGGATTCGACCATTGGCATAATTAAGTATTTAATTTTTCACAGTTTTATTTAAAAACTATTTTGTTTTTAAATACACAAACGCTGCATTTATAATGCTGAACTTGCTCCGATGCCAGCTGTCACAGAACCGACTAAATTATAAGAGTTCAAGTGTAGAAATGATCAACTAGCAATCAAGTTTCTAAACTTGAGCCCATATAATCCCGGTAGTCAACTGAAATCACGAAGGACTTCAACCCAACTTGCAACAAACCAAGATCATAATAGTTCAACATAACACAGCAAATGTTACATAGTCATTCATCGCCGTCGAAGCGGCACCACATCGGAGTTACTTAGTCATTACTACACAAGTTTGTAGTAGCAGAAGCAAAATAGTTTACAACACACATTCCAAAGTTCAGTTCATAAGTTCTTGTTTCTGCCAGAGTCTCATGCCATCCATCAAAAGCAATAGGTACGAAGTAGTTAGAGAACCGTGCCCAACGGTTTAGTCCTCATCCCCAGCGGGATGTAGACAGGTCTTGCAGAAGCCATCATAAAAGATATCATCTGCAACAGGTGGGAATAAACCCTGAGTACGAGAATGTACTCAGCTAGACTTACCCGTCTAGTAAACATAAAAGACACCAAGGATCATGCAAGTCTAAGTATAAAGTGTAGCTGGTTTGACTCAACATTTGCCAAAAGCTTTAGTAGAGACTACACCAATTGTAACAGCATCATGTTAAATATCATTAGCCTACCACTAGATTAGCACCTATACTAAAGCACTTCACTTTGATTAATACACACAATAATAACCACATCAAGTTCATCATATGCTCTTCCTTGCTATCATCATTATCACGAACCATTGTTCTTTAGTGAATGCTACGTTTGCCGCTGCTCTGTCAAGTTCTCACTATCCGGGAGAGACGGCGATTCGAATCGATTCCTATCCAGCTGGAGGGTTATTCCCAGCACTCACCCAAGCATCCCCCGTCGGAGAGCCAGCGGGTCACCTTTGGTACAACTCAGGAATCGCGGCTCCGATCAGCGCCGTACTCCTAGGGCTACCACTCTGTCAGGGAGGTTAGGACTTTTAACTCACCTACCTTTGGACTTACACCAATGGTCCCCCACACACCGCACTTCCTCCGGTAGTGCGCACTTTATACTTGCCGGTGTTCCAGCCTGAGTCATACTACTAGGCTTCGCGGTCAGAACGAGTTATCCAGCCAACTAAGTGTCAGGCATGCGTTCAACATGACAAGAGGACGTACAACGATCAGTCCTTAGCTGCCACAGACGGAGTTACTAAAACCTTGCAAAACTCCGCCCAGCTTAAGTCATTTTAATCAGGTTCTTTCCACAATAGCACATATAGACAATCGTGATCCGACATAACCCTATCTCGCGCAGGTGACAGGATATCACCCGACTTCTACCGATTAAGCATGGCTAAGCTGCTACTCGGTCCTAACTCTACAACCAGGTGGTGGTAAGATATCTATACAAGGAATGAGTATAATGCAGCAAGGGTTTCATCACAACTCCTATAGGTAATGCATCAATAGATATAACATAATCAAGTAAGCTTTTGAAATTAAAATGGGAGACTTAAGATGCTCCGGGGCTTGCCTTTCACGAACGATGCAGGCTCGTGATTAGGGCACTTGATCTCCTCTTCGGGCTCCTCGTGTCCGGCTTGCTGGATCTCCACCTCCAGATTGATCTCCTGGCCCTCGGGGTTCACCTGGAGCTCGAACGAAGCGGTCGTTTCCGGTGCACCTATTGCATGCACGATGAACAAGAATGTGTGCATCCTAGATGAGGATGAATACTTGATAACATAATTAGAACTCACTGGACACTCATTTATGGAGTAACTGTCATAACAAGTTCACACAAGATGATTACTACTTAGCGAGATTACCAAGTTAAACTACAAACAACAATGACCAACATAACAGTGCAGCTCAAGGAATAAATCATAACTGGAGCTATACAGATCCAACAAACATGAATGAGGACATTCTGGAAAGCTTATGAAATTTTCTACATTTCATCTTTAAACATTACATTAAGATTCATAACTTAAACAAGTCACTTAAATAAAGTTCCAGGTTCTGTCCCAGAAAAAAACAGAGAACACCTATTTCTGGAACCCAACTTGGAAAAGCCATAACTTCAACACTACTGGACCAAATGATCCCAAAATTAAACCACAGCTAGTTCATAAAGTTTACAACAACTTTGATTTAGACAAGTCTTCCAGGAAACCAAGTTATCATTAAGCAATGGTTGGATTACTCCCTTGCTGTCCAGAACAGCTTTGAACCCTTTGATTAATTGTTTAATGACATAGACAAAACATAATTAGTGTCAACCACATGGCTTATAAGCACAAGCATACTATAAGATTACCAGAACATCCCATGTTAACCACTAAACATATAATAACATGGCATTTATTAAATTAATTTCATAAAAGGACATAATTACAAGATACTAGCAAAAGTGCTCAGAAAAATCTACAAAAATTACAGCAGGACAAGCATAGCATCCTGATATCACCATAAAATTTTCAGAGCAAATGCACATGCCAAAATTAAGATAAGTATTTAACATGTATCAAGGTGCTTATTTCATAAATTAAGAAAGATGGCTTAGATAGTGTCAAACAACAGATTTCAGATTATTTAAATGTGACTATTACCATAAACAAGTTTGACACCAGAGTAGAGCACCAGCATAAGTATAAATCATTTACTATGATTTAAATAAGAAAACAAGCCATATCACAAACATAAATTACATATCACAGATACAGTACTCTAAAAATCATGAAATATTTATCATAGCATTCTAATGTCACTCAGAGACTACCATAAAATGGTCATAACAAAAGGAGCAGTATATCAACAGATATGAATTTACACATGAATAACAAGATTAAATCCTAATAATTATTTATCCCAGAAAACATGGTACATTTTATATTTTTACTAAAAACTAGCCATCTCAAGGAACATCACAAAATTTGTTTCACAATTTTTCGATCTCAGAAACTGGAGATATGATTTTTGCAAGAATGCCAAAAATCTGGATTTGAATAAAAGAGAGGAGAGGACCGTTGAGTCACTGACAGCGGGTCCCGCGCGTCAGCGACCCAGAGAACAGGGGACACCTTCGCCGGCGAATGCTCGCCAATGGTGAGCTTCTCCGACGGATCCAAGGGCACCAACGTGCTCCTGGAGTGATTCCGCATCGATGGAGGTAGGTAACACTAGGGTTACAGCGACGGAGAGGGGTCGCCATCGGCCATGGCAGCACGGCGGAGCTACCCCGGCTTACGCCGGCCATCTCCGACCGGTAGAGCATCGAAGAAGAGTGGCCTAAGCACGAGTGAGACAGCGCGGAGCTTTCTAGGTAGAAATGCCTAACCCTAATGGCTCCGGTGAGTATGCTCACGTGCGAGGTATCGTCGGCGTTTAGCACGACGGCGCGGCGACCGTGTTCCCGCACGACGGTGGCTCCAAGGCCGGAATGGCGTGGCATGAACCACCACCGAGACCTAAGCAAACCCTAACGTGACTCAGAGGGAAGAAAGGAGGCAAGAACGGAGCAGCGGTGAGGTTCGCCGGAATCGGGGTCGCGACGGCCGTGAACCCGACGACGGCGATTCGCAAAATGCGGCTCACCTCGGGGAGATCTCATCCAACCAAGGGGTGGAGAAGATGGAGGAGCTCGAGGCGGACTTGGAGACGCTCGGAGGCGAGGCGAGACGCAGAGGCGAGGGCGCGAGGAGCTCACGAAGCTCTCGGCGGCAATGGCGATGGTGCTTTCGCCGACTGAGTCGCGAGAGAGAGAAAGGAAGAGAGTGGACGAGCGCTGGGTGAGTGCGGGGCGTCGTGGCGTCCATGATGACGTCGTCGACCACACGAGCGGGGCCAACGCCGGCGTACGGGCGCCAAATGGCAGCAAGGTGTCGCGCTGGGTGACCACGACGGCGAGCTCGGCTTCGATTCAGACCAAACGATGACCGACTGACAGTGCTACTTTGACAGAGATTATCTCCCAAACCAAGGTGAATTAGGAGATGGTGTAGTTGACAAAGTTGAAGTACTAGCTGAGTTCTACAACATTATCAACTAGAGCAAGAGCCAGATCGGCCTGGATTGAGAGATATGAAGCTCCCAAAATCGATCAAGCAAACTGGTGGCGCCAGGACTTAGCCAAATTTGGTTAAGTGCCAAAACAGCCCCCAAAACTTCATTGAAAGCACTTTTTGATCAAGATGTGATCATTTTCATGAGATGGCCATAAAACAACTTTTTGTTCCTTATAAAATTTGCTACAACTTTGCTGTAGAAAGTTTTGACATGCAAACACTTTATGAAACTCTTTTTAAAAGCTTAAGCAAAAGAGGTTTCTAGGGCCTATACATGGATGTATGACTTAAGCACTTAATTTGGAGAAGTGATCAACATAAACATTATTCCTAAGGTTGAGTTAAGCATAGATAAACTAATTACCAAGGCATAGCACATAAGCATGGGCATGTCACAAACCAACACAAGCATAGGAAACATAATTAAGCAAGTTAAATCACATTTTTGCATAAAATGACATGACTCAAGGTAGATGATGATCATGATATGCTTAAGTAGATGATGATGCTTGTTGACGGTCCTCAATGCACATATTTAACCATCAATTAATCATAGAAAAGGATCCAAATGCAACCAACACCTAGACTTAGGGTTTTATCTGATAGAATTCCACGAGTTTGGTGTTTGTCTATTTCTGCAGGGGGTTATCAGGAAATATGGAGGAAAGGCCCACACGTCGGGTTTACATAGAGATATTAACGTGCCGCGCAATTTTCTATCATCTAGAAGACTCCAGAAGCCATGGGACCGAAGCGGAAGCCGAGAGGCCTCAGGGACAGGGCGCCCGCCCTAGTCCTGAGGGCGCCCGCCCTCCCCCCTGGACCAATCAGGGTGAAGTTCGGGGATCATGCTCCACCGACCTAATACTTCAAGGAAAACCACACGATCAATGTCGGTTTGATCCGACGGCCCAGATTCACTTGAAGGGACTATAAAACCAGACCCCCCTGGCCCCTGGAGATCATACCTCTTCTACAGAATCAAAGCTAGGGTTTCAATTCTTCATCCAAGTAGAGAGGATCCCTCTAGTTCTTCTAGTTCTACCTCTAGTTCATCTAGATCTAGTTCTAGTTCATCTAGTTCTAGTTCTAGTTCTAGTTCTTCTAGTTCTAGTTCTAGTTAGTTCTAGTTGTAATCTAGAAAATAGGGAGAGAGAAGAGGAGAGCGGAGGAGGAGCCGGATCTGTCGGATCTTCCTCAACATTATACTTTTGCAGCAACTGGTTCGTTCTTCATCGTTCTCCAGGTTCTTCAATTCATAATTCCTGAGTTCTCTAATTACTTTTATTTACATTCAAGTTATTTATTGGATTCCCGCTTGCATCAAGTGCTCTAGTCTTTATAACGCTAGAGTAGTAATTAATAGATTAGACGTGGTGTTTAGTCTTCCGATTACCTGGAATTGCACCCAATCCCACGGATTGTTGTGGTAGCCCTAGGGTAGTGACAGCCCTAACGGTCGACGTATTCCACCACGTTCGGATTGGTGTTTGTAGGACCGTAGTCAGACCTTCCTAGCCCCCTTCTCATCTCTTTCTGTGGTTAGTGCTCTGATGTCCCGATATAGATAATCTTGAAGTAATTCTTGATTCTTAGATCAACTAGAGAACTCTCAGGAAACTTCCTCTCTTCCCATCAAAAATAATTATATAGTTATCCTTGGGCGATCTTGGATCTTAATTAGTACACTCACGTTCTCTGTGGAAAATCGATACTCTGGAATACTCCCGGGTGAGGGCTACATCGGTATCCGTGCGCTTGCGGATTTTTCTGTTTGCGTTTAAAATACCCAACAAGCTTTCTGGCGCCGTTGCCGGGGAACGGTAGTTGTGCTAGTTTCGAACCAAGTCGTCCGTGTATCCTTTTTCTTTTCCTTTTTTACCACACTCACCTTATCATTTTCACAATACCACATGGATTTCACTCTAAGCATTAATGAGCATGGAATTTATTTCATAGCCACTTCATTTACTCCATGCTCATATGCAACATCTTCACAATCCATTGGTCTCTCCAACATCACCACATTCGAGATCTCCAACCCTCTCATCCTTTCTATTTATAAAAACTTTAAAAGGGTGGTTGTCGATGCATATGTCTATAATAAATTTTGCAGATCTCGTTGAGTTGATCTTGATATAGGTTGGTGTTGGAGGGGAAACCACTTTGCCGACATAAATTGATGGTTTCCCAAGGACAAGCTTAGTGTCCTAAAATAAGCACTGATCAGATTGTAACATGAGCTTTTAATTATTTGCAGCATTACCTTGTGTGTTGAGCATATAAGGATAATTGTAAAAATATTCCTTCGGGTATTCTTGTCACTAACTTTCTAGGATTGGAGCAAGAAGATCGGATGAATGACAAGCACAAGGTATGTCCAACCAATCATCATACAACATTGAATTAAATTCATCCAAACTTGAATTTTGCAAAATTCAAGCTTGGGGGAGTACTTTACATAAAAACATCCTTTGCCATGTTGCTATGTTGGTTGTCCCTACCTTTGAGACATGCTCAATTTGTTAAATACTAATCACACTACTTCATCTCCACTTGAGTAGATCTCTATAAATGCTCTCATGCTACCTTTATTTGCTTTAGTATATGTCTAGGTTTGGAGTACTTTCATTTATCTCTTAATTAAGCATGGTGCTTAGTTTAGGAATCATGATCTTACTTCCAAAGGATTTTAAATTAAGCATGATGCTTAGGTTAAAATGCCCTCCTAAATCAAATTAGACATGGTGTCTAGGTTGATCTTTGAGCCGATAGTATGCTATAGTAGATATTGGATATTTTGTTGGACTAACCCCTGCAGGAAAACTTTCAATATCGACCTGGGAAATCCTGAGATAAACTCACATTGGAGACGAAGAGAGAGACACATGATGGTTAACAATTTACACAAGGAAGGCATAGCTCACAAGAGATGATCCATGGAGGGTGCCACAAACACGATGCACAACCGCTAAGAGAGGAAAGCTTCCACAAGGAGATACCGTACCATCACTCTTCAAGTAAGGTAACATCTTAAGGTACTTGACTATGACTTTTATAAGCTTCTCCTTGGTTCTAGCATTCACATGAATAAAAGAGACAAACATGTATGATTTACAACTCTAGATTAACCAACCCAATCGATTCAACATGTTTAGTCCTTCCACCTTTGTGATCCCACACTCCTAATCATATAAGCTAAAATGTTGCACACTCAATCTTTGGAAGATATATATAAAAAACATAAGTATAGATAGATTATCTTTCCATAAGGTTGAGCAATCTAATCTGACAAATGTTAAATACTACACTCATGATTTTATTATCCATCAACTTTGTCTTGCTCACTATGCTTGAGGTTAGAGAAGAACAAATACACTTTTGGTTCTATTGGTGTTTTCCACCAACAGGGCCCATGCACTTGATCTCTGCATTGTCTCTATGAGTAGGTACACTTCGAGCAAAATATGAAGGAGTTTTACAACTCCCAGACTCAACCAAGTGAAGAACCTAGATCTACGAGCACAAACACACTGGTGAGACTGGACACTCAGGCAATCACTGTCCTGGGATGCTTGAGGACGTAACTACTGGAGCAACCCCGTCTTGGAAGTAATCACTGACCTTCTGCCGGTCAAGTGATACAATCCAGGACGTCCCTTCATCCCGATCTCCATCGGCATGGTGGACTTCCTAGAAGCACTCTGCAACTTTGGCTCCAGCGTCAACATTATGCTCCGGGTACTCTATGAAAAATTCTTTACACATCCTTTCCTAGAAACAACCATGTGTTTGCAGCTTGCAGATCAGACACTAAGTTTCCCAAAGGGAATATTGAAGAACCTCTACGTCCGAGTTGGTACCTTGGACGACCCAGCAGACTTCATGGTGATAGAGACTGGTAGTGATGAGAGGGCACCCATCATCCTAGGGAGGCCATTCCTGAACACCTCGGGAGCTATCATCTACGCTAGTGCTGCCAAGATCAGTTTCTACATCAAGGGAAGGAAGGAGGCGTTTTCCTTCAAGAACAAGACTACACAAATCCCAGAGCAATCCTGACATGAACCAAGGAAAGGACCAACAGGAGGAACAGGAACAAGCAAATGTGGACCGAGTCAGCTAAGGTAGTCAATGCTGTTCAAGGTGGTCAAGATCGTCGACTTAAGTCACCGTCCCTGACCAAAAAGGACGACATAGTCACCTATCAGCTCCTGTTCAAAACCATGCCCCTAAAAACAACATACATTCAGCTCCAGATGATTTAAAGGTTATTGACATGGGAGAAGACAAGTATGATCCATCCATCATCCTTAGGAGACCGTTCCTCACCACCGTTAAAGCAATCATCTACATTGGAACTGGAGAAGTCCACATGCACTTCCCCTCTGAGAAGGTACGCTGCTATTTTACTGACCCTAACTATATAGTTGAAGACTCTAAGCAGGTCAGGGCAAGAAGAAGATGACGCAACCGCAACCAAAGGAGGCAAATCATCAAGGACGGATGGGCAGACTATGAAGGAGAAGTCGTAAGGTCTGAAGACATACAGCTTGAACAGAACTGTCCTAAGGAGACCGTAGCACCGAGTCAGGTGTGGAGAGAGAAGATAGTTATACATGAAGACCAAGCGCTGCCGGAACCACCGACTACGCCATCCAGCGAATTCCACGACAACTAAGAAAACGGAGAGTCCCGTTCGGAGGACTTAAAAGCACCAAACGCCTTGCCAAGAGGTAAACTTGGTAGTTATCTTTTTCCTTTCAAATTATTTAAAATAGTTTGCTTAGTTAATCAGGTTCACATCATCTTAAAAAGAAAATAAAAATGTTAAAAATAGTAAGCCCCATGTGAGTATGCTCATGGCATAAAACCCATAAGTACATTCACTGTGGTGGCGTAAAAATAAATATATCTTCCTGTCCTATAAAAATGAAAATATAAATAAGATTATGATCCTACTAAAGAGAGTAACATTTATTGAGGAGGCTCAACATGATAAAGGCTAGATATTTATGCTAACACTTAACTAGTTCCACAAAGCTTTGTTGTCTATTTGAGCTCCACAGAATTTAAGGATCAAAGAAGACTAGCAGACGGAGGACATCCTAATCGCTATCAGGGTGCTACCGACATTCAAATACACCTCCGCCACCTGCTAGCTACATCAGAAGAAATTACATCAAAATCCAGCTTGGGGGAGAGCACCCCCATTTATCCAGCTAAGTATTCTACTCACGTTTATACTTTACTCTATTAATAAAAAGATGCATAATCATAAAAACCCAAATAAAGATTTTGTGCTTATATATATATCTTTGCTTAGCTTGCTAAATAAATAAATAAATAAAGTTTGCTATGAACCCTCATGATAAGCTCTCACATGGAAATGATGAATAGTTGCTCTGCCATGATTAGTTATCAAAATTGAAATCTCTCTCAAGTTTAGGCATAACTGTTATTAATTAAGATTTGCTCTAAACCTGAACTTGTGGAGAGAGTACTTGATCTAAAGTCTAAGTCGTTAACGGATATGATATGGGAAGGTTGAGCTGCTGTTTATCTGTTCCTAGAGATGCTAGAATTCTGGAGAATTTTATCTTTGAAAATCTTTAAAATGTTGCATGATGAGTTCCTGTATGATGAGAGTTTAAATTCCTACCACAGCCATATATACATGCTTGCTAGACTATGAACCACACATTTACTTTACTACTTATGAGCATTGAGTGTGGTCAAGCTGTGTAGACCCTTAGGAGCTTGTCATGTGGTTAAAATCAAGATTCACTTGCACGTTCACTCATACATGCTGCTTCTACTCCGGAAGTACGCATCCACATATATCCATCCATTTCCATCTCGAGAACCACCCAAAAATATTCTACTCCTAATCCGGGAGAGAATAGCCAAAAATATTTCTATTTTTCCCCTATGAAATAAATGCTCAAGTTATCTTGTTACTACCACTTGCGATATTATCTCATGAGATGAGTGCTCTAATAAAAAAAAGAAAAAAAAAAGAGATACGAGGAAATAAAAAGGGGCAAGTGCCCGAAACCTCGAAAAAAAAAGTGAGACGAGAGGTAAAAATAGACAAGTGTCCGATAGTAGAATTAGGGGTACAAGATACCCACCTGAGAGAAAAGAAAAAAAAGAAAAAAAAAGAAAATATAGAGCATCTCATTCTCCTCAAAAAGTTTCAAAAGAGCAAGAAAGGTATGTATCCCCTCAAAAGAGCACAAGTAGAATTAGACTTTCACCATTGTTTTCACCATTGTTATCACCATCATTACCATACACCATTCATTCGCCACACATTCACATCTTGATTTGACTTATTGACTTGTTCTTCTGGATCCATAGTTTGACTATGCAATAAATGTCTTGTAAGTATGTATTAGCTGTCTCCCACCTATGAGCTCCAGATATCAAAAGCCTTATTAGAGTAGGGTGAGAGAGAAGGCAATGTCACTATGCCTTATACTACAAATACCACATACTTTGAGAGAAGGCATATACCATTACTGCCTTGGTAAGGATCCAGAAATACCTCAAAAGAGAGACTAGAGAGAGTCATACAAGGAATCTCTGAGTTTTATTTGAAAATCTGCAAAAACTCCAGAACTATAGCTGATCAAGAATAAGAGACATGGTGCTTGACTAGACCGTTCTATCTTTTAACTACTCAAGACAGAAGTGTCGGTTACAAGTCCCATGGTGAAAGGTAAATGAGTAAGTTTTAAGTCTTAACAGTTCACTCTAACCAGAGATGAGATCTTGTTTAAACGCATGTGTATCCTTAAGTTATGAAACCACTGCAGAAACTCTTGAGTTAATCTTTACTCAGGGACGAGCAAAGGTTAAGCTTGGGGGAGCTTGTTGACGGTCCTCAATGCACATATTTAACCATCAATTAATCATAGAAAAGTATCCAAATGCAACCAACACCTAGACTTAGGGTTTTATCTGATAGAATTCCACGAGTTTGGTGTTTGTCTATTTCTGCAGGGGGTTATCAGGAAATATGGAGGAAAGGCCCACACGTCGGGTTTACATAGAGATATTAACGTGCCGAGCAATTTTCTATCATCTAGAAGACTCCAGAAGCCACGGGACCGAAGCGGAAGCCGAGAGGCCTTAGGGACAGGGCGCCCGCCCTAGTCTTGAGGGCGCCCGCCCTCCCCCCTGGACCAATCAGGGTGAAGTTCGGGGATCATGCTCCACCGACCTAATACTTCAAGGAAAACCACACGATCAATGTCGGTTTGATCCGACGGCCCAGATTCACTTGAAGGGACTATAAAACTAGACCCCCCTGGCCCCTGGAGATCATACCTCTTCTACAGAATCAAAGCTAGGGTTTCAATTCTTCATCCAAGTAGAGAGGATCCCTCTAGTTCTTCTAGTTCTACCTCTAGTTCATCTAGATCTAGTTCTAGTTCATCTAGTTCTAGTTCTAGTTCTTCTAGTTCTAGTTCTAGTTAGTTTTAGTTGTAATCTAGAAAATAGGGAGAGAGAAGAGGAGAGCGGAGGAGGAGCCGGATCTGTCGGATCTTCCTCAACATTATACTTTTGCAGCAACTGGTTCGTTCTTCATCGTTATCCAGGTTCTTCAATTCATAATTCCTGAGTTCTCTAATTACTTTTATTTACATTCAAGTTATTTATTGGATTCCCGCTTGCATCAAGTGCTCTAGTCTTTATAACGCTAGAGTAGTAATTAATAGATTAGACGTGGTGTTTAGTCTTGCGATTACCTGGAATTGCACCCAATCCCACGGATTGTTGTGGTAGCCCTAGGGTAGTGACAGCCCTAACGGTCGACGTATTCCACCACGTTCGGATTGGTGTTTGTAGGACCGTAGTCAGACCTTCCTAGCCCCCTTCTCATCTCTTTCTGTGGTTAGTGCTCTGATGTCCCGATATAGATAATCTTGAAGTAATTCTTGATTCTTAGATCAACTAGAGAACTCTCAGGAAACTTCCTCTCTTCCCATCAAAAATAATTATATAGTTATCCTTGGGCGATCTTGGATCTTAATTAGTACACTCACGTTCTCTGTGCAAAATCGATACTCTGGAATACTCCCGGGTGAAGGCTACATCGGTATCCGTGCGCTTGCGGATTTTTCTGTTTGCGTTTAAAATACCCAACAATGCTTATGTTATGCATGTGATTAATGCAACCATAACACTGGGGTGTTACATTTGGCGTATCGACAAAACAATTTTTGGGTTTCATGGTGCATCAGAGGGGGATTGAGATTAGGAGGAGATCTGTTGATGCAATCAACAAAGTAGTTGCTCCTACCGATAAAACTGAGCTTCAGTCCTTGATCGGCAAGATTAATTTTATCAGACGATTTATATCCAAATTGTCGAGTAAGATTCGAGCTTTCAGCCATTTGCTTAAATTGAAAGCCAATCAAGAATTTGTATGGGGAAAAGAGCAACAATTGGCTTTGGATGAAATTAAGAATTATTTGGCAAATCCTCCAGTATTGGTTCCACCTCAGCATGGAAAGCCTTTTAGGTTATATTTGTCGACCGATGATGCGGTTATCGGTTCAGCTCTCATTCAAGAATTTGAAGGAAAAGAATGTGTAATTTATTACTTAAATAGGAGATTGGTAGATGCGGAGACAAGGTATTCGGCTATTGAAAAATTATGCTTGTGCCTGTCTTTTCTTGTATTAAGTTGAGACATTATTTGCTATCGGCCGAATGTACTGTCAGATGCAATGATGACATGGTCAGATACATGTTGTTGATGCCGATTATGAGTGGTAGAATCAGCAAATGTATACTAGCATTATCAGAATTTGACTTACGTTATGAATCGGCTAAGGCAGTTAAGGGACAGATCGTGGCCAATTTTGTTACTCAGCATTGTGGTTTGGTGGGTGCTTTGGAGATTGCTCATTGGACACTCTTCTTTGATGGATCTACATGTGATCAAGGGGCAGGTATCGGCATAGTATTGATTTCTCCCTGGGGAAAGAAATTTGAATTTTCTTTGCCGATTGTTGCTACATCAACGAACAATCAGGCTGAGTACCAAGTCCTAATCAAAGGATTAGAGTTATTAAAGGAAGATCATGCCGATGCTGTCAAAATCTTTGGAGATTCTATGCTTGTCATAAATCAATTGGCTGGGATTTACGAGTGCCGAAGTGAGATTTTGATAGCATATTACGAAAGGTGTTTACAATTGTTAAAGGAATTCAAGGATTTCCGCTTGGAGCATATTCCTCGATTACATAATGAAGAAGCTAATCGGTTAGCTCAACACGCCTCAGGATATCAACCTATCTTGGAAGTGCTATCGGTAATCAGTATCGATGACTGGAGAAAAGAAATTATTGATTATCTAAAAGATCCATCTAGGAAAGTTGAAAGACGTGTTAGATTTCAAGCTACTAAATATGTACTCCTTGAGGATGAATTATATTATCCAACAATAGATGGAGTGTTGCTTAGATGTTTAAGTAATGATGAATCCAAAAACTTGATGGGTGAAATTCATGAGGGGGTATGTGGAGCACATCAATCGGCTTTTAAAATGAAGTGGATGATTAGAAGGAATGAATATTATTGGCCGACTATCCTTGAGGATTGTTTCAAATATTTCAAAGGGTGTCAAGGATGTCAGAAGTTTGGTAATATTCAAAGGGCACCTGCGTCAGCTAAGAATCCTATTATTAAACCTTGGTCATTCTGGGGTTGGGCTATTGATCTCATCGGTCAAATTTATCAACCATCGAGTAAAGGGCATAAGTTTATCCTTGTTGCCACTAATTATTTCACTAAGTGGGTTGAGGCTATCCCTTTTAGGAAAGTAACATCGACCAATATGATTGATTTTGTGAAGGAACATATTGTTTACCGATTTGGCATTCCTCAAACAATCACTACCGATCAAGGTACTATGTTTACATCAGGAGAGTTTGATGAATTTGCAATCGGTATGGGGATTAAGGTGATGAATTCTTCTCCTTACTATGCTCAAGCCAATGGATAGGCCGAAGCTTCCAACAAAGGGATTATTAAGCTTATTAAACAGAAGATTGAGGAAAATCCTAGGCGATGGCATACTCTGTTAAATAAAGCCTTATGGTCATGTTGGATGGCGTGTCACGGTGCAACCAAAGTGTCACCTTATCAATTGGTATATGGACATGATGCAGTACTACCTTGGGAAATTAAAACTAGTTCTAGGTGGATATTTTCTCAGGATCAATTAACTACTGCTGACTATACCACTCTGATGAAAAATGAGTTGGAAGATTTAGCAGGACATCGGTTAAGAGCTTTAATTAGCATAGAAGAAAATAAAAAAGAGAGTGGCTAAGTAGTATGATAAAAAGGTAAAATCCAAGGAGTTTGCTGATGGGGATTTGGTCTGGAAGTTAATTCTACCAATTGGGACTAAAAGTTCAAAATTTGGAAAATGGTCTCCTAATTTGGAAGGTCCTTATCGGATAAGTCGATCTGCCCCAGGCAACGCTTATATTTTAGAAAGTCTCAAAGGAGTTGAATTCCCCAGGGCATTAAACGGAAAATATTTAAAAAGATACTACCCCAGTATCTAGGTTGATGCATAAAAGTTTAAGTGCCGATACCAGTCCTATCGGCTGAACAAAATGACAATGTATCTGGATCAACGCATTGGAAGTTTTGGTGCCAATAACAATCCTATCGGCTGGATCAAATGCTGATGTTTTCAAAAGAACTGATAAGCCATACTGCCAATGAAGAGATTTACAAGTTTAACAAAGTTTGGATAGCCGATATCGCACGCAGGCTAATTTGATTAGCTTCCTCTATCTCTTTGGTATCTTCATCGGCTGAGCCTTCCACTGGTTTCAATCTCTTCTTTATTTGCAATGCCTTGCGGGCTTGGGCATCCCTCTCCTGCTGAAGATCTCTGAGTACGTCGGGTAGTTGACTTTCCTCCTATTGAGCTTGGGCCAAAGCTTCTTCTACTTGTTTGAGTTCAGCAAGCAGAGCCTCTCTCTTTGCCGATAAATCAGAGATTTTCTATTTTAGTTCAACACCTAAGGATTGCAAAATGTCGATGCTCTTATGCTTCTCATCGGCAGCACGCTTCACTTGCAAAATCTCTTCTTTGAGTTGGGCGTGGGCGGTTCTATCTGCAAGGCGCTGAACGGCCTTTTGATACTAAAGTTGGCGGCTCTCCAGATGGGTGGCTTGAAAAAGTATCTCCACAACATCGGCAGGAATCTTATCGCGAAGACCCTTAAAGATGGTTTTGGCCAGATCAGAGTCATCTACTAGCAGAGTTGTATCCTGCTGCAATAGAGCTAGTAAATTTTCTAGCTTGGATTTGATCTCTACCGGTGCAATTCCGAGCGCCATTGAAGAACTTGCCTCTTCACTATCATCATCATAGATGTCGATGGCAAAGGAGAACAGGCTATCAGGAGAGTCTTGTTCCTAGAAGCAGAGGAAAATAAATTAACTAGAGTTAAGTACCGATAATACAATGTCTAGTGGATCGGGTAAGTTTACTTGTTTCAGAGCAATTTCTTGTCTCTGACTTGGAGATGTGGCTTGCACTATGACTTGATCGGTTGGGGCTGCTAGTGGAATATCTTCAACTGAAATTGCCAAAGGTGATGATGGTATTTATAAAGGGTCCATCGGTAATAATTTTATGATCGGTACTTTACCTTGAGGAGAGATGATGATCGTCTGTTCAGGAGGAACGGCCGATGAAGTACCTACGTCAACTGGATCGGTGACCTGCTCAGATACATCGACCAGGTCTGCTTGCGTCTGGGGCACTGGATGAGGTGGAGAAGAGGGTGCTGCTTGGATCTGGGGTTGTCACACCCATATTTTAAGAACAAAATAGGATGCATAAAAGACTCATATGTGCCCCAGGAATAGTCGCACACATAAGTAGACAAATCTCAAATGTACCATCGCAGTGTTTATTACATAGCAGAACATAATAAATCATATAGTCTTATACATAAATGATAGCAAGATGTAAACAACGCTCTCGACGGAAGCTCCACATAGGGACACTATTGACTGGTTGACTCCAAACCTAGTACTCATAACGGTAGTCCTCATTCCAATCATCATCATTAGCATAACCTGGGTGTTGGGAAATTGCAAGAGTGAGCACATATCGTACTCAACAAGTATAACCAGGGGTTCATGAGGCTCAAATAGCTGACGCTGGTTTGACTTTATTTAGCTTTTAATAGTGGATAGCATATTCATAATTTAAATAGCAATTTTCAAGGTAGCATAAATAATCCATTAATCACATGATCAAGTGTAAGCATAATTAATCTCATAGCATAAATGATAATCAAATGAACATAATAACTTAACAAGCTCATCGTCGTCGTAGCAAGAACCCCCAAGGCCGCTCATAACCGTAAGCATGGCTAGTATACCAGTTTTAACACCCTGCAGAGGTTGTACATCTTTACCCATGAGTCATGATTTACCCTTTCGCCCGAGGTAGCTAGTCTCTTCACCCCCTTCCTAGGGAGGTCGGCAGGGATCACTATGAAGCCTTTCAAAAGTTTGTCTAACATGTTAGGGCCGCAAGGTTTCCTTTGCGCGCAGATATAGATACCCCCTTCCGAATGGCACAATGACGCGCAACCTATACACATAGGGATAGGGGCTCGCACCCAAAACGGTTCAGCCCCTCCGCCCTTTCGGGTCATGCTGAGCTAAAGCCACAGCCATTATAGCCCTCATGGTTGCACTGTTGTCCCGGTGATCACTTACAGACAAGATCTCATATAGTTATTTGTCATCATTTAACGTTCATTGCATAGCTATTAATCATCTTACAAGATCATGGATTATATCAAGCACTAGCACATCAGCACCAAATGCATATCAAGTAGGTAACAAGGAATCCAGGTAACAATCATCTATGATTTTGCTAAGGTCGACAATGTGATAGCATGCATATGATATATATGTGTAGTTATAAGTGAATAGGTAACAAGGATGATCCCAAGTTATACTTGCCTTGATCAAAGCTCTCCTGAGCCTACTGGTCTTCAAAAGCTTGGTCTTGATCACCAATGTACGGCTCACCGTCTATTTCCAAACATCAATCAACAACATGCAATCCAATGTAGACAATCATACACAAGGCAAACAAGCTATAATTAGAACATTACACCAACTGTAAGAAATCAAAGATAAAATTTTATGAAAATATTCTACGCAGCGCTACGATCACACAAACGTAAAGTTCACGAAAATCGGAATTAAAACGTAGAAGATATGAATTTTCTAAGATTTCCTATAGAGAAATAATTAACTAAATGCTACTGCAGAAATAAAAAGTTTCAAAACAGTAAACTAAAACTTCTAACATGTAGAGCTCGTAAATATGAATCTAACGAAATTTGAATGGACAAAAACAGAGTTGAAATGAATATTTTATGAGGAAAATAAACCCAATGGCAAAACTGTAAATACTGAAAAACGCCTTTTTCCTCAAACCGACTATAAGCTTTTAGAATCAAAACACGTAATCTCCTCTAGGGCACCATGGACTGCGGGTCGATTTCCAAATTCACCAGGGGATCTTTATGAAAAAGTGCAGCGAAGGGGTATGTTCTGTTTTGGGCCCTTAGATCTTGATCCAACGGCTCGGGCGCGTCCAGGGGGCCAGTGGCGGCGGGCCGGCCGGAGTTGCGCCTCCCCGCGGCGGCGCCATGGGAGTGCTCGCCGGAGTCCACCGATTCCTTGATTCTGAGCGCCAATCAACGAAAGAAAAACACCGGGAGGGCGAGAAGCTCACCGCGACCTCGCTGGGACCCTTTGCTTGGTCCGAGAGGTGATGAAAACAGCTCGCGGCGTGCGGCGGTGGACTTGGCTCTCGGCGAGATTCAAACCGTGCATGGGCTGGCGTCTAGGGCTTGGTTTCCGTGGCGAGCGTGGAAAACAACATGCGGGGCGATGCTGGGGTTTAAATAGGGGTCGATATGGCAAGAAATCTCAGAGTTTTCGGGTTGGAAAGTTATTAGCTCGGGTCGGTTATCCCCAACTGAGCCCTGTTCGTCCTCGGCGCGAGAAGGAAGAGGAACGGCGCCCGCCAGGTGGGGTCGCCTCGCCAGCGAGAGGGAGGTGGGGCCTGCTGGTCAGAGAGAGAAGAGGGGAAGGGAGCTGCGCTGGGCCGCGGCTGGCCTGCTCGGCTGGGCCGGGATGGGCCGTGCGCTGGGGGACAGGGTGCTGGGCTGCGGCCTACGGCCAAGACGAGAGGGGAGAGGCGTTTGGCTGGGGTTTTCCTTTTTTTTCTTTTTTTAATCTCTTTTCTATAGCTTTTGAGAAGAGTTTTTAAATCCTTTTGGAGATAAACAGAATACATAGACAAAAAGCAAACAAGCGAGTAAATAAATAAATTAATTTCAGCATGAATGCACAACCTTGTTTCTAAACTTATAATGAATTTTAATTTTGACAAAAACATTTTATTTACTAGATTAAATGCCCACAAAATTGCTTAAATAAATCAAATTAAATCCTATTATTTGAAAACCAAATTTTGGGTGTTACAAACTCTACCACCCTTAAAAGAATTTCGTCCTCGAGATTGAAAGGTGCTTACTCAAACAAGTATGATTATGATTTCCTCAGGTCATCCTCTCTTTCCCAAGTTGCCTCTGCTTCCGATTACCAATTCCACTGCACTTTGCACATTCTGATGACCTCACTTCTGGTGACTCTCTCAGTTGTCTCCAATATTCTGACCGGATATTCTTCATAAGTGAGATCACCTTTAACAGAAAGCTCTTCCAATGGTATTTGCTCCTCTGGTACACGCAAACACTTCTTAAGTTGTGACACATGGAACACATCATGCACACCAGATAAACTTTCAGGAAATTCTAATTGATATGCTACTTCTCCACGCCTTTCCAATACTTTAAACGGACCAACATACCTTGGAGCTAGCTTTCCCTTCATATTAAACCTCTTCACACTCCTCATTGGTGATACTTTCAGGTATACATAATCACCCACCTCAAAAGCCAGCTCTCTCCTACGCGTACCTACATATCTTTTCTGACGAGATTGAGCAACTCTCAAGTTATCCCGAATGGACCGCACTTGTTATTCTGCATGTCTAAGCACATCTGTCCCAAACACCTGAGTTTCTCATGTCTGATTCCAAAACAAAGGTGTCCTGCACTTCCGACCATACAGTGCCTCGAACGGTGCCATCTTAAGACTTTGCTGATAGTTATTGTTGTAGGAGAATTCTACATATGGCAAACTCTTGTCCCAACTAGTTCCATACTGCAAAGCACAAGCTCTCAACATATCCTCCAGTATCTGATTGATCCTCTCAATCTGTCCATCTGTCTGTGGATGATATGCTGTACTAAAATTTAACTTTGTTCCCAAGGAATCATGCACTGCTTTCCAAAAGTGAGATGTGAATTGAGTACCCCTATCTGACACAATCTTCTTAGGTACTCCATGCAAACAAACAATTCTCTGCATATATAACTCTGCCAGTCGGTCTCCACTATATGAAGTTTTGACAGGTATGAAATGAGCAACTTTGGTTAAACTATCCACTATCACCCATATTGAGTCATACCCTCCTTGTGTATGAGGTAAACCCACTATGAAATCCATGCCTACTTCTTCCCACTTCCATTCAGGAATCTTCATTGGTTGCAACAGTCCAGCTAGCCTCTGATGTTCAGCTTTCACTCGCTGACAAGTGTCACACAAAGCAACATACTCAGCTACATCTCTCTTTAAACCATAGCACCAGTACTTCTGTTTCAGATCTAGATACATCTTAGTGCTACCAGGGTGAATGGAATATGCTGACTCATGAGCCTCTCTCAGAATCATATCATGAATAGCCTTCACTTCAGGAACACATATCCTTTTTCCAAACCACAATACACCATTGTCATCTATTCTGAATCCTGGTGCTTTGCCTAGTACCACATTCTGTGCTATCTCCTTTAGTTTCTCATCTTCCAACTGTCCTTTCAATATCTCTTCCTCTAGAGTAGGAGTGACCTCAATTTCCATCGCATTTACTACAATTCCCCAGATCAAATATGCAAATTCAGCACACAACTCCTCAGATTCAGGTGTCGCCCGAAGCTCATTAGCATATTTCTTCTTGCTAAGTGCATCGGCTACGACGTTCACCTTTCCAGGATGATAATGCACTTCCAAATCATAATCCTTTATCAGTTCCAACCATCTTCGTTGCCTCAGATTCAGATCTGTCTGGGTGAAGATATACTTTAAACTCTTATGATCAGTATATATGTCACTCTTATGCCCAATCAAATAGTGTCTCCAAATCTTCAATGCATGCACCATAGCTGCTAACTCTAGATCATGAGTAGGATAATTCAGTTCATGTTTCCTCAACTATCTAGATGCATAAGCAACAACTCTACCTTCTTGCATAAGGACACAACCCAAACCCAGACGAGAAGCATCACAATAGATAGAGAAACTCTTACTCAGATCTAGCAATACCAACACAGGTGCAGTAGTCAATCTCTTCTTAAACTCCTCAAAACTAGCTTGACACTTATCAAACCATACAAACTTAGCATTCTTCTCCAATAGAGCAGTCATAGGCTTTGCAAGCTTTGAGAACCCTTCAATGAATCTACGATAGTAACCAGCTAAACCTAGAAAACTATGAATTTCACTTACATCTGTAGGTGGTTTCCAATTCAGCACATCTTTCACCTTACTAGGATCCATTGCAATACCACCATGAGAGACAACATGACCAAGAAAAGAAACTTCTTCCAACCAAAACTCACATTTACTACGCTTAGCATACAGCTTATGTTCTCTAAGTTTCTGTAAGACCAATCTCAGATGTTCAGCATGTTCTTCCTTGGTTTTAGAGAATACCAGAATATCATCAATAAAGACCACCACAAACTTATCAACATACTCCATAAATACTTTATTCATCATGTAGATAAAGTAAGCTGGTGCATTGGTCAAACCAAAAGACATAACTGTATACTCATACAACCCATACCTTGTTGTGAAAGCTGTCTTTGGTATATCTGAATTCTGAATCTTCAATTGATGATAACCAGAACGCAAATCAATCTTAGAGAACACACAAGTGTTGACGGTCCTTAAGTATCAAATTTAATTATCAAATAAATAAAGAAAAGGATCCAAATGAAATCAAGATCTAGTCTTAGGGTTTTATCTGACAGAATTCCACGAGTTTTGGTGTTTGTCTATTTCTGCAGGGGGTTATCAGGAAATATGGAAGAAAGGCCCACATGTCAGGATTACGTAAAGATATTAACGTGCTGCGCAATTATCTTACATCTAGAAGACTCCAGAAGCCACGAGACCGAAGCGGAGGCGAAACGGGGCCTGACCCTGGGCGGCCGCCCAGTTGGTCAGGGCGCCCGCCCTGCCCCTGAGTCCAATCAGGACTCTACTTTGCGGGAGATCTCCACCGACCTAAAGGATGAATCTAAACCGTACAATCTATGTCGGTTTGATCCAAGGGTCCATATTCACTTGGAGGGACTATAAAACCAGACCCCCTGGCCCCTGGAGGAGGGAGCCTCTCAACCCTAATTCATTGTTCCATCAAGGGAGAAGAAGCCTCTGATCAAGATTAGAGCCACCACATCAATTAGATATCTAGATTAGCATAGCTACATAGGATTAGAACTAGAAGGAGTCAATCTTCGATTGGTTTCCGGCTCTGTCAAGAGGATTCTTGGTAATTCTCTAATTGTGCTTCTAATTGCTTTCTAATTATCTTTGTTTTTCAATATTATGAATATGACTTTGTTCTACTTCAATATATTGCTTATGACTTTGCTCTACTTGTTTATATTCAAGATTATATTGTTCTTAGTTTATCATGGTTATGTACTTGGCTTAGTTAGATACGATCTATATACATGCTTAGGATCATATAGCGTTTATCAATCGGATCCATGGGTAAATGATAGATATTGTGTAGGCGTGGTGCTTATACCGTATTTATCTGCGATTGTACCCAATATGCCAGATCGTGGGGTGGTTCGTGATAGTGACAGCTTCATTGATTCTTATATAGTCCCCCTCTCGTGTATTGGGCTGGCAGAGCAACATTATTATAGGGGAGTGATTGCTATGTTTCTCATATTCCTTGCTAATATCACTATGCATGGGCGTAGTCTTGTCTCACAATGATTGCTAAGTATGCTTGCACTAACTATAATAATGCTAGACTATATAGTTAAGAATAACTTAGGGAATATTCTTGTAGTTCATTCTAATACCATGCTAATGACTTTCTAGAGTATCTAATTGAGGTGCTTATCATATTTATTATGTGGCTAGATCAGATTAGTTATCCTTGTCACTATTATTATTTCATATATCTTTTATGTGACACTTATCCCTGTATGAAGAGTTAGATATAATGTTCTCAATTATACATGCAATGATAGATGCTCAATCTCATATTCTATTCTGTAATCAATATTGATGATTGCTAATCCCTTCCCAGTGGTAAAAATATAAATAACGATACCTGGAATACTTCCCGGTTAAAATGCTGCATCGGTATTAATCTGTGCGCTTGCAGATCCCATTCATTATTTATTTAGAAGAGCAATTGCATATTTCAATACCGCGTCTCTCATGTCATGCTGGGGATGACAACTTGGCTTAAGTGGTGTGAGGGATAGGTTTGGCATTTTTGGCACCGTTGCTAGATTTAGAACTTAGTCTACTTTTAGTAATGATGTTAAGAATACCCAACAAGCATTTTTGGCGCCGTTGCCGGGGAAGGTTGATTACTAATCAGGAATGGAATAAAGGATTTTGAGTTATCATTCGCATCACTAATATGATTGAGCTTATCTATTCTCTCATACAGTTTTACCCCGATATTTTCTATTTTTATCTTATGCAGGGGAATGTATGAATAGAAGACATCTTCCAGGAAATTTTGTTGACAATCCTGAAGCATTATTCAAGAAGACAAGAGCCAAGCTAAAGAAATCATCAACACTTCAGCAAGAAGCTTCATCCAATCAAGAAGATCACCGGAACTTGTCTTCAGAGTTCGAAGCCATGGCAAACAAATCAATCCGCGAGTTCTCAGCTCCCACTACGGACAACATCCGCACTGGACCTGCTGCAGAGATCGATGGCAACTTTGAGCTCAAGCCTGGACTTATCAACATGGTGCAATCCAACCAGTTCTGTGGGAAGGCACACGAAGATGCTAGTGCTCATTTACAACACTTCCTGGAGATTTGCAACACATTCACCATACAAGGAGTTTCCAAAGATGCTATACTACTTCGCCTCTTCCCATTCTCACTGTTAGGAAGAGCGAAGCAGTGGTTCTACGCTACAAAGGAGAAGAATACTACCTGGGCACTCTGCTCAACAAACTTCCTGGCTAAGTTCTTTCCCATGGGCAAGACCAATGCTCTCCGTGGGAAGATTACAAGTTTTCAGCAACAAAATGATGAATCTGTTCCAGAAGCATGGGAGCGCTTTCAAGACTACATCCTAGAATGTCCCCATCATGGAATGGAGAGTTGGCTATTGATGCAGACGTTTTATCATGGGCTCGGCAACAGTGCCCGAGAAACCATGGATGCTGCAGCTGGAGGAGCATTCTTATCACTTACTATACCACAAGCCACAGCTCTTGTGGAGAAGATGGCGTCCAATCAAAGCTGGAATGAAGAGAGGAGCCAGACACGCAAGAGAGGTGGAGGTATGCATCAGCTGTAGGAGGTAGACATGCTGTCTGCAAAGCTAGACCTGCTCATGAAGAAGCTCGATGATAGAGCTGGAGACAAGAAAGAAGTTATGCACATCTACGACTCTCACATGACTTGTGAGGAGTGTGGAGACACTAGACACTCAGGCAATCACTGCCCTGAGATACTTGAGGATGTGAACTACATCAACAACAACAACAACAACTACTACTACAACCGTCCTCAACAAAATCAAGGTTGGAATCAACAGAGGCCTAACTACTCAGGTAATTATCAAGGTAACAATTCTTACAACAATAACAATAATTTTCCACCTTTGAGAGAGTTAGTATCTAATCAAGGAAAGCTAATGGATAACCTATCTAAGAAATTGGCATCTAATGATAAAATGCTAGAAAATATAAATAATAGAATGGATAATTTCTCTACTGCCATCAAGAATCAAATTAGCTTTAATAAAATGATTGAATCTCAGTTAAATCAAATAGCTGCTGCTGTTCCAACTACTAACCCCGGTACACCATCACAACCGGGAGGATTAGAATCTGCAAATCTTGTAGACATGTTTGATGCAGGTAATTGGAGTAACCCCGTCAATGAATTTTCTACTGACCTTCTGCCGGTCAAGAGAGGCGATCCAGGACGCCCCGTCATCCCGATCTCCATCGGCATGGTGGACTTCCCAGAAGCACTCTGTGACTTTGGCTCCAGTGTCAACATTATACCTAGGGTACTCTATGAAAAATTCTTTACATATCCTTTACTAGAGACAACCATGTGTTTGCAGTTTGCAGATCAAACGATAACTTTCCCAAAAGGAATAGTGAGGAATCTTTGTATCCAAGTTGGTACCTTGTATGCCCCAGCAGACTTCGTAGTGGTAGAGACCGGAAATGATGAGAGAGCACCTATCATCTTAGGGAGGCCATTCTTGAATACCACGGGAGCTATCATCTACGCCAGTGCTGCCAAGATCAGTTTCTACGTCAAAGGGAAGAAGGAGACATTTTTCTTCAAGAACAAGACTACACAAATTCCAGATCAATCCAGACGTAAATCAAGGAAGAGGACCAACAGGAGAAACAGGAACAAGCAAGTGTGGACCGAGTCAGCTAAGATGGTCACTGTAGTTCATGGAGGCCAAGATCATCAACTTAAGTCACCGTGTTTGACCAAGAAGGATGACCCAGGAATGCCCAGCATTTACTGCTCCATAAATGGATACAACTTCTACAAGACATTTTGTGACACCGGATCGGGCGTCAACATAATGGCCGCAGTCACCTATCGGCTTTTGTTCGGAACCATGCCTCTAAGACCAACATACATTCAGCTCCAGATGGCAGATCAGACATTTCGAGAAGTTAAAGGAACAGTAACTGATGTCCTAGTCAAAATAGACGATCACTTTGTCTACACAGACTTTCAAGTTGTTGACATGGGAGAAGATGAATATGATCCACCCATCATCCTTGGAAGACCGTTCCTCAGCACCGTTAAAGCAATTATCTACATTGGAACCGGAGAAGTCCATATGCACTTTCCGTCAGAGAAGGTACGTCGTTACTTTACTGACCCTAACTATATCGTTGAAGAATCTAAGCAGGTAAGGAAAAGATGCAACCGCAACCAGAGGAGGCAGATCATCAAGGACGGATGGGCAGACTACGAAGGGGAAGTTATAAGGTCAGAAGACGTAGAATTTAAATAGAATTATCCAGAGGAGATTGAAGCACCAAGTCAGGTATGGAAAATGAAGATAACTATACAAGAAGAGGAGGCGCTGCCGGAAGTACCGACTACGCCACCCAACGAACCTCAGGACGATTAAGAAATTGGAGAGTCCCGTTCGGAGGACTTAAAAACACCGAACGCTTTGCCAAGAGTTCCACAAGCTTTGTTGTCTATTTGAGCTCCACAGAAATTTAAGAATCAAGAAGACTGGCAGACGGAGGACATTCTAATCGCTGTCAGAATGCTGCTGACTTTCAAATACACCTCTACCACCTGCTAGCTACACCAAGAGAAATTACGTCAAAATTCAGCTTGGGGGAGAGCACCCCCATTTATCACGATAAGTATTTCTATCTATCTTTATACTTATATTATTTTAGAATATTAAAATACACATAAACTATGGGAAAACCAAATAAAGATTTTATGCTTATATATATATCTTTTGCTTAGTGTGTTTAATAAATAAATAAAGTGGCTATGCTAATCTGTATCTAAATAAAACTTAAGCATGGATATGATAAATAGTTGCTCTGCCTAATTTGCAAATTTTAAGTTCTCTCTCAAGTTTAGATATAACTGTTATAATTTAAAGCTTGCTCTAGACCTAAACTTGTGGGATGAAAACTTGATCTGAAGTCTAAGTTGTTAACGGATATGATATGGGAAGGTTGAGCTGCTGTTTATCTGTTCCTAGAGATGCTAGAATTCTGGAGAATTTTATCTTTGAAAATCTTTAAAATGTTGCATGATGAGTTCCTGTATGATGAGAGTTTAAATTCCTACCACAGCCATATATACATGCTTTTTAGACTTTGAGCCACACATTTATTATTTACTGCTTATGAGCATTGAGTGTGGTCAAGCTGTGTAGACCCTTAGGAGCTTGTCATGTGGTTAAATCAAGATTCACTTGCACGTTCACTCATATATATGCTACTTCTACTCCGGAAGTACCATCCACATATATCCATTCATTTCCATCTCCAGAACCACCTAAAAATATTCTACTCCTAATCCAGGAGAGAATAACCAAAAATATTTCTATTTTCCCCTTGTGAAATAAATGCTCAAGTTATCTTGTTACTACCACTTGCTCAAGAGATGAGTGCTCTAAAAAAAATATACGAGGAAATAAAAAGGAGCAAGTGCTCGGAACCTCGAAAGAAAAGAAAAAGTGAGACGAGAGGTAAAAATGGACAAGTGTCCGACAGTAGAATTAGGGGTGCAAGATACCCACCTGAGAGACAAAAGAAAAAAAAAGAAAGAAGAAGAAGAGCATCTCATTCTCCTCATAAAGTTTCAAAAGCAAGGAAGGTATGTATCCCCTCAAAAGAGCAAAAGTAGAATTAGACTTCCACCACCATTGTTTTCACCATTATTATCACAATCATCACCATACACCATTCATTCGCCACACATGCACATCTTGATTTGGCTTATTGATTTGTTTCTTTGGATCCATGGTTTGACTATGCAATAAATGTCTTGTAAATATGTATACTTTATCTCCCACCTATGAGCTCCAGATATTAAAGCCTTATTAGAGTAGGGTGAGAGAGAAGGCAATGTCACTATGCCTCATACCACAAATACTACATATCTTGAGAGAAGGCATATACCATCAATGCCTTGGTAAGGATCCAAAAATACCACAAAAGAGAGACCTGAGAGAATCATACAAGGAATTTCTGAGTTTTATTTGAAAATCTGCAAAAACCCCCAGAGCTATAGCTGATCAAGAATAAGAGACATGACACTTGACTAGACTGTTCTATCTTTTAACTACTCAAGACAGAAGTGACAGTTACAAGTCCCATGGTGAAGGTAAAGTAAGTAAGTTTTAAGTCTTGACAGTTTACTCTTACTCAGAGATGAGATCTTATTTAAAAGCATATGTACCGTCAAATTTTTTAAAAAAATATTGCAACAACTTATGATCCATAGCTGAGTCTATCTTTGCTCAGGGACGAGCAAGAGGTAAGCTTGGGGGAGTTTGTTGACGGTCCTTAAGTATCAAATTTAATTATCAAATAAATAAAGAAAAGGATCCAAATGAAATCAAGATCTAGACTTAGGGTTTTATCTGACAGAATTCCACGAGTTTTGGTGTTTGTCTATTTCTGCAGGGGGTTATCAGGAAATATGGAAGAAAGGCCCACATGTCAGGATTATGTAAAGATATTAACGTGCTGCGCAATTATCTTACATCTAGAAGACTCCAGAAGCCACGAGACCGAAGCGGAGGCGAAACGGGGCCTGACCCTGGGCGGCCGCCCAGTTGGTCAGGGCACCCGCCCTGCCCCTGAGTCCAATTAGGACTCTGCTTTGCGGGAGATCTCCACCGACCTAAAGGATGAATCTAAACCGTACAATCTATGTCGGTTTGATCCAAGGGCCCATATTCACTTGGAGGGACTATAAAACCAGACCCCCTGGCCCCTGGAGGAGGGAGCCTCTCAACCCTAATTCATTGTTCCATCAAGGGAGAAGAAGCCTCTGATCAAGATTAGAGCCACCACATCAATTAGATATCTAGATTAGCATAGCTACATAGGATTAGAACTAGAAGGAGTCAATCTTCGATTGGTTTCCGGATCTGTCAAGAGGATTCTTGGTAACTAATTGTGCTTCTAATTGCTTTCTAATTATCTTTGTTTTTCAATATTATGAATATGACTTTGTTCTACTTCAATATATTGCTTATGACTTTGCTCTACTTGTTTATATTCAAGATTATATTGTTCTTAGTTTATCATGGTTATGTACTTGGCTTAGTTAGATACGATCTATATACATGCTTAGGATCGTATAGCGTTTATCCATCGGATCCATGGGTAAATGATAGATATTGTGTAGGCGTGGTGCTTATACCGTATTTATCTGTGATTGTACCCAATATGCCAGATCGTGGGGTGGTTCGTGATAGTGACAGCTTCATTGATTCTTATATAGTCCCCCTCTCGTGTATTGGGCTGGCAGAGCAACATTATTACAGGGGAGTGATTGCTATGTTTCTCATATTCCTTGCTAATATCACTATGCATGGGCGTAGTCTTGTCTCGCAATGATTGCTAAGTATGCTTGCACTAACTATGATAATGCTAGACTATATAGTTAAGAATAACTTAGGGAATATTCTTGTAGTTCATTCTAATACCATGCTAATGACTTTCTAGAGTATCTAATTGAGGTGCTTATCATATTTATTATGTGGCTAGATCAGATTAGTTATCCTTGTCACTATTATTATTTCATATATCTTTTATGTGACACTTATCCCTGTATGATGAGTTAGATATAATGTTCTCAATTATACATGCAATGATAGATACTCAATCTCATATTCTATTCTGTAATCAATATTGATGATTGCTAATCCCTTCCCCGTGGTAAAAATATAAATAACGATACCTGGAATACTTCCCGGTTAAAATGCTGCATCGGTATTAATCTGTGCGCTTGCAGATCCCATTCATTATTTATTTAGAAGAGCAATTGCATATTTCAATACCGCGTCTCACATGTCATGCTGGGGATGACAACTTGGCTTAAGTGGTGTGAGGGATAGGTTTGGTATTTTTGGCACCGTTGCTAGATTTAGAACTTAGTCTACTTTTAGTAATGATGTTAAGAATACCCAACAACAAGCACCTCTTAGCTGATCAAATAAGTCATCAATCCTAGGCAAGGGATATTTATTCTTGATAGTGACCTCATTAAGTGACCGATAATCGACACACATCCTCTGACTACCATCATTCTTATCAACAAAGATAACTGGTGCACCCCATGGTGATGAACTAGGACGAATGAACCCTTTATCTTGCAATTCCTTAATTGGTTTCTTAAGTTCTTCTAGTTCATTAACAACCATTCTATATGGTCTTTTAGCTATGGGTGCAGTACTAGGTAGTAATTCAATAATAAATTCAATGTCTCAGTCAGGTGGCATACCTGGCAATTTATCTGGAAAGACATCCGGAAACTCATCCACTACCAGATTCTGTGGATCAACGTCATCATTCAGTTGGTTCACCTTAGCTGTGTGTGGTGCTTGCACTATTACATCAACACTGATTCGTTCTCCCTTTGGTGTTGTCAGAGCCACTACTCTCTCTTTGCAATTAATATTTGTCTCATGTTGCTTCATCCAATCCAAACCCAAAATCACATCTATGCCTGAAGTTCTCAAAACCATGGGACTGATAGGAAAATCTACCCCCTTAAAGAAAGACTTGCTGAGGGGCAACATAAAGAAACTGGAATAGTCCCACCCGGTGAATTTACTAGCATAGGGGTTTTCATTGCAACTAGTGGAATGCTATGAACTCTAACAAATGCTTGTGATATGAATGTATGCGAAGCTCCAGAATCAAATAAAACTGTAGCAGGGATAGAGTTGATGTTGAATGTACCCATCATAATCCTGGTCCCTCCTGAACTGTCTCCGTAGCCACATTATTCATTGTTGCCACATAAGCAGTAGACTTCTGGTTGCTGTTCGGCTTGTTGAGCTTCTCCGGACAATCATATGACATGTGTCCCTCTTTCCCACAACGTAAACACCTTGTAGGAGTGTTAGAAGCACTTCTTTTCATGGAGTTAGCACTTGAATTCCCTGAGCGAGGTGTCTGCTGACCATGCTGCTGTTGATTATGGTTACGTTGTTGGAATGGGGGACGTTGGTTCCCAGTCTGTGATTGATTCTGGAAACGCTAGGGTTGCTGGTTGCGGTCCACTGACTAACTGGTCCCTGGAACCTCTGCTGATGGCCTTGCTGAGAACTGAAACGCTGACGGTTGTTGCTCCCAGAACCTTGTGCCAGCATCCTTCTCTTCTTATCCTGACCTTTACGCATATTATCTAGCACAATAGCACGATTCACAAGAGCTTGAAAGGTGGGATAGATGTTTCTAGCCAACTATAACCTAAGCTTGTAGTAAAGACCTTTCATGAATAGACGCTGCTTATCAGCATCTTCCCTGACATCGTTCGGAGCATAGCGAGCCAACTGTTCATATGTGTCATGATATTCTGCCACAGTCATGGACCCATTCTGAGAGATCTGAATTCTTCTTGCTTAAGCTCCATCATTCCCTCATTTATATGTCGAGCTTTGAAGTCTCTACAAGATTCCAGCCATGTGACAGGAGGAGCATTGTTGGGACGAGCAGCTTGATATGACTCCCACCATGTCTGAGCTGCCCCCTGAAGCTGTATAGAAGCATACAACACCTTCTCCAAGTCATTGCACTGGGCTATGTTCAGTTGCCTCTCCACAGCACGTAACCAATCATCTGTCTCCATGGGATCAGCTGAGTGTGTAAATACTAGAGGTCTTCACTTCATAAACGCTCCACGCTTATCTCTCACATGAACAGGTGGTGGTGGTGGTGGAGGTTGCTGCCGTAAATGCTGCATGAAAACGTGCATCATCTCATTTTGGGTTTGCATGAGATCCTCCACGGTGATTGGGGCATTGCCACCATTGCCATTGCCACGGCCTCTGCCTCTTCCCCTTGCTGCCATCTGCATTCCAAGGTATAGAATCATGTCTTAGTATCATCCAACATGACAATTACAAGAGATAACAGAATCTAAAATTTTCTGGGTAACATCCAACATCAGCAGATCAGAACATCAGTCATATCTCGAGTTCCAGAATTCAAAAGGATACATGTTGTACACCATTGGAAAGATAAAGAAATTATATACAATTTTCGTTCAGGTCATATTAACAGATTCCAACGTTAGGTTAATCACAAAGTGGGTACAACCGAAACTGTTCTAGAATTCCAGACTGCGCAGAAACCTCAACTTTAAACAGTCATAACTCACAGCTCATAATAGATAATATGGTAATTCTTGAAGCATTGGAAAGATATGACAGTCTAATTGTTCCCAGAAAAATTTGACGAACATTGCACGAACAGAATTTGATTTATACCAGAATCATTTCAGACTGCTCTAGTAAACAGCAAAGGACAGAAACAGGATATGATCCCAAACCACTATTTATTCATGTTCTTACTTATAGTTCTTAATAACTAGGGAACTTGTGGATATGCCCACAAGGTTCCAGCACTCATCACAAAAATCCAAATCAAGCATAAGCATAATAACAAACCAAACCAAGCATCAAAAGTTCACACTTCAAGCATTGACTCAACTTGCGGTACTAACGTTCTCTTCTTATTAAGGGTAAAGACCCTATAACTCCTATTTCAATGACGTCGGAAGGGGGTAAGACAAAGTTCTAAAAGCATATCAAGCAAGGTGTGGCGATGAGAACAAGTCTTTAAAATAAACATCAAGGTGAAGATGAATAGGATATAGTGTAGAAGAAAATATCAAGGTTTATAGAGCAAGGATTTTATAGCAATTTCAAAACCTTAAGACGGCCAATTTCTAACTAGCGTTGCATCCGACAGTCAACAAAGCTTTGATACCAATTTGTCACACCCATATTTTAAGAACAAAATAGGATGCATAAAAGACTCATATGTGCCCCAGGAATAGTCGCACACATAAGTAGACAAATCTCAAATGTACCATCGCAGTGTTTATTACATAGCGGAACATAATAAATCATATAGTCTTATACATAAATGATAGCAAGATGTAAACAACGCTCTCGACGGAAGCTCCACACAGGGACACTATTGACTAGTTGACTCCATACCTAGTACTCATAACGGTAGTCCTCATTCCAATCATCATCATTAGCATAACCTGGGGTGTTGGGAAATTGCAAGAGTGAGCACATATCATACTCAACAAGTATAACTAGGGGTTCATGAGGCTCAAATAGCTAACGCTGGTTTGACTGCATTTAGCTTTTAATAGTGGATAGCATATTCATAATTTAAATAGCAATTGTCAAGGTAGCATAAATAATCCATTAATCACATGATCAAGTGTAAGCATAATTAATCTCATAGCATAAACGATAATCAAATGAACATAATAACTTAACAAGCTCATCGTCGTCGCAGCAAGAACCCCCAAGGCCGCTCATAACCGTGAGCACGGCTAGTATACCAGTTTTGACACTCTGCAGAGGTTGTACATCTTTACCCATGAGTCATGATTTACCCTTTCGCCCGAGGTAGCTAGTCTCTTAACCCCCTTCCTAGGGAGGTCGGCAGGGATCACTATGAAGCCTTTCAAAAGTTCGTCTAACATGTTAGGGTCGCAAGGTTTCCTTTGCCGCAGATATAGATACCCCCCTTTCGAATGGCACAATAACGCGCAGCCTATACACATAGGGAAAGGGGCTCGCACTATACCCAAAACGGTTCAGCCCCTCCACCCTTTCGGGTATCTTCTAACAAGCTAGAAAAGGTCTTCATACTGAGCTAAAGCCAGAGCCATTATAGCCCTCATGGTTGCACTGTTGTCCCGGTGATCACTTACAGACAAGATCTCATATAGATATTTGTCATCATTTAACGTTCATTGCATAGCTATTAATCATCTTACAAGATCATGGATTATATCAAGCACTAGCACATATACACCAAATGCATATCAAGTAGGTAACAAGGAATCCAGGTAACAATCATCTATAATTTTGCTAAGGTCGACAAGGTGATAGCATGCATATGATATATATGTGTAGTTATAAGTGAATAGGTAACAAGGATGATCCCAAGTTATACTTGCCTTGATCAAAGCTCTCCTGAGCCTGCTGGTCTTCAAAAGCTTGGTCTTGATCACCAACGTACGGCTCACCGTCTATTCCCAAACATCAATCAACAACACGCAATCCAATGTAGACAATCATACATAAGGCAAACAAGCTATAATTAGAACATTACACCAATAGTGCGAAATCAAAGATAAAAGTTTATGAAAATATTCTATGCAGCGCTATGATCATACAAACGTAAAGTTCACGAAAATCGGAATTAGAACGCAGAAGATATGATTTTTCTAAAATTTCCTATAGAGAAATAATTAATTAAATGCTACTGCAGAAATAAAAAGTTTCAAAACAGTAAACTAATACTTCTAACATGTAGAGCTCGTAAATACGAATCTAACAAAATTTGAATGGACAAAAACGGAGTTAAAATAAATATTTTATGAGCAAAATAAACCCAATGGCAAAACTGTAAACACTGGAAAACGCCTTTTTGCTCAAACCGACTAGAATACGCTTTTAGAATCAAAACACGTAATCTCCTCCAGGGCGCCATGGACTGCGGGTCGATTTCCAAATTCACCAGGGGCTCTTTATGAAAAAGTGCAGCGAACGGGTATTTTCTGTTTTGGGCCCTTAGATCTTGATCCAACGGCTCGGGCGCGTCCAGGGGGCCAGTGGCAGCGGGCCGGCCGGAGTTGTGCCTCCCCGCGGTGGCGCCATGGGAGTGCTCGCCGGAGTCCACCGATTCCTTGATTCCGAGCGCCAATCAACGAAAGAAAAACACCGGGAGGGCGAGAAGCTCACCGCGACCTCGCTGGGACCCTTTGCTTGGACCGAGAGGTGACGAAAACGGCTCGTGGCGTGCGGCGGTGGACTTGGCTCTCGGCGAGATTGAAACCGTGCGTGGGCTGGCGTCTAGGGCTTGGTTTCCGTGGCGAGGGTGGAAAACAACACGCGGGGCGATGCTGGGGGTTAAATAGGGGTCGATATGGCAAGAAATCTCAGAGTTTTCGGGATGGAAAGTTATTAGCTCGGGTCGGTTATCCCCAACTGAGCCCCGTTCGTCCTCGGCGCGAGAAGGAAGAGGAGCGGCGCCCGCCAGGTGGGGTCGCCTCGCCAGCGAGAGGGAGGTGGGGCCTGCTGATCAGAGAGAGAAGAGGGGAAGGGAGCTGCGCTGGGCCGCGGCTGGCCTGCTCGGCTGGGCCGGGATGGGCCGTGCGCTGGGGGACAGGGTGCTGGGCTGCGGCCTACGACCAAGAGGAGAGGGGGAGAGGGGTTTGGCTGGGGTTTTCCTTTTTTTCTTTTTTTTAATCTCTTTTCTATAGCTTTTTGAGAAGAGTTTTTAAATCCTTTTGGAGATAAACAGAATACATAGACAAAAAGCAAACAAGCAAGTAAATAAATAAATTAATTCCAGCATGAATGCACAATCATGTTTCTAAACTTATAATGAAATTTAATTTTAACAAAAACATTTTATTTACTAGATTAAATGCCCACAAAATTGCTCAAATAAATCAAATTAAATCCTATTATTTGAAAACCAAATTTTGGGTGTTACAGGGGTGCTGGATGAGGCGGAGAAGATGGTGTTGTTTTCTGTCGCTTTGGCTGGGTCTTAGTGCTTTTTGGGGCCTTTCTCTTAGGAAGAGCTTGACTAGATTGGGGGGCATCGGCACATGATGATTGAGCACTTTTGGTCTTTGCCGATGCGCCGGTTTGCTGTCATAAGATTCAAAGTTTTATGTGTTAGATATAAGAGCAGAAAAATATTGTTGGGATTTGAAGAATAAAATGTTTGGTACAAGCCAAAGTTACCGATGATGTCCCAGTTGTAGCCGATGCACCCTAAAAAAATAATGTAAATATGGGGTGAAATCGGCATGATAAAAAGGAAATTTGAAAATTTGCCTTGAAAGCTTGGGCTAGAGTGGCGGCAGCTACCGATGGAGAAGTTTTTGACCGTTTGGTGGTCATCTTCTTGAAGCGGACGTCTCGGTGCATCAGGGCTGCTAAGCTTGGGGCGTTGTGGCTGATTGGAGAAACTAGGGATAACGGGAGGAGGTTGATCGGCCGCCCACTTCTGCTCATTGCTTGTGCTGGGTCATCGACATGTTGAAATAAAGAAGTAAGTTGCCGATAAAGTTAAAATTGATGAAAACACTGAGTATTGGACAGAAACTTACAACATCGTCAAGGATATCGTGCTCGGGATCGATCATGTTCTGGTACATATGAACTGATACCTTTAACAGATGTTCTTTCCATTCTTCCCACCACAACTTATATGATTGGGTGATGAAGAGGGCCGGAACCCAAGCCGATAGATCAATATCTGTTGTATCGGCATCTGGCTGGAGTTGAGCTATTCTGATCCACTCGAGTCCACTGGTTATTGCCTCCCTTGGCTTGACTACATCGGCATAGCAGAGTTTAAGGGGCAACTGACCAAAAGCCAGCTGACGAGATAATGCCGATGGGTTATTGAATTCATAGGTTGTGTTGGCGTTCTTCCCGCTGCCAAAGCTGTTTACTGGGATTGCTCTTGGGGTGATGATTGCCATCATCAAATCATTATCCTTGTTGAGTGCGTCATCGACAGGGTGGAAAATGAGTGGAAATCTGGACTCTTCATCTTCGTAGGGCATCCACGCTCGATGATCCTTGGAAAGGCCATTATAAAGTTTTTGTTAGAATCGGCCGATCTGGTTCTCGTTTGCATCGGTCCCAGGAAGGACTATGATGGCTTCGCCATAATTGAGGGGCGAGCGTGTTGCCGATTCGTCTTCTACTGGTTCATAATCTTTGGCAATATCCCGTGGAAACTGCTGTGCAAAGAAGTCCCACTGAAGGCATTTGTGCATATGGGCATTGAGCCATATATTAATGAACCACCAAGGACCTCCTAGGTTGTCGATGGATTCACCTAATAGGAGTTTTTTAGCCACTTGGTGGAGGAGGTGATAGACAGAACCCAAGAGGTATCGGCCAAGGGGGAATCGGTGACCATTGGCTAGTCGCTCTGCTACCGATAGGTAAGGTCGGCCCTACCGATCGGCCGTAAAAGATGAACTTGTCTAGCCACATATTTAGGAAGATGGCGTGCTCTCTCTAACCAACCAATCTAGTCTGCCGATATTTCTGGACATATCCCGACCAACCGCTAATGTTGTGGGTTTCTACTTTGTACTCAGTTTTGTGGTTGAAAATGCCACCGTCATCGGTAGTTGTAATATCTAAGCCGGTAAGCATAAGGACATCGGCTAGTGTAGGGGAAGCTAGGCCATGACCGAAAATAAAAGCATTGAAGGTATCTAACCAGAAGTATGAGGCTGCTATCATCATCGACTCATTCTTTTCCATATTGGCAATGGAAAGCCTTATGCATTGATCTAGTTTGTGTTCCCCCAGTATACTTCATTTGTCTTACTAACCCTCAAAAACTAGTCTTTCCATCCCTTAGTGGGTTTTGGCCAAGATCGGAAAGTGTCCTTCCATAGATCTAAGGAGAAGTTTTCAGCTCTAAAGGGAATCCTATTGGTTTTTGTGTTGATCAGATCGGTGGGATTTAGATTACCCAAACCCAAGCATTGGAGGTGGGGTTGCTCAGTAGGAATAACAATCTTGTCACTCAAATGCTAGAGTTTTGGATAAAAAAGGGCAGAAAATAGGAGGAAAAATACTAAGTATATGAATCTGCAAGAATCCAAAGAACTGCGGTAAAGGAAAGAGGAGACCGGGATGGACTAACCTCAGGCACGATGAAGTTGATAGCCATTTCCTTCCGAGAAGAAGGAAGAGTTGGAGGCTTGAAGATTCTGGGAGAAAAAGCCTTTCGCGGCTGGAGTTCTTGAGCTCTTCGTCGAGGTCGCCGCCAGGAAGATGCACTTGGGAATGGAGAATGGCAAGGTGGAGAATGAGTACTGGGGAAGAAAGTATTTATAGGTTGAAATGAGCAGGGGTATTTTTGACTTATCTCTTTGTCGTATCCTTGAAATTCAAGGTTATTCAGATGGATATGGTAACTGTTCGCACGATAATCAAGGGATTGTACAGGTGATTTGACGGCAAGTAATCATGATTTTGGAGATATTTCACTGTACACAATCTTTTAGTCAGTCAATCGGCAATCAATCCTAACAGAAAAGTAGCCGATGAGTGTGTTTCTATGAGGTTCGGTTCAGATGGTTAAGGGGTTTGAGATATTTACTAAGATATGGAAGTCAGGATTAAAGTCGTTTGGATTTGGTAATAAATTTTTACCAGGAGGGAAGCTATTATGAAGAGATCATGATTATCTAGAGAGAATTTTAGAGCATTAATGATTTTAAACTACAAAATTGGGGGGCATGTGTTGACACCATTTTTAGGCGTCGGTCAGGGTGGCCAGGGAGAGCTGATCGACAGTTAGAAAAATACTGTGTCAGACCAATGAGATGATTACCAATTGTAGGTAATGCTGATGATAGTGTGACAGGTGGAAGATGTTGCTGGCCTAAGGGTTGAGATGATAGCTACTGATCATTGCCGATTGAGTGCCGATGACCGATGATCGCCGATACCGATAAAGAGGGGTATGGAAATTGCTAAGGAAAATACAAGGAGGCAACAAAATATGTCGACGAAGCAGAGCCGATGAAAAGTGTTATCGTAATTGAAGCCGGTGTTGGAATAGATAGGTAGTAGTTTTCCATATTTGTTAGAGTTTGCCTTATGTAAAAGTCCTGTTTTGTTTAGAATTAAAGTCCTAGTCGTATATATTTGTAATTCTTTAAGTCAGGGTATAAATATAGATCTAGTAGCAATGTAAGAAGGATGATCAATCAATATCATACACAAGTTTTACATCTACTATTACATCTACTTTTTTCGACGACTTCGTCAACTCGCATATTTTCCTTTATTTACGAGTTCTTAAGGATTCATTGAGCAATACTCGGCGAATTCTTGAGTTCCATGTGAGTACCTATTGGCCGTGATATCCGAGCACATCGCTATTGTTGGGACCAAAGTAGTCAAGTTATCACATTTGTCGATTGTTAGGTGAAATCGGCTGGCACGCCTCGACGTTTGAATCGGGTATTAGTCCTTTGTGTTTGCAGATCTATTTTTGCATCAACAATTTCATATGGGGCTTCAAATTTTTGATGCATTAACATAATGAATGCCTAATTATTTTTTGTTGTTTTCCATACAATGCTATTGCAGAAAAGTAAATATGCTAAAGACAAATATGCAGTGCAAGAAATTTAATATAGATAACTACCGATGTTACCTTTCAGTGAAGGTTCGGTTTTTAAGTCCTCTAGATAATACTTTTTCTTCTCCACTCTTGTTGCTTAATTGAGTGCATCTTGTCAGTTTTAGAGATGGAGATAATGATGAGGACATCGCCACACTAGGTACGTTGACACCATCATCTTTTTCAAGTTGCAATTCATCTCCAACTCACCTACCACGTCACTCTCGGATTCAACAAACATGTCATCAGTGTTTTGATCATAACTTCTTCATACTACATTGAAACAGGGTGATCTTAGACTCGTTGGAAAGGGGACAATGACGCCGTCATTTTGGATCTAGTCCCAGCTCCAGATCCTTTGTGGATTAATCGTTATGTCCACAACAAGGTGCTGCATCACCTATTTTGGGTCAACTTGGTCATGTATCGAATTCGGGCCTTAAGCCCATGTGGGCGCCTCCCCCTGGTCACCTCCAACCCTAGGTCGCTTCTCCTTATATTACACGTAGCCACCACTGTTTAGATTTGGGTTTTGTTTAGAGTTTAGTTTTTCATCGAGAAACTGAATCGTTCATTGTAACTGTGGTGACAAATCCTTTTACAGTGATCCAGGGCCCCCGTTCTTGATCTCCTCCACTGTGTCGATTAGTCCTTTAGAACCGAGTTCTTGAACCCTTATTGTAATTTTCACGTCATTCATATCTGCAATTTTAGATTGCATGTTTATACTTTCTTGCTTGTGTTCTTCGATTCACTTGCAGGAATAGCCTTCTTGGCGAGGTCAATCAAGTTGTGCTTGGTTGATAACAAACGGAGCAGTGGTGTAACGGTTGCAGGGTTCGAATCATGCTGGTTTGAAGCCGGATCACTAACGTTGAGTTCTCTACAAATTGAATTTATCATTTACCTCTCAGAAGATTGGGCCTGACTCTCATCAGATAATGATGGTTACACCTCTTACGTTGGTGGTTCTCCTTTTTGTTCTTTTCTTACCCAACAGGTTGAAGTAGAGCATTAATAGTGGGAGGTAGCAGCATCTTGCTTAGTGTGGTTTCAGCACTTTCACTTGTAGAGTGTTAGAGAATATTCTCTATATACTTTGCTTGAAGTGTATCCTGCTTGCAAACTAAGGCAGAGATCAAGTGCATGGGCTCTGTTGGTGGAAAACCACCAACAGAACCAAATCTATTTTTTCTTCTCTAACCTTAGACACATTGCACAAGATGAAGCTGATGTTGCATAATTTGGTTAACATGGGTGGTAAGATCAGATGACTATGCATAAATGTTGCATTCAAGTTCATAAGGCAAAATCGGTTGAATTTCTTAACCAATGGAAGGATTGTCTTTCTCTATTTAATGTTTAAATTTTTTATATGAGTATGACTAGCATCTTCCACATATAAAATGTATGCTATTTAGCTTTAATTAGTTGCAACCATGGAATCAAGAAAGTGAATGCTAGGAGCAGGTTTAAACATGTTCAGTTAATTAAGCAAAGTTTTAATCCAAACATGTTTGTATCTTCATTTATGTGCATATCAAGATCAAGAGGAAAATGCCCAATACCTTAGGGTGTTACCTTCATTCTAAGAGTATGACTCCAAGTGACAAAGGATAAATGACTTAGTTGTCCTTTCCTTCATTGGATCTTGAGTTGTTCATATGGAACTTGTCTCCTCTATTGCACTCTTTCTTATCCCCTTGCCATCTATTTTTTGCTTCCTTGATCTTCTCACTCTTTTCACTTCACTTATTGTTATGCCCGTAACAGATTAGTGGACAACACATACCCGAAGGAGTATAGGATTTTGAATGATAGGTTGTGTGTCCACAATTTTATTATGTTCCATCTATGCTAATAAAAAGATAGTGTTGATAATATTTTAGTATAGACCATGTCCTATGCAGGCATGGCACAAGTAACTTGCAATAGAAGATAAAGTGAATGAATCATTGATACTTATAGTTCTTCCATCCATGATGAATGTAACACCCTAGTGTTATGGTTGCATTCTATCTCTTGCATGACATGAGCATAATCATCATCATCTCATTTCATGAGCATCATGTCATGTGGAGCATATCATTTTATGTGCTATGTTTGCTTTTTTGCCTAATTTAAGCTTTCTATACTTATGATTTAGTGTACTATGTGCTAGGGTGTGGTTACAACCTTGGTAAATAGTTTATCTATGTTTAGCATGTCCTAGAGATCAAGGTTCATGTTGGGTGTTTAGCCTAAAAGTGACCCTAGGTCTTGGTTATCCTAGTTTGAACAAGTTTGACCCTTTAGAGTGCTTTTCAAAGACCTTTTATGAAATCAGTGCTAGATTCCTTGCATGTTGGTGCACCCTTCGGAAAAGTTGTGGAAAATTTTGTGAGTAAGAAAAGTTCTTTCGGGACCATTTCATGAAAATGTGCAGAGTTCATCAAAAGTGGCCCACAAGGCAGATTTGGGGGCTGTTTTCCAACACTTAAAAATTTTCTAAGTTTGGGATTCACCTAGTTTGCTAGAGGGGTACTTTGGGAGCTTGTAGTTTGAAATCCAAGCCGAACCAAGTCTTGATCCTTTGAGCAAAGATGGAGTACTCATGTATCTCTATGCAATGGAGAAATTGGCTAGCAGGCTGGGACTATCACGACTGAATGAGGGCAGCGTCAGGCCGGGAGCTTGCTGTGCGCCCACCGTGTGGAGCACCTCGTGGTATCCGTACATCGCCATTGGCCCCGCCTATCAGCACTGATGAGTCCTCCTAGTTGCCACGCCGCGTTGGAGTGGCAGCAGCCACCGTCATTTCCCTCTTTGTCCTCTCTCTCACTCTCACACCGTCTCTCTCAGCGTCTCCACCACGACATCAGCGAGCTCGGGTGCATGCAATGCCGTGTCTCTGGCCAAGCGACCCCACCTAGAGCTCCGCCAGCTTCCTCGTGTCACTGTTGTCATGTTTGCTATAGCTGCCGAGCCTTGATAAGCCCGCATTGCCCTCTCCGTTGCGAGGTCACCTTGTCGGAGTTTCACCATGGTCACCAGCGTCGTGGCCAGAGCTCTCTAGTCCACCTTTCTCCCTTGTTTTTGTTCCGTTAGCTTCCCCTTGGTGTGCTGATGCTTGGCGTGTAACTCGACTGCTCTGCCTCCAACCAAGCACGCCGGCGGTTGGCCATGCACCACCACCGTGTTGTGTGGGGGTATAAACCCCTATACCCTTACGGCCAGACTTGGGCCAGGAGATTTGGCCCATTATGAGACAGTTCGAGGCTTGATCTAACTACTTGGATTTTCACGCAAGGAAACAAGACGTGGAGATCAAGTAGGATTCTAGTCGGTTAGAATAGAAATTGATATCATGTTATCTATGGCAATTGTAACCGACTAGGATTAGTTTCCAGATTTGTAACCCTGCCCTCTGGACTATATAAAGAGAGGCAAGGGACCCCCCTTAGGACAACACAATTCAACACATCTCGCATCAATAAAATCAGACTCAGGACGTAGGTATTACGCCCTCATGGCGGTCGAACCTAGATAAAATCCTTGTCTGTGTCTTGCATCCCATGGAGTTCGTAGCTTGCGCACCTGTCTACCGATAAACTACTACCGTGGGTATACCCCAAGGTAGACTGCCGACTAGCTTTTGTCGACAGTGGTGAGCCAGGTAGGGGGTGTGCATATAGCTCTCTAGACAAACAAGATGGTCATCATCCCCACTTCCACTGCCGTGGCTGAAGGCCTCACGTTCACCATGGCTTCGGAAGAAAACCAGATCCGACTTGAAGGGGCAGAGGTGGCGATCCCGACCACACTGACTACAGTCACCTTCGCCCAGACAACATCGTCGGCCACGCCAACAACTCGCCCTCTACTTCCCCACTACAAGGAAAAATGAATTGACAACTCTGACTTGCTTGAAGCTATTGATCGTACCAATCACGGGCTCTCCGAGGCTTTTGATCTGGTGAATTCAATCTCAGGCTAGATCACCAGGACGTCGCCACCTGATTATCGGGAACCCACTTGACCAACTCGTGTCACTACACACGAACGGCTGCGAACGTCTCTAGCAATCACAGCCACCCCTGAGGGATGGATCATTCAGATCAAGGCAACCCCTCCGAGCAGCAGTTTTCTGCACGGCCTGTGTAATGCAGCCGACCAGGTCTCACGCTATACCCGGTAGCTATTCAAGACAATAGATCTATCACTAAGATAGCCCGTGCGACCAGCACGTCACTTCATCAACATGGTCTTCGTCCATACTCTCCTAGAGGGTAATACTGCCAGCATGAACTCAAGCGCAGGCTCTGTCCCCACCGAGGTCTTACACATCGAGGATGAAGACTATGACTTGGATCTTCCCCCACACCCCCTAGGTTTATCCTGCTTGCCGGTTTTCCCCCTCATTGAGGAGATCTGGTCCTCAATGTCAGCAGGGACATACCAGTCCTTGATGGAGAAACCAATGATTAGAGACAGCAGTGCGAGGAACGCAACGCTGATCGCACCCAACGACACGCAGAAGAGCAGCAACGATAGCTAGTCCCAAACAGTCTTGACGATGCTTTCGATATGGTAGGAGACGAGCCAGTGTTCAAGACCCTGAGCGCCAACGTGGCTGTCGCCATGGCAAATCTCGATCCACTCTCGTACACGCTAGAATGCCATGGTGTCCGGACTAGTATACAGGCACACCTGATCACGGCTATGGGGCAAATAGCATATCTCCTCAAAATGACACAAGCCATCTCCTACATGGAAGTCACTTCCAACCGAGCCATCGAAGTTGGGCTTCACCATGACCTAGCACACATCGCCGCAATCACTCGCCAGACGACAACCGTGGCAAGGTGGCTCATCGTGATGGCCGTGGTCAGGACACCGGCCGCAACCATGGGCCAAGGCATGATCACGACCAGGAAGTAGACCAGGGAAGAAACCGCAATCTCTGACACAATCTCTCCCACAAAGATGCCTGTTGTTGGTATTTGGTAACGCAATAAGGAAATGATCCGCAAGAGCACGGATATCGGTGAGCATTTCACCCGGGAGGTTTTCCAGAGTATCGTATTTATATTTTTACCACTGTGAGAAAGGGTGCATCTGACTAACCAAATCTATTGCTACTACCCCTTTAGGCTACAAGGAATGTTTCTCGATGTGAGTGATGTATAGAGAAGACTGCAACCGTAGTCTCGTTCTAACCATGGTAAGGATGATCTATTGTTCTATTGGGGAAGCTTACTGAATCTAGACACCACAAAGGATGTTCGACCCACACCTATAAACCTACCCGTCCTGCTAATGTGATGTGGGCTTCAAAGGTAACTCGGAAATGTCACGTTCCTCGCTACTACCACGGTCCAGCTAGTCAGGGGATATCTATGAGTACCCTAGCCTAAACACCACGTTTACGCTAGCAATGATTACTCTAATACTCAACCGGAAGAGATTAAAGTAAACTCATAAACCAAAGACCAATAAAACAAGAACTTACTAGAATTAGAAGTCGAATTATTGAAGAATCCTAGGAGCAAGCCTCGGGTTAGAAGACTTGATCCCGCAGGTACAACCTCGGAGTAGACACCGACAAGCCGGGCTTCCTCCGATCTACACCTCCACTCTATCTCTCTCAATCTAGTAGAAACTAGAAGATCTAATTCTACTCACATTGGATGCTAAGCCTAAAAGAAATTTTATTTAGAGGAGAGGTATTCCTTCGAGGGCTCCTCTCAACTCTATGATGAACTTTTCTCCTCCAGGGGCCAGGGGGTCTGCTTATATAGTCTTCCTCCTCTGTGCATTTTTGGTTCAGCAGGCAATGTGGTACTGAACTTTCCGCCAAATCTCATTAAAATGCACATAGGCCTTAATGGACCAAAATCTGATTTGGGCCCAATTAATCCCGTAGCTCTTTTATGTGGAGTCCTTCTCTTATTAATATCTCTTGATTCCGAACTCCAAATATAGCAAATAATATATGCATTTCGATCAGATCGACGAGATCTTCATAATGGTGTACTCCATTCTGTGATTGGTGCTTGTACCAGGGCGGGCGCCCAAGGGGGAGGGAGGGCGCCCTGCCCCCGAGCCCGTTCAGCCTCCCGTTCATTCCCGTGGCTTCTGGAGTCTTCTAGATGACAGAAAATTGTGCGGCACGTTAATATCTCTATGTAATACCGACGTGTGGCCCTTTCTTCCATATTTCCTGATAACCCCCTACAGAAATAAACAAACACCAAAACTCGTGGAATTCTGTTAGATAAAACCCTAAGTCTAGGTGTTGGTTGCATTTGGATCCTTTTCTTTATTTATTTGATGATTATATTTGGTACTTAAGGACCATCAACAACTCCCCCAAGCTTACCTCTTGCTCGTCCCTGAGCAAGGATGGACTCAAGAGTTTCTGCAGTGGTTTCATACCTTAAAAGTAAGACCTCATATCTGAGTTAGAGTAAACTGTTAAGAATTAAAACTTACTCATTTTACCTTTCACCATGGGGCTTGAAACCGTCACTTGTGTCTTGAGTAGTTAAAAGATAGAACGGTCAAGCTAAGCGCCATGTCTCTTGTTCTTTGATTAACTATAGCTTTGGAGTTTTTGCAGATTTTCAAATAAAACTCAGAGATTCCTTATATGACTCTCTCAAATCTCTCTTTTGTGGTATTTCTGGATCCTTTCCAAGGCAGTAATGATATATGCCTTCTCTCAAAGTATGTAGTATTTGTGGTATGAGGCATAGTGATATTGCCTTCTCTCTCACCCTTCTCTAATAAGGTTTTGATATCTGGAGCTCATAGGTGGGAGACAACTAATACATACTTACAAGAAATTTATTGCATAGTCAAACTATAGATCCAGAGAAACAAGTCAATAAGTCAAATCAAGATGTGCATGTGTGGCGAGTGAATGGTGTATGGTGATGATGGTGATAACAATGGTGAAAGTCTAATTCTACTTTTGCTCTTTTTAGGAGATACATACTTTGAAGTTTTTTGAGGAGAATGAGATGCTCTATATTTTCTTTTTCTTTCCTCTCAGGTGGGTATCTTGTACCCCTAATTCTACTGTCGGACACTTGTCCATTTTTACCTCTCGTCTTACTTTTTCTTTTCTTCGAGGTTCCAGGCACTTGCCCCTTTTTATTTCCTTGTATTTTTCCTTTTTCTTCTCTTTTTTTAAGAGCACTCATCTCCTTAAATAATATAGCAAGTGGTAGTAACCAAGATAACTCGAGCATTTATTACACAGGGAATAATAGGGATAGGATAATGTTTTTGGCTATTCTCTCCCTTATTAGGAGTAGAATACTTTTGGGTGAATCTGGAGATAGAAATGAGTTGATATATGTGGATGCGTACTTTCGTAGTAGAAGCAGCATATACGAGTGAACGTGCAAGTGAATCTTAATTTTAACCACATGACAAGCTCCTAAGGGTCTACACAGCTTGACCACATTCAATGCTCATAAGCAGTAAAAAGTAAATGTGCGGCTCAAAGTCTAGCAAGCATGTATATATGGCTGTGGTAGAATTTAAACTCTCATCATACAGGAACTCATCTTGTGTTATTTTGAAGATTTTCAAAGATAAAATTCTCTAGAATTCTAGCATCTCTAGGAACAGATAAACAGCAGCTCAACCTTCCCATATCATATCCGTTAACAACTTAGACTTTAGATCAAGTACTCTTCCCACAAGTTCAGGTTTCGAGCAGGTTTAAATTATAATTGTTATGCCTAAACTTGAGAGAGAGCTCAAACTTGAAAACTAGGTATATGGCAGAGCAACTATTTATCATATACATGTAAGAGTTTATCATTTAAATTTAGTTTAGCCTAGACACTTTATTTATTTATTTAGCAAACTAAGCAAAGATATATATAAAAGCACAAAATCTTTATTTGGGTTTTTATGATTATGCATCTTTTTATTTTTTGAGTAAAGTATAAATATGAGTAGAACACTTATAGAACACTTAGCTAGATAAATGGGGGTGCTCTCCCCCAAGCTAGATTTTGACATAATTTCTTCTAATGTAGCTAGCAGGTGGTGGAGGTGTATTTGAATGTTGGCAGCACCTTGACAGCGATTAGGATGTCCTCCGTATGCTAGTCTTCTTTGATCCTTGAATTCCGTGGAGCTCAAATAGACAACAAAGCTTTGTGGAACTGGTCAAATGTTAGCATAAATATCTAGCCTTTATCATGTTGAGCCTTCTCAATAAATGTCACTCTCTTTGGTAGGATCACAATCTTATTTTTATATTTTCATTTTTATAGAGCAGAAAAAATACTTATTTTATTTTTATGCCACCACAGTCAATGTACCTATGGGTTTTATGCCATGAGCATACTCACATGGGGCTTACTATTTTTAACATTTTTATTTTCTTTTTAAGATGATATGAACCTGATTAACTAAGCAAACTATTCAAAGGAAAAGGATAACTACCAAGTTTACCTCTTTGCAAGGCGTTCGGTGTTTTTAAGTCCTCTGAACGGGACTCTCCGTTTTCTCAGTCGTCCTGGGATTCGCTGGATGGCGTAGTCGGTGATTCCGATGGCGCCTCCTCTTCGTGTATAACTATCTTCTCCCTCCACCCCTGACTCGGTGCTACAGTCTCCTCAGGACAGTTCTGTTCAAGCTGTATGTCTTCAGACCTTACTACTTCTTCTTCGTAGTCTGCCCATCCGTCCTTGATGATTTGCCTCCTCTGGTTGCGGTTGCGTTGTCTTCTTGTTGTCCTGACCTCCTTAGAGTTTTCAACTATATAGTTAGGGTAAGTAAAACAGCGGCATACCTTCTCAGAGGAGAAGTGTATGTGGACTTCTCCAATTCCAATATAGATGATTGCTTTAACGGTGCCGAGCAATCGGTCTCCCAAGGATGATGGGTGGATCGTACTCATCTTCTCCCATGTCAATGACCTAAAAATCATCTAGGGCTGAATATATATTGGTTGTAGGGGCATGGTTCCATGCAGGAGGTGATAAGTGACTGCGGCCATTATGTTGTCATCAGATCTGGTGTCGTAGAGTGTCTTCTGAAAAGAGTATCTATTGATTGTGCATTCGATGCTTGGAACACCAGGGTCATCCTTCTTGATTAGGAAAGGCGACTTGAGTCGACGATCTTGACCTCCTCCGACGAGGATCCAATGTTTTAAGTCTTCTGGACAAGACTTCTCACTGTCTTCATCCTTTAGGTGCATCATTTGATTAGGTGTGGACCTTGACATCTGCACCTCTTGATACGGTGTCACCCATGTTCTTTGTTTGTCCAGCAGTTCGAAGTGCGGTGTTGGCAATATCCTGCTCAGTGTGTTTGTGCTCGTAGATCCAGGTCCTTCACTTGGTGGAGTCTAGGAGTTGTAAAACTCCTCCATGTTTTGCTCGAAGTGTACCTGCTCATAGTGACAAGGCAGAGATCAAGTGCATGGGCCCTGTTGGTGAAAAACACCAACAGAACCAAAATTGTATTTGTTCTTCTCTAACCTCAAGCATAGTGAGCTAGGTAAAGTTGATGGATAATAAATTCATGAGTGTAGCATTTAAAACATTTGTCAGATTAGATCGCTCGACCTAATGGAAAGATAATTTATCTATATTTATGTTTTGCTTATATCTTCCAAAGATTGAATGTGCAATGATTAGGAGTGTGGGATCACGAAGGTAGTACTAAGAACAAAGATTAAAGGACTAAACATGTTGAATTAATTGGGTTGGTTAATTTGGAGCTACAAATCATACATGTTTGTCTCTTTTATTCATGTGTATGCCAGAACCAAGAAGAAGCTTATGAAAGTGATAGTCGCGTACCTTATGATGTTACCTTACTTGAAGAGTGATGGTATGTATCACCTTGTGGAAGCTTTCCATTCGTAATGGGTGTGTATCTTGTTTATGTACTTTGTATCCTTCCATGGATCATCACTCTATGAAGAATGAGCTATGTCTTCCCTTGTGAAAATCGTTAAACTTCATGTGTCTCCTTTATCTCCAATGTGAGTTTGTATCTCAGGACTTCCCAGGTTGATATTGAAAGTTCTCCTGCAGGGGTTAGTCTGACAAAATATACCAATGCCTACTCAAGCAGTTTTTAGTTCGGTAACCAAACTAGACTCCATGTCTAATCAGATTAAGGAAGGCTATTTAACCTAAGCACCACACTTAATTTAAATGCCAATGGAAGTATGTCCAGTACTTCCAAACTAACACTTACTAGGATAAACAAAGGTAGCATGATGGCTTTTATAGAGATATACTCAAGTGGAGATGAAGTAGTGTGATTAGTATTTAACAAATTGAGCATGTCTCAAAAGTAAGGACAACCAACATAGCAACTTGGCAAAGGATGTTGAAGTACTCCCCCAAGCTTGAATTTTGCAAAATTCAAGATTGGATGAATTTTAATTCAATGTTGCATGATGATTGGTTGGGCATACCTTGCGCTTGTCATTCCTCAGATCTTCTTGCTCCAATCCTAGAAAGGTTAGTGACAAGAATACCCGAAGGAATATTTCTACAATTATCTTTATATGCTCAATACACAAGGCAATGTTGCAAATAATTAGAAGTTCATGTTATGATCTGATAAGTGCTTGTTTTAGGACACTAAGCTTGTCCTTGGGAAACCATCAAATTATGTTGGTGAAGTGGTTTCCCCTCCAACACCAACCTAAACGTGCCTATATCAAGATCGACTCAATGATATCTGCAATATTTATTATAGACATATGCATCGATAACCACCCCTTTAAAGTTTTTATAAATAGAAAGGAAGAGGGGGTTGGAGATCGCAAATGTAGTAAGGTTGGAGAGACCAATTGATTGGGGAGATGTTTTATATGAGCAAGGACTTGGTGAGGTATTTATGAAATAACTTCCATGCTCACTGTTGTTTCTCCCATTCTCAAACTCCAAGGATGATTCTTCATGAATGCTTAAAATTCCTCTAGGATTGTCTCTCAAGTTTGTTTTATCCATCCATTAAATGGTGATAGCACATGGATTTTTAATGCCCTCTAGCCATTGATGTTGCTCTTCTCGATCCTCCTTGTGGTCTTGGTGACTCTTATGCTTGGGATGTCTAGAGAGATTCATGGGATTATCGGGAGGTTCAAGAGGAAGAGCATAGTAGAAATTATTAAGCTCAAGGATGGGTTGGATAGCCGAATCATGGGATTGAAATGTTTGGAAATTGGCTATTGAAACTTCCTTTCCTTGTCTGGGAGTTGATTCCTTCTCTATCTCTAGGATTTTTTTATGAAGACTAGTACAATAACGATGTCCACAAATGAAGACATACCTTCCTTTACTAACAGATAAAGAAAGAAAGACTCTACCAAAGGTTATATAATTAAGACCAATGTGAAAATAAAGAGGAAAAACATGGTCTTGTAGGGCTAGGTTTAAACCAGAATTTATAGAAAGTTTAAAAGATTCCCTAGGTGTAGCTAAAAGTGCATTATCTTCTTGATTAAAAGATAGGACCTTGGCTATAGAAAAGGGTTGGTTTTGACTTATTGCAATCAACTCCGGACACAGATCATAATTAGGGGTAGGACTTGTTGACTCCCATGGTCTATGGCTGGTCTCCGAAGGTGCAAAGAATTCAATAATAGGTATGGAATTTAAGTTATCCATAAAGATAAAAATAAAAAGATAAAAGAATAAAAGTATAAAAGTATAATACAAGATAATAGCAAGACTTAAAGTTATCTCAGCAAACCATCTTTCTCCCCGGCAACGGCGCCAGAAATGCTTGTTGATATTTGGTAACGCAATAAGGAAATGATCCGCAAGCGCACAGATATCGGTGAGCATTTCACCCGGGAGGTTTTCCAGAGTATCGTATTTATATTTCTACCACTGGGAGAAAGGGTGCATCTGACTAACCAAATCTATTACTACTACCCCTTTAGGCTACAAGGAATGTTTCTCGATGTGAGTGATGTATAGAGAAGACTGCAACCGTAGTCTCGTTCTAACCTTGGTAAGGATGATCTACTGTTTTATTGGGGAAGCCTACGGAATCTAAACACCACAAAGGATGTTTGACCCACACCTATAAACCTACCTGTCCTGCTAACGAGATGTGGGCTTCAAAGGTAACTCGGAAATGTCACGTTCCTCGCTACTACCACGGTCCAGCTAGTCAGGGGATATCTATGAGTACCCTAGCCTAAACACCATGTTTACGCTAGCAATGATTACTCTAATACTTAACCAGAAGAGATTAAAGTAAACTCATAAACAAAAGACCAATAAAACAAAAACTTACTAGAATTAGAAGTCGAATTACTAAAGAATCCTAGGAGCAAGCCTCGGGTTAGAAGACTTGATCCCGCAGGTACAACCTTTGAGTAGACACCGACAGGCCAGGCTTCCTCCGATCTACACCTCCACTCTATCTCTCTCAATCTAGTAGAAACTAGAAGATCTAATTCTACTCACATTGGATGCTAAGCCTAAAAGAAATTTTATTTAGAGGAGAGGTATTCCTTCGAGGGCTCCTCTCAACTCTATGATGAACTTGTCCTCCTCCAGGGGCCAGGGGGGCTTATATAGTCCTCCTCCTCTGTGCATTTTTGGTTCAGCAGGCGATGTGGTACTAAACTTTCCACCATATCTCATTAAAATGCACATAGGCCTTAATGGACCAAAATCTGATTTGGGCCCAATTAATCCCGCAGCTCTTTTATGTGGAGTCCTTGTTTTATTAATATCTCTTGATTCCGAACTCCAAATATAGCAAATAATATATGCATTTCGATCCACTCGACGAGATCTTCGTAATGGTGTACTCCATTCTGTGATTGGTGCTTGTACCAGGGCAGGCGCCCAAGGGGGAGGGTGGGCGCCCTGCCCCTGGGCCCGTTCGGCCTCCTGTTCGTTCCCGTGGCTTCTGGAGTCTTCTAGATGATAGAAAATTGCACGGCACATTAATATCTCTATGTAATCCTGACGTGTGGGCCTTTCTTCCGTATTTCCCGATAACCCCCTGCAGAAATAGACAAACACCAAAACTCGTGGAATTCTGTCAGATAAAACCCTAAGTCTGGGTGTTGGTTGCATTTGGATCCTTTTCTTTATTTATTTGATGATTATATTTGGTACTTAAGGACCGTCAACACCTGTGAGCGCATCAACAGACGCATCAACGATAGAGCTGCACACGAAAACATGCGCCATATCGAGTATGATGCCGCACACGACCCTCCTGGCTTAAAGCAATTCTCCTCAAACCTCCGGCAGGTCATCTGGCCGCACAATTTTAAACTTGAGAGGCTCAAAAAGTACGACGACAAAGAGAACCCTGAAATTTGGATCACTCTCTACAAGATCGCAGTCCGATCAGCAACAGGAGACGAACACATGATGGCGAATTATTTCCCGGTCATGCTCAATCAGGTAGGTCACCAGTGGCTCCTCGGCTTGCCCGAAAATTCATTTGATTCATGGGAAGAGCTACGGCAAGCGTTCACCAACAATTTTATCGCTACCTACGAGCAGCCAGGAAACAAATACGACCTCGAGAGGATATGGGACCGCAAGAATGAACCACTGCACGATTACATCCAACGTTTCTCGGATATGCGTCTTAAGATCCCAAAGATTTCTCACGACGAGGCAATTTCTGCCTTCATCAAAGGTCTTCGTTTTCACGAAGCTGAAAGGTCCTTGTTTGGTTTTGGTAATTGAGTGACAACTTAGGTGGACTAATAATATTTATGTGAGATACCGAAGATTAGTCCACAGGTGAATATGTGATGATAAAGGAGCTCATTGCATATGAGACATGACATGGAGTCATGTGATCAAGGTGGAGAAGATCAAGATGTGGCTTGGCTTGAGGCCCGATTGCAAGAGTGAAGGGCAAGTCAGAGGCTTTGAAGCTTGAGCAAGACATGGCGCCGATGGACCAAGGCAATGGTGAAGAGCAAGTGAAGTCAAGATCGATGAACCAATATGGTCACATGATGATATGAAGTGGATCATATCATTTGTGATTGGTTGGTGCATGTGCTGTATCAACATTGAAGGAGTTGGAATGGAAAGCAGAAGTCAAAGGTATAACCTAGGGCATTTCCATTTCACCGGTCATAAGGGAGTAGAGTAGTGCTTGACCGGATTTAGGATAGATAACCGTACTATAAAGAGGGGAAATCTTTAATTGCAATGGTTATCTAGTGCCACTAAGTGTTGAGTCTCATTTGCATATACCAAGCGCTTAGTGACGTGGTGAGTTACATGAGAAAGCCTAAAAATGATTCTGAAATGCTAACACACATGCACATGGTGGTGTACACTTGGTGGTGTTGGCACATTTGCAAAGGAGAAGGTGTTGGAGTTGATTTTGATCAACTTGGTGAAGAGAAAGGTGTTTCGGTGTTCTCTGGACATTAGGATGGCTCTTGGATTGCGACTTGGATTGAGTATTCATATGGATTGTATAGCCCTCTGACTAAGCTTTCCAAAAATGTCCAAGATCATCGAGTTTGGAGTTCAGAGCTAAAAGCTAGCAACATAACAAGGTTTGAGATGGTGCTGAGAATGCTGGACTGGAAGTTTTGGTGGAACTTCCGGTGGTACTTCCGGTGCCTGACCGGAAGTTCCAGTCAGCCTGATAGGAAGTTCCGGTTGGGCTGTGAGAGATGCGCTCGCGTTTGAGAAAACACTTCCGGTGTCTGACCGGAAGTTCCGGTCCATGACCAGAAGTTCCGGTCCATAACCGGAAGTTCTGGTCCATGAATGGAAGTCCGCATAGGAGCCTTTGTACATGCCCTCGCGTGTTAGGATTCACTTCTGGTCAGAAGTTTCGGTGGAACTTCCAATGGGTCTGAGTCTCTCACAACGGTCAGATCTGCTTGGCCACAATGGTCAGATCTGCTTAGACTAAGGCTCGAACAGTCAGATCTAGTTGGATCGGAAGTTCCGGTCCTAGGCACCGGAACTTCCAGTGCCACTCTATAAATACCATTGGGAGCGCCAGCTGAGTGTTTGAGGGAGCAGTTTTCTTCTTCCTACTCTTCTCCCTCCCCATTTGGAACACAAGGAAGTTAGGGTTCCTCCTCTCCTCTATCTCTCCATGGATTTGAGTTGAAATTTCTTAGAGAGATTGAGAGCCCTTTGTGGGTGTGGATGAGAGGTTGAAGATCCACCATTTTCCCTTCCTCTCCCTCTCATGCTTGGTGCTATTTTGAGTAAGGGAGTGAGAGCCTAGTGTGTGCATTCAGGATTTGCATTTGGTGGCACTAGGAAATTTTTGTGTTTGGGGATTTCTTGTTACTCTTGGTGATTTCCATCACCTAGACGGATTGGTGGATTGTGACTCCATTTGAAGCACTCAAGAAGGTTGTGCGGTGCTCCGGAGGAGGATTTGTGAGGGGTACGGTGCTCACCCTGTGGGGATCGCGAAGAGCAACTCTAGTGGATTGCTTGTGGCTTGGAGGATCCCCATCTTGAGAGTGGATGTGTGGCACCTACTGAGGGTTTGGCTTTGGATTGTCAATTAGCTCGTGATCCATCAAGTGGGTGTATCGCCACAACGAGGACGTAGCTTGGTGGCAACCAAGTGAACCTCGGTAAAAATCACCGTGTCAACATTGTCTACTCTTCTCGGTGGTTTGCATTTGCCTTATACAAGCTTGTATTTACATTCTATGTACTTATGCTTGTGTAGTTGCCCTTGTAACTAGTCTTGCTTGTGTTGCTTGATAGTTACCTTCCTGCTTGTGTAGCTAGAAGTAGTTCCCTTGCATGGCTAATTTGGTTTGTGTAACCTTGTTAGTCACTTTGCTTAGTTTGTGTAACTAAGTAAGTTGTGCTCTCTAATTTGGCATTAGTTGCCTTGTTATTGAGCATTGCTAGTGAGCTTAGAAGCTTTGTGCTTTTGCTTGCTAGTTGTATAGGAGCTACCTAGTTTGCAACGTACTAGTGGCATAGGTTTGTGTGACCTTGCTCCTAGAATTGGTTCGGTGAGCTCTTGCTAAGGAAGCACCTTATTTTCTTATTTAGGATCTTTTACAATGTGCTAGAGAACTTAGATAGAGGGGTGTAGTCTTGGCTAGACTGAAAGTTTTAATTCCGCATTTGTTTCGGTTAGCCAGTGCAACAAGTTTTAGAAAGGACTATTCACCCCCCTCTAGTCCGCCATCTTGACCCTTCAATTGGTATCGGAGCTGAGGTCTCTCATTTGTGGTCTTCACCGACCCGAGAGGATGGCGGCTTATGGGCTAGATGTTGAGTGTCCACACATTTTTGATGGCACACATTATGCACAGTGGAGAAATTGGATGCAATGCAATTTTAAGTTTATTTCTCCTCAAATGTGGTGGATGGTAGATGTGGGCTTTTCTCATGTGTTGGATGAAGATGGTCTAACTCAAGCACAAGAGAAATGCCTAGATCTTGACATCCAAGCTACTGACATCATGTATAGATCTTTGGATGATTGCATATTTGGAGAGATCATCAACATGAAGACTGCCCATGAGATTTGGAGTTATCTCAATAAGAAATATGGGATGGACTTCAACAATGATGATGTTGATGATGAGCCCAAGGAGAAGGTACATGAGGATGTTGAGCATGACCACAATTTGGTAATTGTGGAAGATTGCTCCACCTCATGGTCAAGTGATGATGATGATGTATCTACCACAAGCTCACTTGACAAGATTGAGGATGATGCCACAAGTGATGCAAATGATGATACTACTTCATGCACACTTGATGGTGAAGATGATGGTTCATGCTCGAGCCATGATTGTGATGCTACTACAAGTCCATCAACTACACCACATAGCTTCATATCACAAGGTGACACCAAGGTATATAATGCTAATGTGGTTAATCATATTGTCTCATATGATGAGCTTGTTAGTAGACTTGCTAGCATGACCATGTCTTTAGAAAATGAGAAAGCTAAAACAAGTAAATTGGAAAAAGAAAACTCATTTCTAAAGACCACATGTGAACTACAAAAGCATCTACTTTATGTTACTACTTGTTCACATGAGGAGATAAAATTGGCTCATGAGGAACTTTGTGTTGCTCATAATAGTTTAGTACAAGATCATGCTTTTCTCACTAAGAAGCTTTCTAATAAAGAAATTAAAACTAGTGAGAGCTCATCACTTGGGTCAAATGATCAACCACATATTGTTACTAACCCTGGTGATGTAGGCAAGAAGCATGTATCCACCTCTTGTGATGATTTACTATCTATGCCATGTTCTTCACATATAGATGCTTGTTCTATTTCTTTCTCTTGTGAGACTAACCTTTTGAAGGAAAACAATGACCTCAATGAGCAAGTGAAAAAATTGAGCAACAAGTTAGATAGGTGCTACTACTCAAAAGTCACCTTTGAGCAAATATTGAAGACTCAAAGAAACTACGGCGACATGTGTGGCCTTGGCTTCAAGAAGAAGATGACGGAAGAAGAGAGGCTAAAGTATGTCAAATGCTTCAAGTGCCGCACTTGGGGTCATCTCACCTTAATGTGCCCAACCAAACACTTGGTGAAGCAACAAGTGAAGGCTCAACCAAAGCCACACGTTGAGCAAGAAAAAAATACTCCAAGCTCAAGTCATGATCAACCATGAAGGTGATGACTTGATGATAAAGAAGAAGAAAACAAGAAGGGGTGGAAGAGCAAGGCATCCAACTCTTATTCAAGCTGCCAAGATGATGAGCAAGAATCAAACTAAGAAGAATGAAGAAAAGAAAACTAAGTTTGCTCACATCAAGTGCTTTGAGTGCAAGAATGAGGGACACTTTGCCTCAAAATGTCCTACCAAGCTTGAGAAGAAGGCTCAAGCAACTTTCAAGAGGCAAGACAATGAGAAACACAACATGAGCAAGGAAGAAAAAGCTCAAGCAAAGAGAATGTGATACTCATGCCGAGAAAGGGGACACGCCTCATTCATGTCCCCTAGGTAATAATTCTAGAGCCTATTTCGATTGATTATAACATTGTGCTTAGAAAGGATGGCAATGGTACCTCATTGGTTGCAATTGCAAAACATCCCGCTACTCATACTAAGGCTATGCCTAAGTATGTTGCACCTAACTTGAGAGGACCCAAACTAGTTTGGGTACCATCAAAAAGTGGATGATTGTGTCTAGGTACCATCGGTATTGGAGGCTTGATTCAACTGATCTTATATTATTCATCATCATATGATTGAGTCATGTATTGAAGTTTAGTGCATATCTTATCCCAATGCCAAGTCAAAACAAGTGAAGTCCAAGTGCTATAACATATAAGTGCAAATATTCAAGTTGTGATAATTCATTGGATTATTTGATGGCTTGCAAATACATGAATTGAAGCTGGCAAATTGGATAATAATGAGCTAACCAAGTTATATCTTTGTTGATCCCATTCATTTGGGTGCATATGAGTTAATTGAATTGGATATATATGCAATGTTGCTTGCTATAAGATGTTTGAATGGATTAAATACATAGTAATCAAGTTTGGATTGATTTGAGTTGGATAAGTTCATGAGATAACTTTTAGTAAGTGGATTGAATGGATATATGTCTTATGAAAGTATTCAATCAAGTTGATCTCAAGTTTGGTTCAATTTGAACAAGTATAGCTCAATTGCTTGAAATCTGTCCTATATTGAAAAACTGAGCTAGCAGTAATCAAGTCTGAGTTTGAATGATAAAATATATTTGGAATGGCTTGAGATTTGGTATGCATGCTGTACACTCATCCTAGAAGATGCTGTAGAAATTTCATGGAAATTGGATAAGGGATACTTCGTTTTGGAGTGGATCTTGTCAGCTATAGTGCAGCAGTTTTCAGCATGTACCAGTGGTTGAAGAATTGCAATCTGGTAGCAATCTAGAAGTCAAATGAAGCTCAAATTTTTACAGCTGCTAGATGACTTAGTGAAGCACATCTCCACCAAATTACGTGCTATTTCGATCTGTATATTGTGAGAAATGAGTTATTCTTTGAAAGGTACAGAATCTGCCAGAAAAGTGACAATTATTTGATTGATCTAGAGTCACTTTGATTAAAAGGTCCTCAAGTTGGAAACATGATTATAAGTATTTGGGGCACCCTAATTTGGTTTTGAATTGATCTAGAAGCATGACAAGTATTGAGTACAAGGCTATTTGATTGTGGAGTGTACTTGGTGTACACATTTGGCACTCAAATTGAACATCAAGATCAAACTCGAGATGAAAAAGAAGTTTAAGCTCTAAGTAACAATTAGAGATCATTTGGTAGTGTTGACACCGTTTTTGGACACGTACCCGGGGGTCGGTAAAGTATAGATCGACAGATGGAGCAACGGTAACTAGTCTACATGGATGTTGCCGATGAGGATGGTTGCCGATGAAGAGACGATTGAATATGACTAAGTCTAGAGGTGGTGACGTGTTCGTGCCGATGATCAGTATTAGTGTTTGCCGAGGGCAATAACAGGAGGTCTGCCGATGACTCTGAAAGAAAACGTGGAGATTGCCGATTGATCTGTGGCGGTGTCCCGGTCGGTTACAAGGGGATAGTTTTATGTTTTCCTTAGTTATTTAAATTCGTTTTGTATACGGATTCCGTTCAATTTGGAATTCGAGTCCTAGTCGTGTCTAATTGTAGCTCTTTGAGCAGGGTATAAATGTAGACCCTAGGGCCTTGTAATGATGAATCTATCAATCAATAAAGCACAAGTTTTTACTCATATTGCAGCATCTACTTTTTCGACAACTTCGTCATATTTTTCTTTTTTACTACGAGTTCTTAAGGATTAGTCGACTTAAGCTCGGCATATTCTCGAGTTCCGCGTGAGCACCTCTTGGCCGTGACATCCGGGCGCATCGCTGTTGTCGGGACCAGTTCACGTTACCACCTTTGCCGATAGTAAGGTCAAATCGGCTGGCACGCCTTAACGTTTAAATCGGGTATTAGCTCTTTGTGTTCGTAGATTAGCTTTTGCATCAACACATCTTTTGGCATGCCTGGTGGGACCGATTCTAGATCAAGATCAACATGGCAAATATCGAGTTCGACTTGGAGAACGTCATCCCCGTGACGGAAGCCAATCTCAGAGATGAGCAGAAGCAACCTATTGCAAAAGCCATGGAGGATTACAAGCAATAATGTTTGAAATCCTTTAGCATCAACAGGAGTGGCAAGGTGATCCAGAAGGAAGCACTGCCGAACCTCGGCAGGTTACTTTTGAAGCCAATCCTGGTAAACTTCAAGACATGGTTGATAGTGCTATTACCGTGCCTTGATTAATCAAGCTGGTGTGCTATCCAATACGGTTTTCAATGCCATGGCTAGAACTTTCAAAGAAGGACAATTGCCACCAAATTACGTGGGCCCTGTCTATCATCAGCCAGGATCACCAGTGGTTACAGCTCCATCGGCTACTACAACTGCTGCGGGTATAGAGTTTACTTCTCCTCCAAGCACATTGGGGATCACTAATGCGCAATCTGCACCGATGACGACCAATCCATCAACATCTGATGAGCAAATCAAGCTTGCCACAGATCTATTGGCATCCGCAATGTTGGGATCTGTTCCTCCCAACTGGTGGGTTATGGTATGCCCCCAGAGATGATGTTGAAGACCCCTGGCACATCTCAAACGGCTCACATGAGAGACAAGGCTCCTATGGCATCGGCACCTCCAAATCTGTCGATGAATCAGAGTCCTCAGTATACTACAACTACTTCTGCAAGACCCTATACTGGGAATTCTCAAGCTCCAATGTTCCAGATGCCTAGCGCATCGGCAGATTCAATGCCAACGCAACAGAGGTTTATGACACAGCTAGGGTACGTCAATTCAATGATGATGCTCAATTACCAGTCATCGGCAGGGCTTATGCCGATGAATGCTAACGGTGGATGGAATGGGCAGCTAGTGTTTCCACAAATGCCCCAGCAGAATCATCAGGCTCCAGGGTTTCAACAAGGCCAAATTCAACTCGGGTTTCAGAGTCAAGGGTTGGCCAACCAGTCGATGAATCTCGGCCAGCAGATGGGTGCTCAGATAATTAACCCAATGTTCCATGCAGATCGTGCACCCTAGAGACACATGGAAGCATACCAGCAGGTGCCAGATCCGCAACCACCCCATCGGCAAGATGTCGATGCGTATTGGGCCGATAAGATAGCTGAAGTAATGAGAGACCAATTTGGGATAAAACCCAAAGTCCATACTTACTCTTATCGGACACCATATCCTCCCGCATATGACTTAATTCCACTTCCAAATCGGTACAAGGTACCATACTACACTAAGTTTTCTTGACAGGATGATACGTCGACTATGGAACATGTCAATAGGTTTATCATCTAGTGTGGGGAGGCTGCTAACAGAGATGAATTAAGGGTTCGTTTATTCTCGTCATCAATATCGGGATCGGCTTTCACTTGGTTTATTTCGTTACCTCCTAATTCAGTGATTACTTGGGCCGATCTGGAGAAGCAATTCCACAAATACTTCTTTTCTGGAGTTCATGAGAAGAATATTACCGATTTGGTGAGATTGAAACAACGCAATGATGAATCAGTTGAAAGCTTTGTGCAGAGGTTGCGAGAAGTTAAGAACAAGTGCTATAGTCTGGTTCTGGACGATCGACAACTAGCCGATTTAGCTTTCCAGGGTCTGTTGCCGCATATCAGGGACAAGTACGCTTCTTAAGAGTTCGAAAGTTTGAGCCACTTGGTGCAGAGGATTTCTGACCAAGATATTAAGCCTTTTGAACCCAAGAGAGCATGGAACAAAAAGGTATCGTTTGTCGATGAAGCAGCAAGCTCATATTCTGGTGAGGAGCCAGTCATCGGCTTAGCAGAATGGGTGAAGAACAGAAAGCTGATGTCTTGCCCTTTTGGGCATAAGGAGCCAGAAAAGTTCGCATTTGACATTACTAAGGCCGACAGGATATTTGACTTTCTACTTCACAAAGGGCAAATCAAATTGTCGCCTAATCATGTGATTCCATTGACTGAAGAATTAAAGAAGATGAAATACTGCAAGTGGCACGATGCAACCTTGTTGACGGTCCTTAATACTCATATTTAACCATCAACTAATCATGGAAAAGGATCCAAATGCAACTAACACCTAGACTTAGGGTTTTATCTGACAGAATTCCACGAGTTTTGGTGTTTGTCTATTTCTGCAGGGGGTTATCAGGAAATACGGAGGAAAGGCCCACACGTCGGGTTTACATAGAGATATTAACGTGCCGCACAATTTTCTACCATCTAGAAGACTCCAGAAGCCACGGGAAGGAAGCGGAGGCCGAACGGGGCCAGCACTGGGCGCCCGCCCAGTTGACCTGGGCGCCCGCCCCCTCATAGAGTCCAAACAGGACTCTCTTTCGGGATAAATCTCCACCGACCTAAAGGATCAAGGATAACCGTTCAATCAATGTCGGTTTGATCCAACGGCCCATATTCACTTGAAGGGACTATATAACCAGACCCCCTGGCCCCTGAAGATGATACCTCTTCTACAGAATCAAAGCTAGGGTTTCAATTCTTCATCTAAGTAGAGAGGATCCCTCTAGTTCTTCTAGTTCTACCTCTAGTTCATCTAGATCTAGTTCTAGTTTATCTAGTTCTAGTTCTAGTTCCTCTAGTTCTAGTTCTAGTTAGTTCTAGTTGTAATCTAGAAAATAGGGAGAGAGAAGAGGAGAGCGGAGGAGGAGCCGGATCTGTCGGATCTTCCTCAACATTATACTTTTGCAGCATCTGGTTCGTTCTTCATCATTTTCCAGGTTCTTCAATTCATAATTCCTAAGTTCTTTAATTACTTTTATTTACATTCAAGTTATTTATTGGATTCCCGCTTGCATCAAGTGCTCTAGTCTTTATAACGCTAGAGTAGTAATTAATAGATTAGACGTGGTGTTTAGTCTTGCAATTACCTGGAATTGCACCCAATCCTGCGGATTGTTGTGGTAGCCTTAGGGTAGTGACAGCCCTAACGGTCGACGTATTCCACCTCGTTCGGATCGGTGTTTGTAGGACCGTAGTCAGAGCTTCCTAGCCCCCTTCTCATCTCTTTCTGTGGTTAGTGTTCTGATGTCCCGAAATAGATAATCTTGAAGTAATTCTTGATTCTTAGATCAACTAGAGAACTCTCAGGAAACTTCCTCTCTTCCCATCAAAAATATTCATATAGTTATCCTTGGGCGATCTTGGATCTTAATTAGTACACTCACGTTCTCTGTGGAAAATCGATACTCTGGAATACTCCTAGGTGAAGGCTACATCGGTATCCGTGCGCTTGCGGATTTTTCTGTTTGCGTTTAAAATACCGAACAAGCTTTCTCGCTCCGTTGCCGGGGAACGGTAGCTGTGCTAGTTTCGAACCAAGTCGTCTGTGTATCCTTTTTCTTTTCCTTTTTTTTACCACACCCACCTTATCATTTTCACCATACCACATGGATTTCACTCTAAGCATTAATAAGCATGGAATTTATTTCATAGCCGCTTCATTTACTCCATGCTCATATGCAACATCTTCACAATCCATTGGTCTCTCCAACATCACCACATTCAAGATCTCCAACCCCCACATCCTTTCTATTTATAAAAACTTTAAAAGGGCAGTTGTCGATGCATATGTCTATATTAAATATTGCAAATCTCGTTGAGTTGATCTTGATATAGGTCAGCGTTGGGGGGGAACCACTTCGCCGACATAAATTGATGGTTTCCCAAGGACAAGCTTAGTGTCCTAAAACAAGCACTGATCTGATCGTAACATGAGCTTTTAATTATTTGCAACATTACCTTGTGTATATAAGGATAATTGTAAAAAAAATTCCTTCGGGTATTCTTGTCACTAACCTTTCGAGGATTGGAGCAAGAAGATCTGTTGAATGACAAGCACAAGGTATGTCCAACCAATCATCATACAACATTGAATTAAACTTGAATTTTGCAAAATTCAAGCTTGGGGGAGTACTTTACATAAAAACATCCTTTGCCATGTTGCTATGTTGGTTGTCCCTACATTTGAGACATGCTCAATTTGTTAAATACTAATCACACTACTTCATCTCCACTTGAGTAGATCTCTATAAATGCTTTCATGCTACCTTTATTTGCTTTAGTATATGTCTAGGTTTGGAGTAGATTCATTTATCTTTTAATTAAGCATGGTGCTTAGTTTAGGAATTATGATCTTACTTCCAAAGGATTTTAAATTAAGCATGATGCTTAGGTTAAAATTCCCTCCTAAATCAAATTAGACATGGTGTCTAGGTTGATCTTTGAGCCCATAGTATGCTATAGTAGATATTGGATATTTTGTTGGACTAACCCCTGCAGGAAAACTTTCAATATCGACCTGGGAAGTCCTGAGACAAACTCACATTGGAGACAAAGAGAGAGACACATGAAGTTTAACAATTTACACAAGGAAGGCATAGCTCACAAGAGATAATCCATGGAGGGTGCCATAAACACGATGCACAACCGCTAAGAAAGGAAAGCTTCCACAAGGTGATATTGTACCATCACTCTTCAATTAAGGTAACATCTTAAGGTATGTGACTATCACTGTTATAAGCTTCTCCTTGGTTCTGGCGTTCACATGAATAAAAGTGACAAACATGTATGATTTACAACTATAAGATTAACCAACCCAATCGATTCAATATGTTTAGTCCTTCCACCTTTGTGATCTCACACTCCTAATCATATGAGCAAAAATGTTGCACACTCAATCTTTGGAAGATATATATAAAAGAAACAACATAAATATAGATAAATTATCTTTCCATTAGGTTGAGTGATTTGATCTGACAAATGTTTTAAATGCTACACTGATGATCTTATTATCCATCAACTTTGTCTTGCTCACTATGCTTAAGGTTAGAGAGAACAAATACACTTTTGGTTCTGTTGGTGTTTTCCACCAACAGGGCCCATGCACTTGATCTCTGCCTTGTCTCTATGAGCAGGTACACTTCGAGCAAAATATGAAGGAGTTTTTCAACTCCCAGACTCCACCAAGTGAAGAACCAAGATCAACGAGCACAAACACACTGGAGATACTGGCCACTCAGGCAATCACTGCCCTAAGATGCTTGAGGACGTAACTACTGGAGTAACCCTATTGTGGATGTAATTATTGACCTTCTGCCGGTCGAGAGAGACAATCGAGGATGCCCTGTCATCCCGGTCTCCATCGGCATGGTGGACTTCCTAGATGCACTCTACGACCTTGGCTCCAGCGTCAACATTATGCCAAGGGTACTCTATGTAAACTTTCTTTACACATCCTTTATGAGAAACAACCATGTATTTGCAGCTTGCAGATCATACAATAAGTTTCCAAAAGGGAATATTGAAGAACCTCCGCGTCCGAGTTGGGTGACCATTCCTGAACACCTCGGGAGGTGTCATCTACGCTAGTGCTGTCAAGATCAGTTTCTACATCAAGGGGAGGAAGGAGACGTTTTCCTTCAAGAACAAGACTACACAAATCTCAGAGCAATCCCGACATGAACCAAGGAAGAGGACCAACAGGAGGAACGAGAATGAGCAAATGTGGACCAAGTCAGCTAAGATGGTCACTTCAGTTCAAGGAGGTCAAGATCGTCGACTTAAGTCACCATTCGTGACAAAAAGGACGACCCAGTAACCTATCAGCTCTTGCATGGAACCATGCCCCTACAACCAACACACATTCAGCTCCAGATGATTTTAAGGTTATTGACATGGGAGAAGTCGAGTACGATCTACCCATCATCCTTGGGAGACAATTCCTCAGCACCGTTAAAACAATCATCTACGTTGGAACCAGAGAAGTCCACATGAACTTCCCCTCTGAGAAGGTACGCTGCTATTTTACTGACCCTAACCATATAGTTGAAGACTCAAAGCAGGTCAGGACAAGAAGAAGACGACGCAATCACAACCAGAGGAGGCAAATCATCAAGGATGGATGGATAGACTATGAAGGAGAAGTTGTAAGGTCTGAAGACATACAGCTTGAACAGAACTGTCCTGAGGAGACCGTAGCACCGAGTCAAGTGTGGAGAGAGAAGATAGTTATACATGAAGAGGAGGCACCGCCGGAACCACCGACTACGCCACCCAGCGAATCCCAGGACGACTGAGAAAATGGAGAGTCCCGTTCGAAGGACCTAAAAACACCAAACGCCTTGCCAAGAGGTAAACTTGGTAGTTATCTTTTTCCTTTCAGTTATTTTAAAATAGCTTGCTTAGTTAATTAGGTTCATATCATCTTGAAAAGAAAATAAAAATGTTAAAAATAGTAAGCCCCATGTGAGTATGCTCATGGCATAAAACCCATAAGTACATTCACTGTGGTGGCATAAAAATAAAATAAAGATATTCTTGTCCTATAAAAATAAAATTATAAAGATAAAATTATGATCCTACTAAAGAGAGTAACATTTATTGAGGAGGCTCAACATGATAAAGGCTAGATATTTATGCTAACACTTAACCAGTTCCACAAAGCTTTGTTGTCTATTTGAGCTCCACAGAATTCAAGGATCAAAGAAGACTAGCAGACGGAAGACATCCTAATCGCTATCAGGGTGCTGCCGACATTCAAATACACCTCCGCCACCTGCTAGCTACATCAGAAGAAATTATGTCAAAATCCAGCTTGGAGGAGAGCACCCCCATTTATCCAGCTAAGTGTTCTACTCACGTTTATACTTTACTCGAATAATAAAAAGATGCATAATCATAAAAACCCAAATAAAGATTTTGTGCTTATATATATCTTTGCTTAGTTTGCTAAATAAATAAATAAATAAAGTTTGCTATGAACCCTCATAATAAGCTCTCACATGGAAATAATGAATAGTTGCTCTGCCATGACTAGTTCTTAAAATTGAAATCTCTCTCAAGTTTAGGCATGACTGGTATTAATTAAGATTTGCTCAAAACCTGAACTTGTGGGGAAAGTACTTGATCTAAAGTCTAAGTCGTTAACGGATATGATATGGGAAGGTTGAGCTGCTGTTTTTCTGTTCCTAGAGATGCTAGAATTCTGGAGAATTTTATCTTTGAAAATCTTTAAAATGTTGCATGATGAGTTCCTGTATGATGAGAGTTTAAATTCCTATCACAGCCATATATACATGTTTGCTAGACTTTGAGCCACACATTTACTTTTTACTGCTTATGAGTATTGAGTATGGTCAAGCTGTGTAGACCCTTAGGAGATTGTCATGTGGTTAAATCAAGATTCACTTGCACGTTCACTCATACATGCTACTTCTACTCCAGAAGTACCATCCACATATATCCACCTATTTCCATCTCCAGAACCACCCAAAAATATTCTACTCCTAATCCGGGAGAGAATAGCCAAAAATATTTCTGTTTTCCCCTGTGAAATAAATGCTCAAGTTATCTTGTTACTACCACTTGCTATATTATTTCATGAGATGAGTGCTCTCTAAAAAAAAGAAAAAAAAAGAGAGATACGAGGACATAAAAAGGGGCAAGTGCCCGGAACCTCGAAAGAAAAAAAAGTGAGACGAGAGGTAAAAATGGACAAGTGTCCGAGAGTAGAATTAGGGGTACAAGATACCCACCTGAGAGAAAAAAAATAAAATATAGAGCATCTCATTCTCCTCAAAAAGCCTCAAGTGCAAGAAAGGTATGTATCCCCTCAAAAGAGCAAAAGTAGAATTAGACTTTCACCATTCTTTTCACCATTCATTCGCCACACATGCATATCTTGATTTGACTTATTGACTTGTTCTTCTGGATCCATGGTTTGACTATGCAATAAATGTCTTGTAAGTATGTATTAGCTGTCTCCCACCTATGATCTCTAGATATCAAAAGCCTTATTAGAGTAGGGTGAGAGAGAAGGCAATGTCACTATGCCTCATACCAAAAATACCACATACTTTGAGAGAAGGCATACACTATTACTACCTTGGTATGGATCCAGAAATACCACAAAAGAGAGACTAGAGAGAGTCATACAAAGAATCTCTGAGTTTTATTTGAAAATCCGCAAAAACTCCAGAGCTATAGTTAATCGAAGAACAAGAGACATGGCGCTTGACTAGACCGTTCTATCTTTTAACTGCTCAAGACACAAGTGACGGTTGCAAGCTCCATGGTGGAAGGTAAAATGAGTAAGTTTAAATCTTAACAGTTTACCCTAACCCAGAGATGAGATCTTGTTTGAACGCATGTGTATCTTTAAGGAATGAAACCACTGCAGAAACTTCTGAGTTTATCTTTGTTCAGGGACGAGCAAAGGTTAAGCTTGGGGGAGCTTGTTGACGGTCCTTAATACTCATATTTAACCATCAACTAATCATGGAAAAGGATCCAAATGCAACTAACACCTAGACTTAGGGTTTTATCTGACAAAATTCCACGAGTTTTTGTGTTTGTCTATTTCTGTAGGGGGTTATCAGGAAATACGGAGGAAAGGCCCACACGTCGGGTTTACATAGAGATATTAATGTGCCGCGCAATTTTCTACCATCTAGAAGACTCCAGAAGCCACGGGAAGGAAGCGGAGACCGAACGGGGCTAGGCACTGGGTGCCCGCCCAGTTGACCTGGGCGCCCGCCGCCTCATAGAGTCCAAACAGGACTCTCTTTTGGGACCAATCTCCACCGACCTAAAGGATCAAGGATAACCGTTCAATCAATATCGGTTTGATCAAACGGCCCATATTCACTTGAAGGGACTATAAAACCAGACCCCCTGGCCCCTGGAAATGATACCTCTTCTACAGAATCAAAGCTAGGGTTTCAATTCTTCATCTAAGTAGAGAGGATCCCTCTAGTTCTTCTAGTTCTACCTCTAGTTCATCTAGATCTAGTTCTAGTTCATCTAGTTCTAGTTCTAGTTCTAGTTAGTTCTAGTTGTAATCTAGAAAATAGGGAGAGAGAAGAGGAGAGCGGAGGAGGAGCTGCATCTGTCGGATCTTCCTCAACATTATACTTTTGCAGCATCTGGTTCATTCTTCATCGTTCTCTAGGTTCTTCAATTCATAATTCCTGAGTTCTTTAATTACTTTTATTTACATTCGAGTTATTTATTGGATTCCCGCTTGCATCAAGTGCTCTAGTCTTTATAACGCTAGAGTAGTAATTAATAGATTAGACGTGGTGTTTAGTCTTGCAATTACCTGGAATTGCACCCAATCCTGCGGATTGTTGTGGTAGCCTTAGGGTAGTGACAGCCCTAACGGTCGACGTATTCCACCTCGTTCGGATCAATGTTTGTAGGACCGTAGTCGGAGCTTCCTAGCCCCCTTCTCATCTCTTTCTGTGGTTAGTGTTCTGATGTCCCGAAATAGATAATCTTGAAGTAATTCTTGATTCTTAGATCAACTAGAGAACTCTCAGGAAACTTCCTCTCTTCCCATCAAAAATATTCATATAGTTATCCTTGGGAGATCTTGGATCTTAATTAGTACACTCACGTTCTCTGTGGAAAATCGATACTCTGGAATACTCCTGGGTGAAGGCTACATCGGTATCCGTGCGCTTGCGGATTTTTCTGTTTGCGTTTAAAATACCGAACAAGCTTTCTGGCGCCGTTGCCGGGGAACGGTAGCTGTGCTAGTTTCGAACCAAGTCGTCTGTGTATCCTTTTTCTTTTCCTTTTTTTTACCACACCCACCTTATCATTTTCACCATACCACATGGATTTCACTCTAAGCATTAATGAGCATGGAATTTATTTCATAGCCGCTTCATTTACTCCATGCTCATATGCAACATCTTCACAATCCATTGGTCTCTCCAACATCACCACATTCAAGATCTCCAACCCCCACATCCTTTCTATTTATAAAAACTTTAAAAGGGCGGTTGTCGATGCATATGTCTATATTAAATATTGCAAATCTCGTTGAGTTGATCTTGATATAGGTCAGCGTTGGTGGGGAAACCACTTCGCCGACATAAATTGATGGTTTCCTAAGGACAAGCTTAGTGTCCTAAAACAAGCACTGATCAGATCGTAACATGAGCTTTTAATTATTTGCAATATTACCTTGTGTATATAAGGATAATTGTAAAAAAAATTCCTTCGGGTATTCTTGTCACTAACATTTCGAGGATTGGAGCAAGAAGATCGGATGAATGACAAGCACAAGGTATGTCCAACCAATCATCATACAACATTGAATTAAATTCATCCAAACTTGAATTTTGCAAAATTCAAGCTTGGGGGAGTACTTTACATAAAAACATCCTTTGCCATGTTGCTATGTTGGTTGTCCCTACCTTTGAGACATGCTCAATTTGTTAAATACTAATCACACTACTTCATCTCCACTTGAGTAGATCTCTATAAATGCTTTCATGCTACCTTTATTTGCTTTAGTATATGTCTAGGTTTGGAGTAGATTCATTTATCTTTTAATTAAGCATGGTGCTTAGTTTAGGAATGATGATCTTACTTCCAAAGGATTTTAAATTAAGCATGATGCTTAGGTTAAAATTCCCTCCTAAATCAAATTAGACATGGTGTCTAGGTTGATCTTTGAGCCGATAGTATGCTATAGTAGATATTGGATATTTGGTTGGACTAACCCCTGCAGGAAAACTTTCAATATCGACCTGGGAAGTCCTGAGACAAACTCACATTGGAGACAAAGAGAGAGACACATGAAGTTTAACAATTTACACAAGGAAGGCATAGCTCACAAGAGATAATCCATGGAGGGTGCCATAAAGATGATGCACAACCGCTAAGAAAGGAAAGCTTCCACAAGGTGATATTGTACCATCACTTTTCAATTAAGGTATGTGACTATCACTGCTATAAGCTTCTCCTTGGTTCTGGCATTCACATGAATAAAAGAGACAAACATGTATGATTTACAGCTATAAGATTAACCAACCCAATCGATTCATAATTCCTGAGTTCTTTAATTACTTTTATTTACATTCAAGTTATTTATTGGATTCCCGCTTGCATCAAGTGCTCTAGTCTTTATAACGCTAGAGTAGTAATTAATAGATTAGACGTGGTGTTTAGTCTTGCAATTACCTGGAATTGCACCCAATCCTGCGGATTGTTGTGGTAGCCTTAGGGTAGTGACAGCCCTAACGGTCGACGTATTCCACCTCGTTCGGATCGGTGTTTGTAGGACCGTAGTCGGAGCTTCCTAGCCCCCTTCTCATCTCTTTCTATGGTTAGTGTTCTGATGTCCCGAAATAGATAATCTTGAAGTAATTCTTGATTCTTAGATCAACTAGAGAACTCTCAGGAAACTTCCTCTCTTCCCACCAAAAATATTCATATAGTTATCCTTGGGCGATCTTGGATCTTAATTAGTACACTCACGTTCTCTGTGGAAAATCGATACTCTAGAATACTCCTGGGTGAAGGCTACATCGGTATCCGTGCGCTTGCGGATTTTTCTGTTTGCGTTTAAAATACCCAACAAACCTCTCATAGCACCAATGAGTGCAAGGTTTTTAGGCAGCAACTGCAATCAGCTATAGAACCTGTGAGAATCAAGTTTGATAATTCCAAAGCTCAGAAGCCGATGAAAATCGATCAACATCCTTTCCCAACAAATATGTTGGATGCTAAGGGAAAGACCAAGGTCTTAACGTCTGTTGACGGTCCTTAATGCTCACAATTAACCATCAATTAATCATGGAAAAGGATCCAAATGCAGCCAACACCTAGACTTAGGGTTTTATCTGACAGAATTCCACGAGTTTTGGTGTTTGTGTATTTCTGCAGGGGGTTATCAGGAAATACGGAAGAAAGGCCCACACGTCGGGTTTACATAGAGATATTAACGTGCCGCACAATTTTCTATCATCTAGAAGACTCCAGAAGCCACGGGACCGAATGGGAAGGCAATCGGGCTCGGAGGCAGGGCGCCCGCCCAACTCTCCTGGGCGCCCGCCCAGCTACAGTGCCCAATCAGGACACGTTTCGCGGACAATGCTCCACCGACCTAAAGGATCAAGGAAAACCGTGAGATCAATGTCGGTTTGATCCGACGGCCCAGATTCACTTGAAGGGACTATAAAACCAGACCCCCTGGCCCCTGGAGATCATACCTCTTCTACGGAATCAAAGCTAGGGTTTCAAGTCTTCATCCAAGTAGAGAGGATCCCTCTAGTTCTTCTAGTTCTACCTCTAGTTCATCTAGATCTAGTTCTAGTTCATCTAGTTCTAGTTCTAGTTCCTCTAGTTCTAGTTCTTGTTAGTTCTAGTTGTAATCAAGAAAATAGGGAGAGAGAAGAGGAGAGCAGAGGAGGAGCCGGATCTATCGGATCTTCCTCAACATTGTACTTTTGCAGCATCTGGTTCGTTCTTCATCGTTCTCCAGGTTCTTCAACTCATAACTCCTGAGTTCTCTAATTACTTTTATTTACATTCAAGTTATTTATTGGATTCCCGCTTGCATCAAGTGCTCTAGTCTTTGAAACATTAGAGTAGTAATTAATAGATTAGACGTGGTGTTTAGTCTTGCAATTACCTGGAATTGCACCCAATCCTGCGGATTGTTGTGGTAGCCCTAGGGTAGTGACAGCCCTATCGGTCGACGTATTCCACCTCGTTCGGATCGGTGTTTGTAGGACCGTAGTCAGACCTTCCTAGCCCCCTTCTCATCTCTTTCTGTGGTTAGTGCTCTGATGTCCCGATATGAATAATCTTGAAGTAATTCTTGATTCTTAGATCAACTGGAGAACTCTCAGGAAACTTCCTCTCTTTCCACCAAAAATAATTATATAGTTATCCTTGGGCGATCTAGGATCTTAATTAGTACACTCACGTTCTCTGTGGAAAATCGATACTCTGGAATACTCCCGGGTGAAAGCTACATCGGTATCCGTGCGCTTGCGGATTTTTCTGTTTGCGTTTAAAATACCCAACAAGCTTTCTGGCGCCGTTGTCGGGGAACGGTAGCTGTGCTAGTTTCGAACCAAGTCGTCCGTGTATCCTTTTTCTTTTCCTTTTTTACCACACTCTCCTTATCACTTTCATCATACCACATGGATTTCACTCTAAGCATTAATGAGCATGGAATTTATTTCATAGCCACTTCATTTACTCCATGCTCATATGCAACATCTTCACAATCCATTGGTCTCTCCAACATCACCACATTCGAGATCTCCAGCCCCCTCTTCCTTTCTATTCATAAAAACTTTAGAAGGGCGGTTGTCGATGCATATGTCTATAATAAATTTTGCAGATCGCGTTGAGTTGATCTTGATATAGGTCAGCGTTGGAGGGGAAACCACTTCGCCGACATAAATTGAGGGTTTCCCAAGGACAAGCTTAGTGTCCTAAAATAAGCACTGATCAGATCATAACATGAGCTTTTAATTATTTGCAACATTACCTTGTTTATTGAGCATATAGGGATAATTGTTAAAAAAATTCCTTCGGGTATTCTTGTCACTAACCTTTCCAGGATTGGAGCAAGAAGATCGGATGAATGACATGCACAAGGTATGTCCAACCAATCATCATACAACATTGAATTAAATTCATCCAAACTTGAATTTTGCAAAATTCAAGCTTGGGGGAGTACTTTACATAAAAACATCCTTTGCCATGTTGCTATGTTGGTTGTCCTTACCTTTGAAACATGCTCAATTTGTTAAATACTAATCACACTACTTCATCTCCACTTGAGTAGATCTCTATAAATGCTTTCATGCTACCTTTATTTGCTTTAGTATATGTCTAGGTTTGGAGTAGTTTCATTTATCTCTTAATTAAGCATGGTGCTTAGTTTAGGGCTGATGATCTTACTTCCAAGGGAGTTTAAATTAAGCATGATGCTTAGGTTAAAATGCCCTCCTAAATCAAATTAGACATGGTGTCTAGGTTAATTTTTGAACCGATAATGTGCTATAGTAGATATTGGATATTTTGTTGGACTAACCCCTGTAGGAAAACTTTCAATATCAACCTGGGAGGTCCTGAGACAAACTCACATTGGAGACAAAGAGAGAGGCACATGAAGTTTAACAATTTACACAAGGAAGGCATAAGAGATGATCCATGGAGGGTGCTACAAACACGATGCCCAACCGCTAAGAAAGGAAAGCTTCCACAAGGAGATACTGTACCATCACTCTTCAAGTAAGGTAACATCTTAAGGTACTTGACTATCACTTTTATAAGCTTTTCCTTGGTTTTGGCGTTCACATGAATAAAAGAAACAAACAGGTATGATTTACAACTCTAGATTAATGAACCCAATTGATTCAATATGTTTAGTCCTTCCACCTTTGTGATCCTACACTCCTAATATGAGCTAAAATGTTGCACACGCAATCTTTGGAAGATATATATAAAAAAACATTTACTTAGATTATCTTTCCATAGGTTGAGCGATCTGATCTGACAAATGTTTTAAATGCTACACTCATGATCTTATTATCCATCAACTTTATCTTGCTCACTATGCTTAAGGTTAGAGAGAACAAATACACTTTTGGTTCTGTTGGTGTTTTCCACCAACAGAGCCCATGCACTTGATCTCTGCCTTGTCTCTATGAGCAGGTACACTTCGAGCATCATATGAAGGACTTTTACAACTCCCAGACTCCACCAAGTGAAGAACCTAGATCTACGAGCACAAACACACTGGAGAGACTGGACACTCAGGCAATCACTGCCCTGAGATGCTTGAGGACATAACTACTGGAGTAACCCATAGAAGTAATTACTGACCTTCTGCCGGTCAAGAGAGGCGATCCAGGACGCACCGTCATCCCGATCTCCATCGACACGGTGGACTTCCCAGAAGTACTCTGTGACTTTGGCTCCAGCGTCAACATTATACCCAGGGTACTCTATGAAAAATTCTTTACACATCCTTTATTAGAGACAGCCATGTGTTTGCATCTTGCAGATCGTACGCTAAGTTTCCCAAAGGGAATATTGAAGAACCTCTGCGTCCGAGTTGGTACCTTATACGCTCCAATAGACTTCGTGGTGATAGAGACTGATACTAATCAGAGGGCACCGATCATCCTAGGGAGGCCATTCCTGAACACCTCGGGAGGTGTCATCTACGCTAGTGCTGCTAAAATCCATTTCTACATCAAGGGGAGGAATGAGACGTTTTCCTTCAAGAACAAGACTACACAAATCTCAGAACATTCCCGACATGAACCAAGGAAGAGGACCAACAGGAGGAACAGAAACAAGCAAATGTGGACTGAGTCAGCTAAGATGGTCACTGCAGCTCAAGAAGGTCAAGATCGTCAACTCAAGTCACCTTTCTTGATCAAGAAGGACGACCCTAGTGTTCCAAGCATCAAGTGCACAATCAACGAATATTCTTTTGAGAAGACACTCTACGACACCGGATCTGACGTCAACATAATGGCCGCAGTCACTTATTAGCTCCTGCATGGAACCATGCCCCTATAACCAACATACATTCAGCTCCAGATGATTTTAAGGTTATTGACATGGGAGAAGACGAGTACAATCCACCCATCACCATTGGGAGACAGTTCCTCAGCACCGTTAAAATAATCATCTACATTGGAACCGGAGAAGTCCACATGAATTTCCCCCCTGAGAAGGTACGCCGCTATTTTACTGACCCTAACTATATAGTTGAAGACTCTAAGCAGGTCAGGACAAGAAGGAGACGACGCAACCGCAACCAGAGAAGGCAAAATCATCCAGGACAGATGGGTAGACTATGATGGAGAAGTTGTAAGGTCTGAAGATATACAGCTTGAACAGAACTGTCCTGAGGAGACCGTAGCACCGAGTCAGGTGTGTAGAGAGAAGATAACTATACACGAAGAGCAGGCGCCGCCGGAACCACCGACTACGCCATCCAGTGAATCCCAGGACGACTGAGAAAACGGAGAGTCCAGTTCGGAGTACTTAAAAACACCAACGCCTTGCCAAGAGGTAAACTTGGTAGTTATCCTTTTTCCCTTTCAATTATTTAAAATAGTTTGCTTAGTTAATCAGGTTCATATCATCTTAAAAATAAAATAAAAATATTAAAAATAGTAAGCCCCATGTGAGTATGCTCATGGCATAAAACCCATAACTGTGGTGGCATAAAAATAAAATAAATATATTTCTGTCCTATAAAAATAAAATTATAAAAATAAAATTATGATCCTACTAATGAGTAACATTTATTGAGGAGGCTCAACATGATAAAGGCTAGATATTTATGCTAACACTTAACTAGCTCCACGAAGCTTTGTTGTTTATTTGAGCTCCATAGAATTCAAGGATCAAAGAAGACTAGCAGACGGAGGACATCCTAATCGCTGTCACGGTGCTGCTAACATTCAAATACACCTCCGCCACCTGCTAGCTACATCAGAAGGAATTACGTCAAAACCCAGCTTGGGGGAGAGCACCCCCATTTATCCAGCTAAGTATTCTACTCACGTTTATACTTTACTCAAGTAATAAAAAGAAGCATAATCATAAAAACCCAAATAAAGATTTTGTGCTTATACATATCTCTTTGCTTAGTTTGCTAAATAAATAAATAAATAAAATTTGCTATGAACCCTCGTGATAAGCTCTCATATGGAAATGATGAATAGTTGCTCTGCCATGACTATTTCTCAAAATTGAAATCTCTCTCAAGTTTAGGCATGACTGTTATTAATTAAGATTTGCTCTAAACCTGAACTTGTGGGGAGAGTACTTGATCTAAAGTCTAAGTCGTTAACGGATACGATATGGGAAGGTTGAGCTGCTGTTTATCTATTCATAGAGATGCTAGAATTATGGAGAATTTCATCTTTGAAAATCTTTAAATTGTTGCATGATGAGTTCCTGTATGGTGAGAGTTTAAATTCCTACCACAGCCATATATACATCCTTGCTAGACTTTGAGCCACACATTTACTTTTTACTGCTTATGAGCATTGAGTGTGGTCAAACTGTGTAGACCCTTAGGAGCTTGTCATGTGGTTAAATCAAGATTCACTTGCACGTTCACTCATACATGCTACTTCTACTTCAGAAGTACGCATCCACATATATCCATCCATTTCCATCTCCAGAACCACCCAAAAATATTCTACTCCTAATCCGGGAGAGAATAGCCAAAAACATTTTTGTTTTCCCCTTTGAAATAAATGCTCAAGTTATCTTGGTTACTACCACTTGCTATTTTATTTCAGGAGATGAGTGCTCTAAAAAAAGAAAAAAAAGAAAAAAAAAGAAGATACGAGGAAATAAAAAGGGGCAAGTGCCCGGAACCTCAAAAGAAAAGAAAAAGTGAGACGAGAGGTAAAAATGGACAAGTGTCCGACAGTAGAATTAGGGGTACAAGATACCCACCTGAGAGAAAAGAAAAAGAAAATATAGAGCATCTCATTCTTCCCAAAAGTTTCAAAAGAGCAAGGAAGGTATGTATCCCCTCAAAAGAGCAAAAGTAGAATTAGACTTTCACCATTGTTATCACCATCATCACCATACACCATTCATTCGCCACACATGCACATCTTGATTTGACTTATTGACTTGTTCTTCTGGATCCATGGTTTGACTATGCAATAAATGTCTTGTAAGTATGTATTAGCTGTCTCCCACCTATGAGCTAAAGATATCAATACCTTATTAGAGTAGGGTGAGAGAGAAGGCAATGTCACTATGCCTCATACCAAAAATACCACATACTTTGAGAGAAAGCATACACCTTTACTGCCTTGGTAAGGATCCAGAAATACCACAAAAGAGAGACTAGAGAGAGTCATACAAGGAATCTCTGAGTTTTATTTGAAAATCTGCAAAAACTCCAGAGCTATAGTTAATCGAAGAACAAGAGACATGGCGCTTGACTAGACCGTTCTATGTTTTAACTGCTCAAGACAGAAGTGACGGTTACAAGTCCCATGGTGGAAGGTAAAATGAGTAAGTTTAAATCTTAACAGTTTACCCTAACCCAGAGATGAGATCTTGTTTGAACGCAGAAACCACTGCAGAAACCACTGCAGAAACTCTTGAGTCCATCTTTGCTCACGGACAAGCAAAGGTTAAGCTTGGGGGAGCTTGTTGACGGTCCTTAATGCTCACAATTAACCATCAATTAATCATGGAAAAGGATCCAAATGCAACCAACACCTAGACTTAGGGTTTTATCTGACAGAATTCCACGAGTTTTGGTGTTTGTGTATTTCTGCAGGGGGTTATCAGGAAATACGGAAGAAAGGCCCACACGTCGGGTTTACATAGAGATATTAACGTGCCGCACAATTTTCTATCATCTAGAAGACTCCAGAAGCCACGGGACCGAACGGGAAGGCAATCGGGCTCGGAGGCAGGGCGCCCGCCCAACTCTCCTGGGCGCCCGCCCAGCTACAGTGCCCAATCAGGACACGTTTCGCGGACAACGCTCCACCGACCCAAAGGATCAAGGAAAACCGTGCGATCAATGTCGGTTTGATCCGACGGCCCAGATTCACTTGAAGGGACTATAAAACCAGACCCCCTGGCCCCTAGAGATCATACCTCTTCTACGGAATCAAAGCTAGGGTTTCAAGTCTTCATCCAAGTAGAGAGGATCCCTCTAGTTCTTCTAGTTCTACCTCTAGTTCATCTAGATCTAGTTCTAGTTCATCTAGTTCTAGTTCTAGTTCCTCTAGTTCTAGTTCTAGTTAGTTCTAGTTGTAATCAAGAAAATAGGGAGAGAGAAGAGGAGAGCGGAGGAGGAGCCGGATCTATCGGATCTTCCTCAACATTGTACTTTTGCAGCATCTGGTTCGTTCTTCATCGTTCTCCAGGTTCTTCAACTCATAACTCCTGAGTTCTCTAATTACTTTTATTTACATTCAAGTTATTTATTGGATTCCCGCTTGCATCATGTGCTCTAATCTTTGAAACATTAGAGTAGTAATTAATAGATTAGACGTGGTGTTTAGTCTTGCAATTACCTGGAATTGCACCCAATCCTGCGGATTGTTGTGGTAGCCTTAGGGTAGTGACAGCCCTAATGGTCGACGTATTCCACCACGTTCGGATCGGTGTTTGTAGGACCGTAGTCGGAGCTTCCTAGCCCCCTTCTCATCTCTTTCTGTGGTTAGTGTTTTGATGTCCCGAAATAGATAATCTTGAAGTAATTCTTGATTCTTAGATCAGCTAGAGAACTCTTAGGAAACTTCCTCTCTTCCCACCAAAAATAATTATATAGTTATCCTTGGGCGATCTTGGATCTTAATTAGTACACTCACGTTCTCTGTGGAAAATCGATACTCTGGAATACTCCCGGGTGAAAGCTACATCGGTATCCGTGCGCTTGCGGATTTTTCTGTTTGCGTTTAAAATACCCAACAACGTCGGAAGCAGCTGAAAGAAGTGCATCGGTAGATCCTCAGCATCAAATTACTGTTGCCGATGCCAAAGGAAAAGGTTTGATCCAAGAGGGAACTAACTCGGGAAGGCCTCCCCGATCCAGTATTGTGATAACTCATAGAAGGCCTCGGGAGACTTGGCAGCAACGTGAGGATCGGTATCGGCGCTAGCAAGAAGACTTTCGTCGGGAAGAAGAAGGACGCCGACAGGAGTGGAATCAGCATAGGGATCATTGGAATTGTCCGTTATTTATCCATTGTTGGGAACAAAATATTAAGCTTCCTACTGTCAGAGACTGCCCTGAATGTAATGGTTATGATCGGTATGACAGATCAGATCGGCAGTATCAGGACAGTGACCGCCGATTTGATGGGCCGATTAGGGGGAGAGCATCAGTTCATGATCGGCTGGGGGGCAGACTCTGTGTACACGATAGGGTTGGTGACCGTGTTGAATATTTCCCAGGAACCAGGAAGAGCTTGAGGAGATGGCCAATGCACGAGTTCCCGATGAGTTCATATTTTGTAGGGATGCTAATACTTATCGGATGGAGTCAAGGGAAAGTCGTCGCCCATCGGCAAGGCAGCCACAACTTCCTCCATGGTGTCCAGAGGGATTGACTAGGACTCAGAAAAGGAGGCTGCAGCGCGAAAGACGAGAATAATTGAACAAAGGCGAGAATTCTGGCCAATCTGGAGATCAGCCGCAACCAGATCCTAAGGGAAAAGGGCCATCGGCAGATGTTAAGATGGTGTTTATGTTGCCAATGGAGTTCCTTGCGCCATCCAGTGATGATGAGGAGCAGGATTTTTCCGACCAGATAGCTCAGTTGGCTCTAGATCCGATGACAGCTACCTTTGAAAAGCCTGCCGACAATGAAAGGCAGCATCTTAAAGCTCTGTTCGTCAAAGGAAGAGTTGATGGGCAGTCAATGACCAAGATATTAGTTGATGGTGGGGCTGCTATTAACATCATGCCATATGCAGTCTATCGGAAGCTTGGGAAAGGAGATCAAGATTTAACCAAGACCGATATGATGCTAAAAGACTTTGAAGGAAATGTGTCTCCGGTTAAGGGGGCAATATGCGTCGAGTTGACCATCGGCAGCAAAACCTTGCCGACAACATTCTTTGTGATCAGTGGAAAAGGTGCCTACAATCTACTACTGGGGAGAGACTGGATCCATGCCAATTGTTGTATCCCATCGACAATGCACCAATGCTTGGTTCAGTGGGTAGGTGACAAGATTGAGATTGCGTCGACAGAATCAGATACCTATGAAAGGACTAGGTGTATCTCGGGGAAACTTGGGAGAAGGATTTCCTCAAAGTTGCCGATTATGAAATTCCACCGATCCAAGCAGTCGGTTCTGATGAGGAGTTTTAATGGATAGGTTCGCCGATGATGGAAAATTAGGCCAGGGGTTCACATCGGCCGATGATTTGGTAGAGGTAGATATAGGTAGTGGTGATAAGCCTAGACCTACTTTTATTAGTGCTAAGTTAAATTCCGAGTATAAGCAGCAATTAACCGATTTGTTAAAGGAATATAAAGATTTCTTTGCTTGGGATTATACCGAGATGCCTGGTTTAGACCGATCTATTGTTGAACATCGGTTGCCCATCAAGTCTAGATTTCGGCCACATCAACAGCTAGCTCGCCGATGTAATCCTAATATTCTTCCTAATATTAAGGCTGAAATAACCAAACTTATCGAAGCTAGATTTATTCGTCAGTGTCGGTATGCCGACTGGATTTCCAATGTTGTTCCAGTTTACAAGAAAAATGGGAAGCTTCGAGTCTGCATTGATTTCAGGAATCTCAACAAAGCCACACCGATGGATGGTTATCCAATGCCGGTTGCCGATTTGATGGTTGATGCTGCGGCTAGACATCGGATTATAAGCTTTATGGATGGCAATGCAGGGTATAATCAAATATTCATGGCTGAAGAAGATATTCCAAAGACTGCATTTAGATGTCCTGGTCATGTTGGGTTGTTTGAATGGATAGTCATGACCTTTGGTTTGAAAAATACTGGTGCTACTTATCAAAGGGCTATGAATTTTATCTTTCATGTGTTCATCGGCAAGCTGGTGGAAATTTATATTGATGATGTGGTGGTTAAGTCTGAAGATTTCACAAAGCATCTTGCCGATGTGCGAAAGGTGTTGGAATGCACAAGGAAACATGGTTTAAAGATGAATCCCAATAAGTGTGCCTTTGGTGTATCGGCAGGGCAGTTTCTTGGTTTCATGGTGCATCAGAGAGGAATTGAAATTAGGAGACGATCTATTGATGCTATAAATAAAATTGTTGCCCTTACTAACAAGATTGAGCTCCAATCCTTGATCGGCAAGGTAAATTTTATCAGGCGGTTTATATCTAATTTGTCTGGCAAAATTTGTGCTTTCAGTCCTTTGCTTAAGTTAAAGGCCGATCAAGAGTTCATATGGGGGAAAGAGCAACAGTTGGCTTTGGATGAAATCAAGAATTATTTCATAAATCCTCCGGTTCTGATTCCACCTCAGCAAGGAAAGCCCTTCAGATTATATTTATCTACCGATGGGATGGTCATCTGTTCGGCTTTAATTCAAGAATTTAAGGGGAAGGAGCGTGTGATTTACTACTTAAGCAGAAGATTGATTGATGCTGAGACCAGGTATTCGGCTATTGAAAAATTATGTTTATGCCTATATTTCTCCTGCATTAAGTTGAGGCACTATTTACTATCGGCCGAATAAATTGTTATATGCAAAGATGATGTGGTCCAGTATATGCTATCTATGCCGATCATGAGTGGCAGGATCGGTAAGTGGATTTTGGCACTGTCAGAATTCGATCTACGTTACGAATCGGCTAAAGCAGTTAAAGGACAGATTATGGCCGATTTTGTAACTCAACATTGCGGTGTAGTGGAAACTTTGGAAATCGTGCCTTGGACGCTTTTCTTTGATGGATCCATGTGTGACCGAGGGCATGAATCGGCATAGTGTTGATTTCCCCTCAGGGGAGGAAGTATGAGTTTTCTTTGCCGATTGTTGCCACGTCAATGAATAATCAAGCCGAATATCAAGGATTAATCAAAGGGTTGGAATTGTTAAAATAAGTTCATGCTGATGCTGTCGAAATCTTCGGGGATTCTATGCTGGTTATAAATCAATTGGCTGGAAATTATGAATGCCGAAGCGAAGTCCTAATAACTTATTACAAAAAGAGTATACAACTGTTAAGGGAATTCAAGGATTTCCGATTAGAGCATGTTCCTCGGTTACATAATGAGGAGGCTAATCGGTTGGCTCAGCATGCCTCAGGATATCAACCTATAGTGAACATGTTATCGGCAATCAGTGCCGGTGATTGGATAAAAGAAATCGTTGATTATTTAAAGGATCCATCTAAGAAAGTTGAGAGACGTGTTCGGTTTCAAGCCACCAAGTATGTGCTCCTCGAGGATGAATTATATTATCGAACAATTGATGGGATTCTTCTCAAGTGCTTAGGTGATGATGAGGCAAAAAGTTTGATGGGAGAAATCCATGAAGGAGTATGTGAAGCACATCAGTCGGCGTTTAAGATGAAGTGGATGATCAGGAGAAATGGGTATTATTGGTCGACTATACTTGAGGATTGTTTTAAGTATTTCAAAGGGTGTCTAGGATGTTAGAGGTTTGGCAATATTCAAAGAGCGCCCGCATCGGCTATGAATCCCATTATTAAACCTTGGCCGTTCAGGGGATGGGCTATTGATCTAATCGGCCAGATTTACCCGCCATCAAGCAAAGGGCATAAATTCATCTTGGTTGCCACCGATTATTTTCACCAAGTGGGTTGAAGCTATTCCTTTGAAGAAAGTCACATCGGCCAATATGATTGATTCTGTGAAAGAACATATTATTTACCAATTTGGTATTCCTCAAACAATTACTACCGATCAGGGTACTATGTTTACATCGGGGGAGTTTGATGAGCTGGCAATCGGTATGTGAATTAAAGTGTTAAATTCCTCTCCTTATTATGCTCAAGCTAATGGGCAGGCCGAAGCATCCAACAAAGGGATTATCAAACTTATTAAACGGAAGATTGAAGAGAATCCTAGGAGGTGGCATACATTGTTGAATGAAGCTTTATGGTCATATCTGATGGCTTGTCATGGATCGACCAGAGTTTCACCTTATCAGTTGGTGTATGGACATGATGCAGTGCTACCTTGGGAAATTAGGACTGGATCTAGGCGATTATCTTTTCAAGATCAATTGATTGCCGATGACTATGCTACTTTGATGACAGACGAGTTGGATAATTTAGCAAGACATCGGTTGAGAGCTTTGATGAGTATAGAAGAAAATAAAAAGAGAGTTGCCAGATGGTATGATAAGAAGATAAAGGCTAAGGAATTTGCCGATGGAGACTTAGTATGGAAACTAATCTTACCGATCGGGACCAAAAGTTCAAAATTTGGAAAGTGGTCTCCTAATTGGGAAGGTCCTTATCGGATAAATCGGTCTGCTTCTGGCAATGCTTATATTTTAGAAACTCTCGAAGGAGTTGAATTTCCCAGAGCATTGAATGGCGAATATTTAAAGAAATATTATCCTAGCATATGGATTGATGCATGAAAGTTTAAGTGCTGATAAACATTCCTATCGGCTGGATCAAACTGTATCTGGGGCCGGACTCAATGTTTTAAACGGGGGCCGATAACAGTCCTATCGGCTAGACCAAAATAATCAGGAGTTTGTAAAAGAAAAGAACAAAACATGCCATCGATGAAGAGTTTATATGTTTAGCGGAGCCTGGATTGTCGATATGGCACGTAGACGGATCTGATCGGCTTCCTCTATCTCCTTTATGTCTTCATCGGTAGAGCCCTCCACTAGCCTCAGTTTCTTCTTCATCTGTAGTGCCTTGGCAGCCTGGATGTTTCGCTCCTCTTCAATAGTCTTGATTGCTTCAGGCAGCTGGCTTTCTTCCTGTTGAGCTTGGGACAGAGCTTCTTCTACTTGTTTGAGTTCTGCTAACAGGGCTTCTCTCTTCGCCGATAGCTCAGAGATCTTTTGCTTCAGCACGTCTCCTGAGGATTTCAAAATGCCGATGCTCTTATGCTTTTCATCGGCAAGGAGTTTTACTTTCATCATCTCTTCTGAGAGCTGGGCGTGAGCAGCTCTATCGGCAAGGCGCTGAGCAGCCTTTTAACACTAAAGCTGCCGACTCTCCAAGTGTGCAACCTTGAAGAGGATCTCCTCGGCATCGGCAGAAATTTGGCCTCTGAGAGCCTTGAGCAGGGCCTTAGCTGGATCGGAGTCATCAACCAATTGGGCCGTATCTTGATGGAGGGCCGACAAATCTTCCAGTTTTGCTCTAATCTCTGCCGATGAGATTCCAAACGCTCGAGAAGAACTTGCTTCCTCGCCTTCATCCTCAGAGATTTCGATGGCGAAGGAGAACAAGCTGTCGGGAGAGTCCTGTTCCTGGAAAGGAAGACAAAATAAGTTATTTTATGATCAAGTACTGACGATGATAAAATAGAGACCGGGTAACTTACTTGTTTCAGAGCTATCTCTCGCCTCTGGCTAGTTGAGGCCGATGGAACCACAGGCTTATCGGCTGGAATTGCCGATGAAACTATGTCAGTTGAAAGATTGACAGAAATAATTAATAAAATGGAAAAATAGGTTCATCGGTAATAAATAGAAAGTATGTTACCTTGAGGGGGCGCAGTACTTGTTTGAATCGAGGAGACTACTGATGGTATGATTAAGCTCGCTGGATCGATGGTCTGCTCGTGCACATCAGCCGATGTTTCTTCTGGCTGAGGTTCTTCTGGCTGGAGTTCTTCTGTTTGGAGTTCTTCTTGTAGCTGAGGGGCAGATGATGCTTGTTGTGTCTAAGCTTCTGGAGAAGAGGGGGATGATTCCACCGGGATCGGTGACCTCGGAGGAGGGTAAGGCGTTGCTGTTCTCTAGTGCTTCGCTTGTGATCTGGTACTCTTGGAACCTTTTCTCTTTGGTTGGCTGGACTAGGGGGCATCGACAGTCGTACTTCTGGTCTTTGCCGATTTGCCAGTGTGCTGATACAACAATGAAAGTTTTGTGAGTACAAGTGTAACAGGGTATTGATGAGGTTTTAATTAAAATAATAAAGTTACCGATGAAGTTCCCATGCTAGCCGATGTATCCTGAAAAATTGTGTAAGTATAAGAATGGAATCGGTATAAGTTGAAGAATTTGGGAGTTTACCTTGAAGGCTTGTGCCAAAGCAGTGGCAGCTACCGAAGGGGATGTTTTCGTCCGCTTGGTGGTGATTTTCTTGAGACGCACACCCCGATGCATTATAGTAGCCAAGGTTGGAGCGTTGTTGCCGATCAAAGAGATCGGGCCTGATGGAAGGAGTTCAATCGGCCTACCACTCCTGCTGACTAATGGTGGCGTATGATCGACCTGTATACAACAAAGAAAGTAAGTTACTGGTGGAAAATGAAAGTGAAAGGATTGAAGCATCGGTTTAAAGTACTTATAGTATTATCAGGGACTTTGTATTTGGGGTCGATCATGCCACGGTATGCGAGAGCCGATCTGCAGAACAGGTGCTCTTTCCACTCTTCCCACCACTGTTTGTATGCCTGAGTAATGAAGAGAGCTGAGATCCAAGCCGATAGATCGACATCTGTATCGGTGTTTGGTGGAAGCTGAGCTACCCTGATCCATTCTAGATTGCTGGTGATGGTCTCCCTCAGCTTTATCCATCAGCGTAGCAAAGTGCAATCGGCAGTTGGCCGAAAGCCAGTTCGAGCTAGTGCCGATGGGTTATAAAACTCATAGGTCAGATTGGAGGCTTTCCCACTGCCGAAGAAGTTCACTTGTATGGCTCTTGGGCTGATAATTGCCATCATCACGTCACGGTCCTTGTTGAGAGCATCATTGAAGGGGTGGAAAGTCAAGGGGAATTTGGTGTATGGATCTTCATAAGGCATCCATGCCCGCTATTCTCTGGTTAGACTCTCGTACAGAGTTTGAAAGAATCAACTAACCTGGTCTTCGTTACCACCAGTGCCAGGTAAGACTATGGCTGCTTCGCCAAAGTTCAAGGGAGAGCGAGTTGCCGATTCTTCTTCATCCAGTTCATAATCTTCGGCTATGTCCCTAGGGAAGCGCTGTGCAAAGAGGTCGAATTCAAGGCACTTGTGCATGTGGAGATTAAGCCACATGTTGATGAACCACCAAGGACCCCCTAAGTTGCCGATGGGTTGGCCGAGCAGAAGTTTCCTGGCTACTTGGTGGAGGAGGTGATAAGCCGAGCCGAGCAAGTATCGGCCAAGAGGAAATCGGCCACCATCGGCTAGTCTTTCTGCTGCCGATAAGTAAACAGAAGTTGGTCCTGCCGATCGGCCACAGAATACAAATTTATCCAGCTACATATTCAGAAAAGTGGTCTATTCCTTTGCATTGATAGGACTTGTTCTTCGGTACTTCTGAATGTACCCGGACCAACCGCCGATAGCACGAGTTTTTACCTTAGCACTGGGTTTGCTGTCGAACAGGTGGCTGTTATCGACAGTGGATATATCTAAGCCGGTGAGCATAAGTACATCGGCAAGTGTAGGAGAAGCAGGGCCATGGCCAAACACAAAAGCATTGAGTGTGTCTGACCAAAAGTATGAAGCAGCGATCAGCAGTGACTCATTTCTCTCCATATCGGCAAGAGATAATCTAATACACTAATCTAACTTCCGCTCGCCCCATTGAACCTCGTTTGAATGGCTGACTCTCAAAAACCAATCCTTTCATCCCTTGGTAGGACTGGGCCAGGAACGGAAGGCATCTTTCCATAGATCTAGGGAGAAGTTTTCGGCTCTAAAGAGAACCCTGTTTGTCTCTGCATTTATCAGATCGGTGGGATCCGGATTTCCTAGCGGGCCAAGACATTGGAGGTGAGGTTGATCGGTAGGAATAATGATCTTATCGGCCAAGTCCTAAAGGTTTTTGAGGATAAAAGAAAGAACAAAAAGAAAAATGAGTATTCAGTGAAAGAAATCGCAGATGAACAGGAGTACGGTAAAGGTGCGGATAAGAAGGGTAGTGAACTGGCCTCAGGCACGGTGAAGTTGATGGCCATTTTCTCGCGAGGAAGAGGATCGAAGACTTGGGGGATTGGTGAGGAAAGCCTTCTTTGGAGTTCTTGGAAACCATAGATGGTGCCGCCGCCGTGAAAGTGGATTTTGGGCTGTAGGATGACAAGATGGAGAAGGAGTGCCGGAGAAGGAAGTATTTATAGGACAAAATGGGCAGGGGTAAATCTGACTTATCTCTTGCCGCATCCATGAAATCTGAGGGTATTCAGGTGGATATGGTAACTATTCGCACGATAATCAAGGGATTGCACAGGTGATTTGACAGCAAGCGGTCATGATTTTGGAGATATTTCACTGTACAAGATCTCCTGGTCGGTCCATCGGCAGTTCTCTCTAACGATAATATTGCCGGTGGGCGTGTAAAGTGGAGAGATTCGGTTCGGGAGGTTGAGGAATTCGAGGAATATGCAGGAGAATCGGGCCAAGGTTGTTCGGATTTGAAGAGCAGTTACCAAATTGGGAGAATTAATTGCGAAAAGGCACAATTACTGCAGAGAATTTTGGAGCATTAATGATTTTATACTCCGAAATTGGGAGGCATGTGTTGACACCGTTTTTGGACACGTACCCGGGGGTCGATAAAGTATAGATCGACAGATGGAGCAACGGTAACTAGTCTACAGGGAAGTTGCCGATGAGGATGGTTGCTGATGAAGAGACGATTGAATATGACAAAGTCCAGAGGTGGTGACGTGTTCATGCCGATGATCAGTATTAGTGTTTGCCGATGGCAATAACAGGAGGTCTGCCGATGACTCTGAACGAAAACGTGGAGATTGCTGATTGATCTGTGGCGGTGTCCCGGTCGGTTACAAGGGGATAGTTTTATGTTTTCCATAGTTATTTAAATTCGTTTTGTATACAGATTCTGTTCAATTTGGAATTCGAGTCCTAGTCATGTCTAATTGTAGCTCTTTGAGCAGGGTATAAATGTAGACCCTAGGGCCTTGTAATGATGAATCTATCAATCAATAAAACACAAGTTTTTACTCATATTCCAGCATCTACTTTTTCGACGACTTTGTCATATTTTTTCTTTTTACTACGAGTTCTTAAGGATTCGTCGACTTAAGCTCGGTGTATTCTCGAGTTCCGTGTGACCACCTCTTGGCCGTGACATCCGGGCACATCGCTGTTGTCGGGACTAAAGTGTTCAAGTTACCACCTTTTCCGATAGTAAGGTCAAATCGGCTGGCACACCTTAACGTTTAAATCGGGTATTAGCTCTTTGTGTTTGCAGATTAGCTTTTGCATCAACAGGTAGAAAGAAAAAGACTTAAAGAAGGATTCATGGTTACTAATTATATTAAGTCCACCACTTGAATCAATCAATCAAATGCAATTCAAGTGGGTATCAAGAATAGTTCTTTGGAGAGAGGTCACTTCTCCCTACGTGAGCGGTGTGCCACACGAGGAGTGGGTAAACCAAGTGTGGTGCTTCGAAGGCTAACTAGAAGTGGTGATCTAAAGGATATTTGCGATGCTTAGTTGAAGCAATCAGAAGGATTGATCAAGAAAGTAAGCAACACCCAAAATGAGAGCTACATATTTCAATTGGTACTCTTATTAGTTCTCTCATGCAAGCAATGGTAAAAAATATGAAGCAAGCTAACCACAACAAAAGATAGTGCACTTGATTATAAGTGGTTCTCAAATTCATATGGGTGAAGATTTGATCTATCAATTGGCATTTATAATTTGTCTTCACCAAGCTTATAATTGGATTTCACATTGCTATTTGGAGCTAAATTGGATTCTTATTGACTATCCTCTACTCTAAGATAGCAAAGGTATCATTGTAATGTGCATGATCATTTCATCCCTTACTGTTGACACCGTTTTTGGACACGTATCTTTTGACGTGTATCTGGGGATAGTAAAGTATAGATCAGCAGATGAAGCAACTGTAACTAGTCTACAGGGAAGTTGCCGATGAAGGTGGTTGCCGATGAGGAAACAACTGAATGTGACTAAGTCCAGAGGTGGTGATGTGTTCGTGCCGATGACCAGTATCAATGTTTGCCGATGGCCACAACAAGAGGTCTGCCGATGGCTTTGAAGAAAAATGTGGAGGTTGTCGATTGATCTGTGGCGGTGCCCCGGTCTGCTACAAGGGGTAGTTTTATGTTTTCCTTAGTTATTAGAATTCGTTTTGTGTATGGGTTCCGTTTAGTTTGGAATTCGAGTCCTAGTCGTGTCTGGTTGTAGCTCTTTGGATAGGGTATAAATGTAGACCGTAGAGCAATGTAATGAATCTATCAATCAATCAAACACAAGTTTTTTACTCATATTCCAGCATCTACTTTTTCGATGACTTCGTCATATTTTCTTTTTACTACGAGTTCTTAGGAATTCGTCGAGTCAAACTCGGCGTGTTCTCAAGTTCCGCGTGATCACCTCTTGGCCGTGATATCCGGGCGCATCGCTGTTGTCGGCACCAAAGTGGTCGAGTTACCACCTTTGTCAATTGTAAGGTCAAATCGGCTGGCACGCCTTAACGTTTGAATCGGGTATTAGCCCTTTGTGTTTGCAGATCAGTTTTGCACCAACACATCTTTTGGCACGCCTGATGGGACGAATTCAAGATCAAGATCAACATGGCGAATACCGAGTTCGACTTGGAGAACGTCATCCCCGTGACGGAAGCCAATCTCAGAGATGAGCAGAAGCAAGCTATTGCAAAAGCCATGGAGGACTACAAGCAGCAATGTTTGAAATCCTTCAACATCAATAGGAGCGGCGAGGTGATCCAAAAGTAACCATTGCTGGCACCTCGGCAGATTACTTTTGAAGCCAATCCTAGTAAACTCCAAGACATGGTTGACAGTACTATTAACCACGCCTTGATCAATCAAGCTGGTGTGCTGTCCAACACAGTGTTCATACGGTGGCTAGAACTTTTAAGGAAGGACAATTGCCGCCAAATTATGTGGGCCCTGCCTATCATCAGCCAGGATCACCAGTGGTCACAGCTCCATCGGCTACTACGGCCGCTGCGAGTACAAAAACTACTTCTCCAAGCACATTAGGGATCACTAATGCGCAATCTACACCGATGACGACCAATCCATCAACATAGGATGGGCAAATCAAGCTTGCCACAGATCTATTGGCATCGGCAATGTCGGGATCTGTTCCTCCCAATTGGTGGCGTTACGGTATGCCGCCAGAGATGATGTTGAAGACTCCTGGAACATCTTAAGTGGCTGACTTGACAGGCAAGGCTCCTATGCCATCGGCACCTCCAAATCTGCCGATGAATCAAAGTCCCCAGTACACTACAACTACTACTGCAAGACCTTACACTGGGAATTCTCAAGCTCCAACGTTCCACATGCCTAACGCATCGGCAGATTCAATGCCGACCCAGCAGAGGTTTATGACACAGCCAGGGTATGTCAATTCAATGACGATGCCCAATTTCCAGCCATCGGCAGGGTTTATGCCGATGAATGCTAACAGTGGATGGACGGGACAATTAGTCTTTCCACAGATGCCTCAACAGAATCATCAGGCTCCAGGGTTTCAACAAGGCCAAATCCAACCAGGGTTTCAGAATCAAGGGTTGGCTCACCAACCGATGAATCTTGGTTAGCAGATTGGTGGTCAGATGGTTAACCCAATGTTCCATGCAGATCGTGCACCTCAGAGACACGTGGAAGCATATCAGCAGGTGCTAGATCCACAACCGCCCCATCGGCAAGACACCGATGCTTATTGGGCCGATAAGATAGCTGAAGTAATGAGAGACCAATTTGGGATAAAACCCAAAGTCAATACTTACTCTTATCGGACACCATATCCTCCCGCACACGAACTGATTCTGCTGCCTAATCGGTACAAAGTACCCGATTTTACTAAGTTTTCTAGACAGGATGACACATCAACCATGGAGCACGTTGTTGATATTTGGGAACGCAATAAGGAATTGATCCGCAAGCGCACGGATATCGGTGAGCACTTCACCCGGGAAATTATCCAGAGTATCGTATTTATTTTTTTTACCACTAGGAGAAAGAGTGCATCTGACTAACCGGTCTATTACTACTAACCTTTAGGCACAAAGAATGTCTTTCGATGTGAGTGATAAATAGAGAAGACTGCAACCGTAGTCTCCTTCTAACCTTGGTAAGGATGATCTACTGTTCTAATGGGGACGCTAACGGAATCTAGACACCACAAAGGATGTTCAACCCGCACCTATAAACCCTATCCTTCCTGCTAACGAGATGTGATCTACAAAGGTAGCTCGGAATTGTCACGTTCCTCACTACTACCACGGTCCAACTAGTTAGGGAATATCTATGAGTACCCCAGCCTAAACACCACGTTTACGCCAGCAATGATTACTCTAAACTCTACGCGAAGAGATTAAAGTAAACTCATAAACCATAAGAACAATAAAACAAGAACTTACTAGAATTTAGAAGTCGAATTACTGAAGAATCCTAGGAGCAAGCTTCGGGTTAGGAGAACTTGATCCCGCAGGTACAAGCTTGGAGTAGACACCGACAGGCCGGGCTTCCTCCACTCTTCACCTCCACTCTATCTCTCTCAATCTAGTAGAAACTAGAAGATCTATTTCTACCTTACATTGGTTGCTAAGCCTAAAAAGAAATATTAATTAGAGAAGAGGTTTTCCTTCGAGGGCACCCCTCAGTCTCTATGATAATTTCTTCATGTCTTCTCCAGGGGCCAGGGGGGCCTTGCTTATATAGTCCTCCCCTTCTATGCGTTTTTGGGTCGATAGGCGAGGTGGTACTATGTTTTTCTTGATCCAATAGGTCGGTGGAATATCCCGAACGAAGAGAGTCCTGATCTGGCTCCAGAGGGGGGCGGGCGCCCAGGCTACCAGGGCGGGCGCCCTGGGCCTGGCCCTGTTTTGCCTCCGCTTCGGTCTCGTGGCTTCTGGAGTCTTCTAGATGATGTAAAATCGTGCGGTGCGTTGATATCTCTATGTAATCCCGACATGTGGGCCTTTCTTCCTTATTTCCTGATAACCCCCTGCAGAAATAGATAAACAACAAAACTCGTGGAATTCTGTCAGATCAAACCCTAATTCTACGTGTTGGTTGCATATTGGTCCTTTCTCTTATTTATTTGATAATTAAAATTGATACTTAAGAACCGTCAACACACGTCAATAGGTTCATCATCCAATGTGGGGAGGCTGCTAACAGAGATGAGTTAAGGGTTCGTTTGTTCTCGTCATCTTTGTCTGGATCGGCTTTTACTTGGTTTATATCATTACCTCCCAACTCGGTGATTACTTGGGCCGATCTGGAGAAGCAATTCCATAAATACTTCTTTTCTGGAGTCCATGAGAAGAAGATCACCGATTTGGTCAGATTGAAACAACGCAATGATGAATCGGTTGAAAGCTTTGTGCAGAGATTGCGAGAAGTTAAGAATAAATGCTATAGTCTGATCTTGGATGATCGGCAGCTAGCCGATTTGGCTTTCCAGGGTTTGTTGCCACATATCAGAGACAAGTATGCTTCTCAAGAGTTAGAGAGCCTAAGTCACTTGGTACAGAGGATTTCTGACCAGGATATCAAACCCTTTGAGCCCAAGAGAGCATGGAATAAAAAGGTGTCATTTGTTGATGAAGCAGCAAGCTCAGATTCTGATGAGGAGCCAGTCATCGGCTTGGCAGAATGGGTGAAAAAAAGAAGCCGATGTCTTGCCCTTTTGGGCATAAAGAGCCAGAGAAGTTTGCATTCGATATCACTAAAGCCGATAGGATATTTGATTTTCTACTTCATGAAGGGCAGGTCAAGTTTTCACCCAATCATGTGATTCCATCGGCTGAAGAATTAAAGAAGATGAAATACTGCAAGTGGCACAATGCAACCTCTCACAGCACCAATGAGTGCAAGGTTTTTAGGCAACAACTGCAATCGGCTATAGAATCTGGGAGAATCAAGTTTGATAATTCCAAAGCTCAGAAGCCGATGAAGATCGATCAACATCCTTTCCCAACAAATGTGTTGGATGCTAAGGGATAGACCAAGGTCTTGACGTCAGAAGCAGCTGAAAGAAGTGCATCGGTGGATCCTCAGCATCAGATTACTGCTACCGATGCTAAAGGAAAGGGTTTGATCCAGGAAGGAAATAGCTGAGGAAGGCCTCCCCGTTCTGGCATTGTGATAACTCATAGAAGGCATCGGGAGACTTGGCAGCAACGTGAAGATCTGTATCGGCGCCAACAGGAGGATCACCGTCGAGAAGAGGATCAACGCCGACAGGAGTGGAATCGGCACAAAGATCACTGGAACTGCCCGTTCTTTATCCATTGCTGGGAACAGAACATCAAATTGCCCACTGTTAGGGACTGCCCTAAGTGCAATGGTTATGATCGGTATGACAGATCTAATCGGCAGTATCAGAATGATGATCGACGTTTTAATGGGCCGATTAGGGGGAGAACTTCAGTACATGATCGGTTGGGGGGCACGATCAGTGTACATGATAGACTCGGTGACCATGTTGGATACTTTCCCAGGAACCAAGAGGAGCTTGAAGAGATGGCAAATGCTCGACTTCCCGATGAGTTCATATTTTGCAGGGATGCCAATACCTATCGAGTGGAGTCAAGGGAAAATCGTCGCCCATTGGTAAGGCAGCCACAACTTCCTCTATGCTGTCCAGAAGGATTGACTAGGACACAGAAAAGAAGGTTGCAGCACGAAAGACAAGAAGACTTGAGCAAAGGAGAGAATCTTGGCAAATCTGGAGATCAGCAGCAGCTGGATCCCAAGGGAAAAGGGTCATCAGCAGATATTAACATGGTATTTATATTGCTGATGGAGTTTCTTGCACCATCCAGTGATGATGAGGAACTGGATTTTTCCGACCAGATAGCTCAGTTGGCTCTAGATCCGATGACAACTATCTTTGAAAAGCCTGCCGACAATGAAAGGCAGCATCTTAAAGCCTTATTCGTTAAAGGAATGGTTGATGGGCAGCCAATGACCAAGATACTTGTTGACGGTGGGGCCGCCATCAATATCACGCCATATGCAGTCTATCGGAAGCTTGGGAAAGGAGATCAAGATTTGACCAAGAGTGATATGATGCTGAAAGACTTTGAAGGAAATGTGTCTCCGGTTAAGGGGGCAATATGCGTCGAGTTGACCATCGGCAGCAAAACCTTGCCGACAACTTCTTCGTGATTAGTGGAAAGGGTGCTTATAATCTGCTGCTACGGAGAGATTGGATTCATGCCAATTGTTGCATCCCACCTACAATGCACCAATGCTTGGTTTCAGTGGGTAGGTGACAAGATTGAGATTGTCCCAAGAGATTCTTCTTATGTCATTGCATCGGCAGAGGCGGACACTTATGAAAGGACCAGGTGTATCTTGGGAGAGATTTGGGAAAAGGATTTCCTCAAAGTTGCCGATTATGAAATTCCACCGATCCAAGCAGTCGGTTCTGATGAGGAGTTTTAATGGATAGGTTTGCCGATGATGGAAAATTAGGTCAGGGGTTTACATCGGCCGATGATTTAGTAGAGGTAGATATAGGTAATGGGGATAAGCCTAGACCTACTTTTATTAGCGCTAAGTTAAATTCTATGTGTAAACAATAGTTAACCGATTTGTTAAAGGAATATAAAGATTGCTTTGCTTGGGATTATACTGAGATGCCTGGTTTAGACCGATCAATTGTTGAACATCGGTTACCTATCAAGTCTAGATTTCGGCCACATTAGCAGCCAGCCCGCCGATGTAATCCTAATATTCTTCCTGATATTAAGGCCGAAATAACCAAACTTATCGAAGCTAAATTTATTCGGCAGTGTCGGTATGCCGAATGGATTTCCAATGTTGTTCTGGTTTACAAGAAAAATGGGAAGCTTCGAGTTTGCATTGATTTCAGGAAAATCTTAATAAAGCTACGCCGATGGATGGTTACCCGATGCCGGTTGCCGATTTACTAGTTGATGCTGCAGCCGGGCATCGAATCATAAGCTTTATGGATGGCAATGCAGGATATAATCAAATATTCATGGCTGAAGGGGATATTCCAAAGACTGCATTTAGATGTCCTAGTCATGTTGGGTTGTTTGAATGGATAGTCATGACTTTTGGTTTGAAAAATGCTGGTGCTACCTATCAAAGGGCTATGAATTTTATCTTTCATCAATTCATCGGCGAGCTGGTAGAAATTTATATTGATGATGTGGTGGTCATGTCTGGAGATTTCACAAAGCATCTTGCCGATCTACGAAAAGTGTTAGAATGTACAAGGAAACATGGTTTAAAGATGAATCCTAATAAGTGTGCATTCAGTGTATCGGCAGGGCAATTTCTCGGTTTCATGGTGCATCAGAGAGGAATTGAAATTAGTAGACGATCTATTAATGCTATCAACAAGATAGTTCCCCCTACCAACTAAACTGAGCTACAGTCTTTGATCGGCAAGGTGAATTTTATCAGGCGATTCATATCTAATTTGTCTGGTAAGATTGGTGCTTTCAGTCCTTTGCTTAAATTGAAAACCGATCAAGAATTTGTGTGGAGAAAAGAACAACAATTGGCCTTAGATGAAATCAAGAATTATTTGATAAATCCTCTAGTCTTGATTCCACCTCAGCAAGGGAAGCCCTTCAGATTATATTTATCTACCGATGGACTGGTCATCGGTTCGGCTTTGATTCAAGATTTTGAAGGGAAGGAGCGTGTGATTTACTATTTAAGCAGAAGATTAATTGATGCTGAGACCAGGTATTCGGCTATTGAAAAATTATGTTTATGCCTATATTTCTCATGTATTAAGTTGAGGCACTATTTGCTATCGGCCGAATGCACCGTTATATGCAAAGATGGTGTGGTCCGACATATGTTATCTATGCTAATTATGAGTGGTAGGATCAGTAAGTGGATTTTGGCACTGTCGGAATTCGATCTGCGTTACGAATCGGCTAAAGCGGTTAAAGGACAGATTATGGCCGATTTTGTGACTCAACATCGGGGTGTAGTGGAGACTTTGGAAATTGTGCCTTGGACGCTCTTCTTTGATGGATCCACATGTGACAGGGGGGCAGGAATTGGCATAATATTAATTTCCCCTTAGGGAAAGAAGTATGAGTTCTCTTTGCCGATTGTTGCCACGTCAACAAATAATCAAGCTGAGTATCAAGCATTGATCAAAGGGTAGGAGTTGTTGAAAGAAGTTCAAGCTGATGCTGTTGAAATCTTCGGGGATTCTATGCTGGTTATAAATCAATTGGCTGGAAATTATGAATGCCAAAGCGAAGTCTTGATAACTTATTACGAAAAGAGTATACAATTATTAAGGGAATTCAAGGATTTACGATTAGAGCACGTTCCTCGGTTACATAATGAGGAGGCTAATCGGTTGGCTCAGCATGCCTCAGGATATCAACCCATATTGAACACGTTATTGGCAATCAGTGCCGATGATTGGAGAAAAGAAATTATTGATTATTTATGGGATCCATCTAAGAAGGTTGAAAGGCGTGTCCGGTTTCAGGCTACTAAATATGTGCTCCTCGAGGATGAGCTTTATTATCGAACAATAGGTGGGTTCTTCTCAGATGCTTAGGTGATGCTGAAGCTAAATGTTTGATGGGAGAAATCCATGAAGGGGTGTGTGGAGTACACCAGTCGGCTTTTAAGATGAAATGGATGATTAGGAGGAACAGGTATTATTGGCCAACCATACTTGAAGATTGTTTTATATATTTCAAGGCATGTCAAGGATGTCAGAAATTTGGTAATGTTCAGAGGGCACCCGCATCGGCCATGAATCCCATTATTAAACCTTGGCCGTTCGGGGGACGGGCTATTGATCTAATCGGCCAGATTTACCCACTATCAAGCAAAGGGCATAAGTTCATCTTGGTTGCCACCGATTATTTCACCAAGTGGGTTGAAGCTATTCCTTTGAAGAAAGTCACATCGGCCAATATGATTGATTTTGTGAAAGAGCATATTGTTTACTGATTTGGTATTCCTCAAACGATTACTACCGATCAGTGTACTATGTTTACATCAGGAGAGTTTGACGAATTTGCAATCGGTATGGGAATTAAAGTGTGGAACTCTTCTCCTTATTATGCTAAAGCCAATGGGCAGGCCGAAGCATCTAACAAAGGAATAATTAAGCTCATCAAACGGAAGATTGAAGAAAATCCTAGGAGGTGCCATACGTTGTTGAATGAAGCTTTATGGTCATATCGGATGGCTTGTCATGGATCGACCAAAGTTTTGCCTTATCAGTTGGTGTATGGACACGATGCTGTGTTGCCATGGGAGATTAAAACCGGATCTAGGCGACTATCTTTTCAAGAATAGCTGACTGCCGATGACTATGATACTTTAATGAAAGACAAGTTAGATGATTTAGCAGGGCATCGGCTGAAGGCTTTGATGAGTATAGAAGAAAATAAAAAGAGAGTTACCAGATGGTATGATAAGAAGGTAAAGACTAAGGAGTTTGCCGATGGAGACTTGGTATGGAAACTAATCTTACCGATCGGGACTAAAAGTTCAAAATTTGGGAAGTGGTCTCCCAATTGGGAGGGTCCCTATCGGATAAATCTTTTGCTTCAGCACGTCTCCTGAGGATTTCAGAATGCCGATGCTCTTATGCTTCTCATCGGCAAGATGCTTTACCTTCATCACCTCCTCTGAAAGCTGGTCATAAGTGGCCCGATCGGCAAGGCGCTGAGTGGCCTTTTGGTACTGAAGCTGTCGACTCTCCAAGTGTGTTGCCTTGAAGAGGATCTCCTCGGCATCGGCAGGGATCTGGACTCTGAGAGCTTTAAATAGGCCTTGGCTGGATCAGAGTCACCAACCAGTTAGGCTGTATCCTAGTGAAGTAGGGCCAGCAGATCCTCCAGCTTTGCTCTGATTTCTACCGATGAGATCCCAATTGCTTGAGAAGAACTCGCTTCCTCACCTTCATCCTCGGAGATTTCGATGGCGAAGGAGAACAGGCTATCAGGAGAATCTTGTTCCTGGAAGAGAAAAGGAGATGAGTTATTTGATGATGAAATATTAGTAAAATAAAGGATGATAATCAAATAACTTACTTGTTTCAGAGCTATCTCTCGCCTCTGGCTAGTTGAGGCCGATGGTACTACAGGTTGATCGGCTGGAGTTGCCGATGAGACTATGTCAGCTGAAAGATTGATAGAGATAATTATAAAGTGGAAAAATAGGTCCATCGACAATAATTTCATAGACAGTACTTTACCTTGAGGGGGTGCAACGCTTGTCTAGATCGAGGAGACTACCGATGCTATGATTGAGCTCACTGGATCAGCGGTCTGCTCGTGTACATCTGTTGATATCTCTTCTGGCTGGGTTCTTCTAGCTGAAGTTCTTATAGCTGAGGTTCTTCTTGTGGCTGAGTTGGAGATGGTGCTCACTGAGTCTGAGCTTCTGGTGAAGAAGGGGACGATTCTACATGAATCGGTGATACTGGGGGAGGAGAAGAAGGTGGTGTCGTTTTCTGGCGTTTTGCCTGTAACTTGGTGCTCTTGGGGCCTTTTCTCTTAGCTTGACTGGCTTGGGGGGCATCGGCACTTGCCTTAGTGCTTCTGGTCTTGGCCGATTTGCCAGTTTGCTGATACAACAATAAAGGTTTTAGTACGAGTGTAACAGAGTATTAATGGAATGATGGTTGAGAAAGTTACCGATGAGGTGCCCATGCCTGCCGATGTATCCTGAAAAAGCCGTATAAGTATGGAGTGGGATCGGTGTAAATTGAAGAGGTAAAAATTTTCTACCTTGAAAACTTGCACCAGAGCAGCAGCAGCGACCGATGGAGATGTCTTGGTCCGCTTGATGGTGATTTTCTTGAAACGCGCACCTCGATGCATTAGGGCCACCAAACTTGGAGCGTTATTGCCGATCAAAGAAATCGGCCCCGATGGAAGTTCGATCGGCCTACCACTTCTGCTGACCGATGGCAGTGTATCGTCAACCTGTGTAAAATAGAGGAAGTAAGTTGCCGATAAGAGCAAAAAATAATAAGATTGAAGCATCGGTTGAAGACTTACAGTGTTATCAGGGACCTTGTACGCGGAGTCGATCATACCGCGGTATGTGAAAGCCGATCTGTAGAACAAATGCTCCTTCCATTCTGCCCACCATTGTTTGTACACCTGGGTAATGAAAAGAGCTGGGATCCAGGCCGATAGGTCAATATCTGATGTATCGGCGTTTGGTGGGAGTTGGGCAATTCTGATCCACTCAAGACCACTAGAGATGGTTTCCCTTGGTTTCACCACATCAGCATAACAGAGTGCGGTCGGCAGCTGTCCAAAAGCCAATTGACTGGCCAATGCCGATGGATTGTAGAACTCATAAGTAAGGTTGGAAGCTTTTCCACTGCCAAAGAAATTCACCGGTATAGCTCTCGGAGTGATGATTGCCATCATCAGATCATGGTCCTTGTTCAGAGCATTATCAAAGGGATGAAAGGTCAGGGGAAATCTGGTGTCTGGGTCTTCATAAGGCATCCACGCCCGTTGCTCTTTGGTCAGACCCTCGTAAAGAGTCTGAAAGAATCGGCTAACCTTGTCTTGATTGCCACTGGTACCAGGCAGAACTATGGCAGCTTCACCATAGTTCAGAGGGGGACGAGTTGCCGATTCTTCCTCATCCAGTTCGTGATCTTCAGCTATATTTCTGGGGAATCGCTGTGCAAAGAGATCAAATCCGAGGTGCTTATGCATATGAACGCTAAGCCACATGTTGATGAACCACCAGGGTCCCCTAGATTGCCGATGGACTAGCCTAGAAAGAGTTTCTTAGCTACCTGATGGAGGAGGTGATAAGCAGCACGGAGCAGGTATCGGCCAAGAGGAAATCGGCCACCCTTGGCCAGTTTCTCCACTGCCGATAGATAGACAGAGGTTGGTCCTGCCGATTGGCCACAGAATACGAACTTGTCTAACCACATGTTCAGGAAGATTGTCTGCTCCCTCTCCTCGATAGATCCTGTCTTTTGGTATTTCTAAATATATCCAGACCAACCGCGGATAGCACGAGTTTCTACTTTGGCACTGGGCTTGGTGTCAAACAAGTGATTGCTATCGGCAGTGGATATGTCTAAACCGGTGAGCATGAGTACATCGGCAAGAGTGGGTGAAGCAGGGCCATGGCCGAATACAAAAGCATTGAGTGTGCCTGACCAAAAATACGAGGCAGCTATCAGCATCGACTCGTTTCTCTCCATATCGGCAAGAGATAATCTGATGCACTGGTCTAATTTCCGTTCACCCCACTGGACCTCATTTGAATTGCTGACTCTCAAGAACCAGTCTTTCCATCCCTTGGTGGGACTAGGCCAGGAACGAAAAGCATCTTTCCATATATCTAAGGAAAAGTTTTGGGCTCTGAAGGGGATTCTATTTGTCTCTACGTTTATTAGATCGGTGGAATCTGGATTTCCTAGCGGGCCAAGACATTGGAAGTGGGGTTGATCGGTAGGAATTACAATCTTATCGGCCAAATCCTAAAAAGTTTTGAGGATAAAAGAACAAAAAGAAGAAAAAGAGTGTTCAGTAAAAGGAATCGTGGATGAACGGGAGTACAACAAAAGTGCGAAAAGAAAAAGGATGATGAACTGACTTCGGGGACGATGAAGTTGATGGCCATTCCTTCTTGAGGGAAGGAGAGATCGAAGGCTTTGAGGGTTGTTGGAGGAGATCCTTGTTGCAGTTCTCGGAGTCCTCGAGTATTGCCGTCGCCAAGAAAGTGGATTTGGGGCTATAGAATGACAAGATGGAGAAGGAGTACCGGAGAAGGAAATATTTATAGGACAAAACGGGCAGGGGCAAATCTGACTTATCTCTTTGCCGCATCCGTGAAATCCGAGGGTGTTCAGGTGGATATGGTAACTGTTCGCACGGTAATCAAGGGATTGCGCAGGTGATTTGACAGCAAGCGGTCATGATTTTGAAGATACTTCACTGTACAAGATCTCCTGGTCGGTCCATCGGCAGTTCCCTCTAACGGTAATATTGCCGATGGGCGCATAAAGTGGAGAGATTCGGTTCGGAAGGTTGAGGAATTCAAGGAATCTGTAGAGAATCGGGCCAAGGTTGTTCGGATTTAACGGTCGGTTGCTAAATTGGTGGAATTAATTGCGGAAAGGCATCATTACTGTAGAGAATTTCGGAGCATTAATGATTTTATACTCCGAAATTGGGGGGCATGTGTTGACACCGTTTTTGGACACGTATCTTTTGACGCGTATCTGGGGATAGTAAAGTATAGATCGGCAGATGAAGTAACGGTAACTAGTCTACAGGAAAGTTGCCGATGAAGGTGGTTGCCGATGAGGAAACAACTGAATGTGACTAAGTCCAGAGGTGGTGGCGTGTTCGTGCCGATGACCAGCATCAATGTTTGCCGATGGCCACAACAAGAGGTCTGCCGATGGCTTTGAAGAAAAACGTGGAGGTTGCCGATTGATCTGTGGTGGTGCCCCGGTCGGCTACAAGGGGGTAGTTTTATATTTTCCTTAGTTATTAGAATTCGTTTTGTGTACGGGTTCCGTTTAGTTTGGAATTCGAGTCCTAGTCGTGTCTGGTTGTAGCTCTTCGGACAGGGTATAAATGTAGACCCTAGAGCAATGTAATGAATCTATCAAACAATCAAACACAAGTTTTTTACTCATATTCCAGCATCTACTTTTTCGATGACTTCGTCATATTTTCTTTTTACTACGAGTTCTTAGGAATTCGTCGAGTCAAATTCGGCGTGTTCTCAAGTTCCGCGTGATCACCTCTTGGCCGTGACATGCGGGCGCATCGCTGTTGTCAGGACCAAAGTGGTCGAGTTACCACCTTTGTCGATTGTAAGGTCAAATCGGCTGGCACGCCTTAACGTTTGAATTGGGTATTAGCCCTTTGTGTTTGCAGATCAATTTTGCACCAACACTTACTAGTATGCAGTTTGTGCATAAAGTACATGCTTAATAGGATCATGTATTACAAAAGAAAAGTTTTAAATTCATAGCTTACCACTATTGCTTGATTGGTTAATTGATCTAGTGGTATGTATATGAGTTTGTTCATGAGCTTGTGAACCCAAGTACTTGATCCATTTTGGATTGTTCACATGTGGCAAGTACAACATTGACAAGATAACCCTTACTGTGAGGTGTGAAAAAGCTTGTCGTTGGTTCAAACCGGACTTGGAAGCTTAGGAAAATCAATATAGTTCAAGTCAACAATTAGAAGCGCATGATGATTAGAGTACAAGAACTAGACAACAATGCAAATGGATATCTAGACTTAAAGGTTTCTTCAATTGGTACAATTGGTACTCAAGATAGCAAATGTTTAAGATTGCAAACGAGTGGTTCCAAACTAGAAGACCTAAATTGGTAGAAGATTTCCATTTGGTATCGGACAAGTTCTTTCAAATGATATCACATTTATACATAAGGTATCTATCATACAAGAAGGTGGTTCCACAAGTGATCCTCAACTTTAAGTGATCATCAAGCGAAGCAAGTTCCCTCACCAACAAGATTGTCAAGTGAATGACCCATGCTATGACATAGGGGGAGGTGCCCCACCGATTGGTATCAAGGTTAAAGATCCTATGTGGAATCTCAAGAGAAATACAAGTAATGTCATTCCAACACATATGGTGATGTCCATCAAAAATACAAAATTCAAGTCTCAACCATCTACCCCATATGCAATCCTTTGTCACAATGATATGCACACCTTTTCAATTGGTATCAAGTGATTTAATTGGTATCACATACCTTATATGGAAATTGATGACAAAGTGGGAGAGATTGGTACAAAGATATGATATATAGGAAGTTGGTTTGTACATGGACATGGACAAAGAGGGAGCAACATTAAGATGGATCAAGAAGGATCAAAATTCTTGGACAAGAGAAGCACACAAGTAGGGGGAGCAAGCTCATGAACCTTGTTTGTTTGCATTTGATATGTGCATATTCATGTGCTTGCTTGCATTGCATAAGTTTTTAAATTCAATATGCATGCTTGTGTGGTGTATGCTAGTTATAGAACTTGATGATGATGTGATAACTAGCATGCATAGGTTGGTAGCTAGACTTGTCTTTTTCAAGTAAAAACTAGACCCTTGTTTATAATGTTGATCTCACGGGGTTTCTAGTGTTTTTGTTGTCTAGCTACACATGGTGCTAAGGATGATGTACATCGAATGTTTCAAATGATATCGAATTTGGTATCGAGCTACAAAGGCTTACTCTATACACCTTAGCACTTAGTAGGGTTTTATGGTGCTTATCCAATTCTTGACATATAGCTTAAATGTTGGATAAGTAGCATAAAATCCAAAACAAGTTAGCAACTTACACTTGTGTGAAGTGCTAGCTTGAAAAAGCTTAATTTCCATATCTTTGTAGAGTTGTCATCAATTACCAAAAAGGGGGGAGATTGAAAGGTCCTTGTTTGGTTTTGGTAATTGAGTGACAACTTAGGTGGACTAATAATGTTTATATGAGATACAAAGAAGATTAGTCCACAGCTGAAAATGTGATGACGAAGGAGCGAGACATGACATGGAGTCATGTGACCAAGGTGGAGAAGATCAAGATGAGGCTTGGCTTGATGGACCGGTTGCAAGAGTGAAGGGCAAGTCGAAAGCTTTAAAGCAAGGGACCGCATGTGACAGTGAAGCTTGAGCAAGATTTGGCATCGATGGACCGAGGCAACGGTGAAGAGCAAGTGAAGTCAAGATCGATGAACCAATATGGTCACATGATGATATGAAGTGGATCATATCATTTATGATTGGTAGGTGCATGTGTTGCATCAACATTGAAGGAGTTGGAATGGAAAGCACAAGGCAAAGGTATAACCTAGGGCATTTCCATTTCACCGGTCATAGGGGAGTAGAGAAGTGCTTGACTGGATTTAGGATAGATAACTGTACTATAAAGAGGGGAAATCTTTAATTGCAATGGTTATCTAGTGCCACTAAGTGTTGAGTCTCATTTGCATATACCTAGCGCTTAATGACGTGGTGAGTTGCATGAGAAAGTCTATAAAAATGATTGTGAAATGCTAACACACATGCACATGGTGGTGTACACTTAGTGGTGTTGGCATATTTGCAAAGGAGAAGGTGTTGCAGTTGATTTTGATCAACTTGGTGAAGAGAGAAAGGTGTTTTGGTGTTCTCTGGACAATAGGATGGCTCTTGGATTGCGACTTAGATTGAGTATTCATATGGATTGTATAGCCCTCTGAGTAAGCTTTCCAAAATGTCTAAGATCATCGAATTTGGAGTTCGAAGCTAAAAGTTAGCAGCCTAACAAGGTTTGAGATGGTGCTGAGAATGCAGGACCGGAAGTTCCGGTGGAACTTCCGATGGTACTTCTGGTACTTGACCGAAAGTTCCGGTCAGCCTGGCAGGATGTTCTGGTTGGGCTGTGAGAGGTGCGCTCGTGTTTGAGAAAACACTTTCAGTGTCTGACCGGAAGTTCCGGTCCATGACCAGAAGTTTCGGTCCATAACCGGAAGTTCGGGTCCATGAATGGAAGTCCGCATAGGAGCCTTTGTGCATGCCCTCGCGTGTTAGGATTCACTTCCAGTCGGAAGTTCCGGTGGAACTTCCGATGGGTCAGAGTCTCTCACAACAGTCAGATCTGCTTGGCCACAACGGTCAGATCTGCTTAGACTGAGGCTCCAACGGTCAGATCTGGTTAGACCGAAAGTTCTGGTCCTAGGCACCGGAACTTCCGGTGCCACTCTATAAATACCGTTGGGAGCACGAGCTGAGTGTTAGAGGGAGCAGTTTTCTTCTTCCTACTCTTCTCCCTCCCCATTTGGAACGCGAGGAAGTTAGGGTTCCTCCTCTCCTCTATCTCTCCCATGGATTTGAGTTGAAATTTCTTAGAGAGATTGAGAGCCCTTTGTGGGTGTGGATGAGAGGTTGAAGATCCACCATTTCCCCTTCGTCTCCCACTCATGCTTCTATTTTGAGTGAGGGAGTGAGAGCCTAGTGTGTGCATTCGGGATTTGCATTTGGTGGCACTAGGAAATCTTTGTGATTGGGGATTTCTTGTTACTCTTGGTGATTTCCATCACCTAGACGATTTGGTGGATTGTGACTCCGTTTGAAGCATGCAAGAAGGTTGTGTGGTGCTCCAGAGGAGGATTTGTGAGGGGTACGGTGCTCACCCCGTGGGGATCGTGAAGAGAAACTCTAGTGGATTGCTTGTGGCTTGGAGGATCCCCATCTTGAGAGTGGATGTGTGGCACCTGCTGAGGGTTTGGCTTTGGATTGTCAATTAGCTCATGATCCATCAAGTGGGCGTATCGCCACAACGAGGATGTAGCTTGGTGGCAACCAAGTGAACCTCGGTAAAAATCACCGTGTCAACATTGTCTACTCTTCTCGGTGGTTTGCATTTGCCTTATACAAGCTTGTATTTACATTCTATGTACTTATGCTTATGTAGTTGCTCTTGTAACTAGTCTTGCTTGTGTTGCTTGATAGTTACCTTCCTGCTTATGTAGCTAGAAGTAGTTCCCTTGCGTGGCTAATTTGGTTTGTGTAACCTTATTAGTCACTTTGCTTAGTTTGTGTAACTAAGTAAGTTGCGCTCTCCAATTTGGCATTAGTTGCCTTGTTATTGAGCATTGCTAGTGAGCTTAGAAGCTTTGTGCTTTTGCTTACTAGCTGTATAGGAGCTCCCCAGTTTCCAAAGTACTAGTGGCATAGGTTTGTGTGACATTGCTCCTAGAATTGGTTAGGTGAGCTCTTGCTAAGGAAGCACCTTTTTTCTTGTTTAGGATCTTTTACAAGGAGCTAGAGAACTTAGATAGAGGGGTGTAGTCTTGGCTAGACCGATAGTTTTAATTCCGCATTTGTTTCGGTTAGCCGGTGCAATAAGTTTTAGAAAGGACTATTCACCCCCCTCTAGTCCGCCATCTCGACCCTTCAGAAGCCCTGTGGAGTAAGCTACTGAGCAAGAGGCTGAGCATGGTTGCTGAGCTCCTCGCCACGGCCAAAAATTATGCCGATGCTGAGACATAGAAAAGCTCATCAGAGAAGACGTTAGAGGAACCCAACAAAACGAGCAGCCTCCTCGACGAGATGACACCCAAGACTACCGCAGATGTTTCGACAATCGCAGCCTTCGGCGCAACAATAATCGCGACCACCAAGAAGGGTGTGATAGGCGCCGCAACCACCGTGACGATTTCAGGGGTAAACGACCTTGCGACAACAACCTCAAAGTCAACACAATCAAGCATTTTATGGGTCGACGCGATTATTAGGAAGACTACAATAAAACCTTGAAGGGGTCATGCCAACTTCATCCCAAGTCCAAACACACAATGAAGGAATGTCGTGTCCTCAAAAGCATCTACACACAGCAGGCCACTCAAGGTGACACCGCGAAAGCAGCGGGGAAGTGCGACAGGCGCAACCAGGAGGACGAGGACGAAGACTAGGACAGAGATCCACACCACCAATACGTCAACCCAACCGACATTGTCCATTCCATCTTCGGAGGGAAATTCTCAATTGAATCCAAGAGGGAGAGGAAACTCCTTAAAAGAGCCTACTTGAACATGGACAGCTTCGACGGCCTGGTCGCCGACCCAAAGTTTCCACCCTGGTCCCATCGAGAGAATCTTTCAGCAGACAGGACCAATGGGCCACCATCCCCGAGCTAGGACATTTTCCTCTGATCTTGGACCCATGCATTAACAGCGTCAGATTGGAATGCGTTCTCGTAGACGGTGGCAGCTCCATCGACATCCTATTCCGCAACAGTCTTCCTGCCCTTAAACTAACCCAAGCACAGCTGAAGCCGTACAAAGCTCAGTTCTGGGGTGTCCTACTGGGCCAAAGTTCAATCCCTCTCGGCCAGATAACGCTACCTATACAGTTTGGAACTCCTGACCACTTTCTCATAGAGTTTGTGAACTTCGTGGTCGCCGACTTTGATGGAACATACCACGCCATACTGGGTCGTCCCTCACTCACTAAGTTTATGGCAGTTCTGCACTATTCGTACTTGGTGCTCAAGATGCCAACCGAGAAGGGAGTCCTAACTATTAGGGGCAACATTTACACAGCATACACTTGTGAGGAGGAAAGCTTCAAGGTCACTGAAGCCATCGACCTCTCGATTCAGATGGTAAAAGCCGTGTCCCAAGCAGCACAAGCCCCGTCTGACCAGCTCGAAGTGCCCGAACAGCAGACCTCAAGGAAGAACGTCAAGTCTAGAGAACATAAGGAAGTCCGACTAGTCGACAACGATCCTGAGAAGACGGCTCTCATCGGAGCCAACCTAGATCCTAAATAGGAAGACACGCTCGTCAGGTTTCTAAGGGACAAAGTAAGCGTTTTTGCATGGAAACTCGTAGACATGCCCGGTGTCCCCTGTAACCTGATCAAGCACTCCTTAAACGTCTCGAAGACCGCAAGACCAATCAAGCAGAAACTATGACGGTTCACTCGTGACAAAAAGGAGGCTATTAGGACAGAAGTTACACGGCTATTAGCAGCTGGGTTTATTAAAGAAGTGTATCATCCCGATTGGCTAGCCAATCCAGTTCTTGTAAGAAAAAAGAATAATGAATGGAGAATGTGTGTTGATTACACCGATCTTAATAAGCATTGTCCTAAGGACCCCTTTGGTCTCCCTCGCATAGACGAGGTGGTCGATTCAATGGCTCGATGCGAATTACTCTTTTTTCTCGACTGCTACTCTGGTTATCACCAGATCTCTCTAAAGGAGGACGATTAGATTAAGACCTCCTTCATCACTCCCTTTGGAGCATATTGCTACACGGCCCCTTCGGACTGAAAAACGCCAGAGCCACATATCAATGTGCCATTCAGCAATGTCTCCATGATGAAATATGCGACGACCTAGTCGAAGCCTATCTCGATGACGTTGTCGTGAAAACCAAAGACGCTAGCACTCTGATCGATAACCTTGACCGAACCTTCAAGGCGCTAAACAAGTATAAATGGAAACTTAACCCCAAAAATGCATTTTCAGGGTTCCCTCCGGCATACTGCTCGGCAACGTCATCAGCCGTGACGGCATAAGCCCTCCAAAGTTAGGGTAGTTCTCGACATGCGACCACAAAAAATGTCAAAGACGTACAGAAACTCACAGGATGCATGGTTGCTCTTAGCTAGTTCATATCTTGACTAGGAGAAAAAGGGCTCCCTTTCTTCAAACTACTCAAAGCATCCAAAAAGTTCGCCTGGACAGAAGAAGCCGACACAGCATTCATGCAACTCAGGGCTTTCCTCACGTCTTCCCCAGTCCTTACTGTGCCTCAACCCAACGAGGTCTTACTCCTTTACATCGCGGCTACTGATCGAGTCGTCTCAATGGTGCTCGTAGTAGAGCGAGAAGAACCAAGCCACATCTACAAAGTTTAGTGAATAGTGTACTTCATAAGCGAGGTCTTAAATGAATCCAAGACCAGGTATCCCTAGATACAAAAGTTGATTTATGCTATCATCATCACTTCTAGGAAATTAAAGCATTATTTCGATGACGACCACATCATGGTAATGACAAGTTTTCCGTTGGGGGACATATTGCGTGTCACAGAACCGACCAAATTATAAGAGTTCAAGTGCAGAAACGATCGCCAAGCAATCAAGTTTCCAAACTTGAGCCCATATAATCCCGGTAGTCAATTGAAATCACGAAGGACTTCAAACCAACTCGCAACAAACCAAGATCGTAATAGTTCAACATAAACACAGCGAATGTTACAGCCATTCATTGCCGTCGAAGCGGCACCACATCGGAGTCATTAAGTTATTACAACCCAAGTTCGAAGTAGTGGAAGCAAAATAGTTACACACACTTGATCAAAGTTCAGTTCACAAGTTCTTGTTACTGCCAGAGTCTACACCATCCTTCCAAAAGCATCAGAGACGAGATTGTTAGAGAACCGTGCCCAACGGTTAGTCCTCATCCCCAGCGGGATGGAGACAGGTCTTGCAGAAGCCGTCATAAAAGATGTCATCTGCAACAGGTGGGAATAAACCCTGAGTACGGGAATGTACTCAGCTAGACTTACCTGTCTAGTAGAACATAAAAGACACCAAGGTTCATGCAAGGCTACATATCAAGTGGAGCTGGTTGACTCACCTTTTGCCAAAAGCTTAACTCACAACTAAGTTATTTTGAGAGCATCATATTTAATTATCATCAACCTACCACTAGATTGGCACCTATACTACCACACATCACTTGATTATTACAACAATAATAACCATATCAAATTCATCATATGTTCTTCTTGCTATCATCATTGTCATGAACCAAGTTCATTAGTGAATGCTACGTTTGCCGCTGCTCTGTCAAGTTCTCACTAACCGGGAGAGACGGCGATTCGAATCGAATTCCTATCCAGCTGGAGGGTTATTCCTAGCACTCACCCAAGCATCCCCTGCCGGAGAGCCAACGGGTCACCTTTGGTACAACTCAGGAATCGCGGCTCCGATCAGCGCCGCACTCCCAGGGCTACCACTCTGCCAGGGAGGTCAGGAATTTTAACTCACCTGCCTTTGGGCTTACGCCAATGGTCCCCCGCACACCGCACTTCCTCCGGTAGTGCGCACTTTATACTTGCCGGTCTTCCGGCCTGAGTCATACTACTCGGCTTCGCGGTCGGAACGAGTTATCCGGCCAACTAAGTGTTAGGCATGCGTTCAACATGACAAGAGGACGTACAACGATCGGTCCTTAGCTGCCACAGACGGAGTTACTACAAACTTGCAAAACTCCGCCCGGCTTAAGTCAATTTAATCAGATTCCATCCACGATGGCACATATAGACCATCGTGATCCGACATAGCCCTATATCGCGCAGGTGACACGATATCACCCGACTTCTACCGATTAAAGCATGGCTAAGCTGCTACTCGATCCTAACTCTACAACCAGGGTAGGGTGAATTATCTGGACAAGGATAGAGTAAAATGCAGCAAGGGTTTCATCACAACTCCTATACGTAATGCATCAATAGATATAACATATTAATTAAACTTTTGAAAGTAAAGGGAGACTTAGAATGCTCCGGGGCTTGCCTTTCACGAACGATGCCGGCTCGTGATTCGGGCACTCAACTTCTTCTTCGGGCTCTTCGAGTCCGGCTTGCTGGACCTCGACCTCTTGGCTGCCCTCCTGACCTTCGGGATTCGCCTGCAGCTCGTAGGAGGCTGTCGCGTCCGATGCACCTATTGCATGCTCGAAGAATAAGAAGATGCACATGCTAAAGATGAATGCTTAATAACACAAGCAACTCACTGGGCACTCATTTACGGAGCAAAAGTTATACAAGCTCACACAAGTAAACAAGTTAGCTTAGCCCCAAAACCTACCATGATACTAAATCAGCAAGCAACACGAAACAGGAGTAATCTGGTAAATAAATCATAACTAATGATAGACAGATCCAACAAACACAAATAAAGACATTCTGGAAAGCTTATGAAATTGTCTACAAATCATCTTTAAACATCACAGCATGATTCATACATTAAACCAGACATTTAAACAAGGTTCCAGGTTCTGTCCCAGAAAAACAGAGAGCACCTATTTCTGGAACCCAACTTGGAACAGCCATAACTCTTAAACTATTGGACCAAATGATCCCAAATTTAAACCATAGCTAGTTCAATATGTTTACTACAACTTTGATTTAGACAAGTTGCCCATAAAACCAAATTAGCATTAAGCAAAAGTTAAATTGCTGCCTTGCTGTCCAGAACAGCCTTTAACCCTATAATTAATTATTTAATAACGTGACCAAGACACAAACCATGCCAACCACATGGCTTATGACCACAAGCAAATTATAATACAACCAGAACACCAGATGGAAACTTCCAAACATTTACTTAACAAGGCATTTATTAATTAATTCTAGAAAGAAGCATAATTACAAGATGCCTAGTCAAAGTGCTCAGAAAAATCTACAAAAATTACAGAAGTACAAGAATAGCATCAAAGCCTCACTATAAACATTTCAGAGCAATTGCACATACCAAATTAAAGATATGTATTTAACATGTAACTAGGTGTTTATTTCATAAATTCAGAAACATGACTTATATGGTACCAAACAATAGATTTCAGATTATTTATATCTTAGGAATACCATAAACAGGTTTACTACCAAAGTAGAACACCAGCATAAGCACCAATTATTTTATATGATTTAATTAAAGAAACAAGCCAAATTTCAAGCATAACATACATATCAAATCTGCAGTACTCCAAAAATCATGAAATATTTACCACAGCACTCTAATATCATACAGAGACTACCATAAAATTTTCAGATTAAACTAAGCAGTATAACCAGAGATATGAATTTATCCATGAATAACAAGATTAAATACTTAATAAATATTTTCCCAGAAAACATGGTTCATTTTATATTTTTATTAAAAACTAGCCATCTCAAGGAATACCACAAAATTGGTTTCACAATTTTTGGATCTCAGAAACAGGAGATATGATTTTTGCAAGAAAGCCAAAAATCAGGATTTTGAATAAAAGAAAAGGAGGGAAAGAGGTGACACTGACAGTGGACCCCATCTGTCGGGTCCTTCTTCCTCGCGGCCGAGGCGACTTTCGCCGGCGATTTCTCCGCGACGGCGAGGTCTCCGGCCAAACCAAGGGCACCAACGTGATCCCCAAACCCTAGCGACTCGATTGACCCCTTTTCCCCACGGCGGAGCCACCGGAAGGGGCTCACCGTCGACGATGGCGGCTCGGCGGAGGTGCTCGGCGTTACGCCGGAGCCCTCAGGCCGGTAGAGCGCAACCTAAGGCCTTCTACAGCACCAGCGGACTACGGCGAAGCTTCCTAGGTACGCGGCTTGGCTTGGATCCTCGTGGAAAACGCTGGCCACGAGAGCACCCATCTCCGGCGGAAGCACGGCGGCGCTGCGCACCGTGTCCGGCGACGGAGAGCTTGGTAGAGCGTCCACCAAGTGGCGCAAAAGCTTGCTAAGAACCTAAGCTACCTCTAGGACCTAACCAGAGATGACGAGAGGCTTCACAGGGCTCGGCATTGAGTTCACCAGAGAAAACGGTCATGGCGACCCGATTTGGGGGAAGAAGGAAATGTCGGCTCACCGGTGGGTTTCTCGGCGAGTTAGAGGGTGGAGATTGGAGAGCGGTTCACGGCGGAGCTTTGGGTGAATTTTGGTGGGCAATGGCGCAGCAGGGAATGCGCGCGAGCTCGCCGGAGTAAGCTCGCTGAGGAGAGCTCTCGGCGGCCGCGTTTCTGGCGAGCAGGGCGAGGGAGAGCGAAGTGGACGCGTCCACTCTGCGCGGGCGACGCCGTGGAGGTCATGCACGCGACGGAAGCTGACAGGCGGGGCCAGGAACGGTGTACGGGCGCCAAATGTCGACGGAGCTCTGCCGCCGGTTGGCCACGTCGACGAGCTCGGCTTCGATTCAGAAGAAACGATGACAGTCTGACAGAGCAACTTCACCGATGATTATCTCCCAAACCAGACCGAGTTAGAAGATGATGCAGTTGACAAAGTTGGAGTTCCAATCGAGTTCTACAACTTTGTCAACTAGAGCAAAGGCCAGATCGGCCGGGATTGAGAGATATAGAGTTTTCAAAATCGATCGAGCAAACTGGTTTCGTTCCAAGACTTAGAAAATTTTCTAAGTGTTGGAAACAGTCCCAAATCTGCCTTGTGGTTCACTTTTGAGCTATTTCTGAGCATTTTCATGAGATGGCCATAAAACAACTTTTGTTCCTTATAAAATTTGCTACAACTTTGCTGTAGGAAGTTTTGACATGCAAACATTTTATAAAACACTTTTTAAAAGCCTAAGCAAAAGAGGTTTCTAGGGCCTATTTGCACAAACATGACTTCAAGGCATATTTTGGAGGAGTGATCAACATGAACATTGTTCCCAAGGTTATGTTAAGCATAGATAAACTAATTACCAAAGCATTGAGCACAAACACAAGCATGGTTCACTCAAACATAAGCATAGGAAGCCTATTTAAGCAATTTAAAACACATTTTTGCATAGAATGACATGGCTCAAGAGAGATGATGATCATGATATGCTTTGAGTAGATGATGATGCTCATGCTATGCACATGATTGATGCAACCATAACACTGGGGTATTACAGCCCTCCCCCTTACAAAAATCTTGTCCCGAGATTTGAAGGCTTACTGATTTTCGAAGAAGGTTTTGTAAACTTCTTTTAAATAATCCTCCGTCTCCCAAGTGGCATCTTCTTCCCCGTGGTTGCTCCACAACACCTTGTAGAGCTTAACCACACAATTACGCGTCTCCCGTTCCTTGCGATCAAGAATCGCTACGGGTTTCTCCTCATACACCAAGTCAGACTTCAACTTGATATCTCGAATTTCCACTCGTTCCTCCGGTACACGAAGGCACTTCTTCAATTGTGATACGTGGAATACAGGGAAAATAGCCCGAAGCGCAACTGGAAGTTGAACTTTGTACACCACATTACCTTTCTTTTCGAGAATCCGATAAGGTCCCACATAACGAGGTGCAAGCTTTCGCTTGACTCCGAACCTTTGTACACCTTTCATCGGAGACACCTTGATGTACACATGGTCACCAACTGAAAACTCAATCGGCTTCCTTCTCTTGTCGGCATAACTTTTCTGACGAGCTTGAGCAGCTTCCAGATGTTGCTGGATAGTACGGACTTTCTGCTCCACTTCGTTCACGAAATCGATGCCATAAAACCTTCTCTCTCCGGCTTCTACCCAATTCAACGGGGTTCGACACTTTCGACCATACAGGGCTTCAAATGGAGCCATCTTGATACTCTCCTGATAAATATTGTTGTAGGAGAACTCGGCTAATGGCAACCACTTAACCCAAGAACCTTTTGAAGAGAGAGCGCATACCCTCAACATGTCTTCAAGGATTTGGTTAACTCGTTCAGTTTGACCAGCTGTTTGGGGATGATAACAGAGCTGCAGATTAAATGAGTGCCAATTTGCTCATGCAAACATTCCCAAAAACGAGCAGTGAACTGTGGTCCACGATCGGATATGATTGTTCGAGGCACACCATACTGACGAACAATGTGCTCGAAATACAACTCCGCATACTGATGTGGACGATAGTCAGTTCGAACTGGAATAAATCAAGCAACCTTGGTCAAGCGATCTACAATCACCCAGATGGAGTCGTAACCCTTAACAGAAGTTGGGAGTCCACTGATGAAATCCATGCTGACTTCTTCCCATTTCCAAGCAGGAATTGACAGGGGTTGAAGCAAACCAGCTTTCGAACAGCCTTCACACGACAACAATTGTCACAACGAGCGACAAAAGCAGCGATCTCCTTTTTCATCTTTGTCCACCAAAACAAAGGTTTTAGATCCTGATACATCTTGCTACTACCAGGATGGATAGACAATTTGGATGAATGAGCTTCAGATAAGATCTGATTTCGCAGCTCGCGGTCTTTAGGAACCACAAGTCGATCCTTGAACCAAAGAATTCCGTTCTCATCGACCCGGAAATGATTGGTTTCTTCTTCCTTCATTTTCCTTTTTATATGGTGGATACCTACATCTGTCTGCTGCAATTCGATGAATCGATTGCGAATGGTACTTTCCAGAGAAATCTAGTTGAGCACAAGTGGATGCATAAGATGTGACAACAACAGGTCTTCCACTTGGATTGAGTGACAGTGCGCTTTCCGACTCAAGGCGTCCGCCACCACGTTTGCCTTGCCCGGATGGTAGTGCACTTGAAGATTATAATCTTTAATCAACTCAAGCCACCTTCGCTGCCGCATGTTCAGTTCAGGTTGAGTGAAGATATACTTGAGGCTCTTATGATCGGTGTAGATATTACACAGATTACCCATCAAATAGTGCCTCCAGATTTTTAAAGCATGAACGACTGCCGCCAATTCTAAGTCATGAGTAGGGTAATTGACCTCATGCTTTCGAAGTTGGTGCGAGGCATACGCGATAACGCGACCTTCCTGCATCAACACGCAGCCTAAACCAATGCTTGACGCGTCACAAAAGACATCGAAGGGCTTTTCGATATCAGGTTGAGCTAGGACAGGAGCTGATGTTAGTAATGTCCTCAACTTGTGGAATGCCTCTTCACACTCAGGCGTCCACACAAACTTCTCATCCTTCTGAAGTAGACGAGTCATAGGCTTGGATATTTTGGAGAATTCTGGAATGAATCGACGATAATATCCAGCCAGACCAAGAAAACTCCGAACCTCGTGTACCGAAGTTGGAACTTTCCAATCCAGCACATCTTGCACCTTGGATGGATCCACCGATATGCCTTCTTCAGATAAGACATGGCCCAAGAAAGGTACTTTCTTCAGCCAAAACTCGCATTTGCTAAACTTGGCATAAAGCTGATGTTCACGCAAACGCGACAACACTATACGCAGATGCCCTGCATGCTCCTCTTCATTGCAGGAATATACCAAGATATCATCAATGAAGACCACCACAAACTTGTCTAATTCAGGCATGAACACCGAATTCATGAGATACATGAAGTGAGCAGGTGCATTTGTGAGACCGAAGGACATGACAAGGTACTCATACAACCCATACCTCGTCGAGAAAGCTGTCTTAGGTACATCTTCAGGACGGATTTTGATCTGATGGTACCTAGATCGCAAATCAATCTTGGAGAATACCTTAGCTTTAGACAACTGATCAAACAAGATATCTATGCGAGGAAGAGGGTATTTATTCTTGATGGTCACCGCATTTAGGGGACGATAGTCCACACACATGCGCAAAGATTGATCCTTCTTCTTCACAAAGATAGCCGGACAACCCCAAGGAGAAGAACTAGGACGAATAAGACCCTTCTTCAACAACTCATTTAGTTGGGTTTTAAGCTCAGCTAATTCATTGGGTGGCATTCTATAAGGTCTTCTAGAGATAGGAGCGGTACCTAGAATCAACTCAATCTTGAACTCCACATCCCGATCCGGAGGAAGCCCGGGTAAATCATCAGGAAAAACATCCGGAAACTCACACACCACCGGAATATCTTGAATAGCCTTAGATGTAACTGCATTCACAGTGTTACGGATTTGAATATCCTGAGGAAGTTGCACTAGAAATGCCTCCTTGGTGTTTGGGTCTTTCAACATCACTACACGAGTGGTGGTGTCGATCAGAACTCCATTACCACTCATCCACTTCATCCCCAGAATTACATCTATGCCCACACCGGGTAGGACAACCAAATCAGCAAGAAACTGATGGCCTCCTATTTCTAGAGTTGCCCCCAAACCACTTGATTGGTGGAAATATCATTTCCCACAGCACTAATACAATAACTGCCCTTATCAAGTGTAATTGCCTTGATATTATGCTTAGACACAAATTCAGAACTCACAAAAGAATGCGATGCTCCTGAATCAAAAAGCACCAGTGCATCATGTTGATTAACCAGAAACTTACAAGCCGTGACTACCTCACCAGCAGGGATTGCTTCCACAGTGGTGTAGTGAACACGCCCCTGACGGACGTTCCCTTGGTTGCCCTTCTTCGGCGGGTAAGGACAGTTGCTCTGCCAATGCCCGGTCAGATTGCAGTTCCAGCACGGACGGTTGGCAGGCGGAGTCTTGGCATAGTTGGGACCCGTGTTGCCCCTAGGAAGAGCAATAGAGTATCCCTTGCGAAAACCCATCTTGGCCTGATTCTTCTTCACTGGAGGGCGGTACCTTTGATTCGGCGTTGGAGCACGGAACGGTGGCTTAGCTGCCACTGGAGCCTTGGACTGAGATGACCTAGCCCCAGCCTCAAAAGCCCTCTTGCGAGTCTTGGTTGCAGTGTACACAGTGTTATAGTTCTCTTGAGTGAGAGCATCACTGAAAAACTCATTGAAAGTTGCACACTTAGTGCGGCCCATAGTCTTCAGCAATTTGGGGCCCAAACCCCGCTTGAAACTAGCAATCTTTTTCGTCTCTGTGTTCACAAACTCAGGAGCATACCTAGACAAATGATTGAAAGCATGCAAATATTCCTTCAAAGTCCTGTTGCCCTGAGTTAACTGCATGAACTCAGTATGCTTCATCTCCATAACACCAGGAGGAATGAAATGCCCTTTAAAAGCATCATGGAAAAGATTCCATTCAAGCACGGTGTCGGCTGGAAGAGCTTCCCGATACTGATTCCACCAGATGCCTGCTGGGCCCTGTAGTTGATGAGCTGCATACTCTGCCTTCAAACCTTCAGTCAACCGAAGCAAGCGGAACTTTTGTTCCACCGTGTTCAGCCATTCTTCAGCTTGAAGGGGTTCTTCAGCTTCTCTGAAAGGTGGGGGCTTCGTATCCATGAAGTCCTTGAAGCTACTGTACTGGTTAGGAGCAGGACCTTCGTGTGCATTACGACCACCCGGATTTGCCATCCGATTGATGGTCTCGGTGAGCATCCTCTGATTTTCCACCATCATTTGCATTAACTCAGCAGGATTGGGTGGTGGAGGAGGAGGTGGTGGATTCATGTTTGCACGCTGTTCCGCACCTTGGGTGCCACGAGACATCTGTAAAGACACAGTCAGTGAGTATTGATGATGACAAGATTTGCCGCAGAAGAACTTGTATTTATGCCTGAAAGTATTCGAGAGAATAGCTTTACAGAAAAGGCACAATAATTCAATTCCACAAAACAACATCACCAATCCAACACATGACAGAGATATCCGCAATATGCACCACAACGGGAAACATCATCATAACATAACAAACATGTTAAGATTGCACATTGGGTCCACAAAGTTATTACATCATCACAGTACATGCCATGAGTCAAGGTCAAAGTTTCGGATTACAACATGGTTACAAAAGCACCACGGCCGACTAGCATACTGCAAAAGATCCTCACACAACACTACCCACTACTCCCTACACTCCAGGCTCGTCGTCCGAGTCAGCGTCGAAGATCGCCTCTACATCCTCATCGCTAACCGGCTCAAGCTCCTCGTCCTCCACGTCCTCGTGCAAAGGTGGTGCAGCCGCTGCTGGTCCATCAACCTCCATACCATCATCATCGGCCACAATCACCTGAGGTCCCACCTCTGGATACACAGGTATAGGGCGAGGAATAGGGTGTAGCAAGTTGTTGAGACGGTGAATCTCCACAAGACCAGCCTCATCTGATCCTGCAGATAGTTCTCCCGCTCAAGCGACTGAACTCGGTGCATCTCCCATGCTTGGCGCCTGTTCTCCGACACACGGAGTGCAGTATCCCTCTCACGGGTGAGCTGCACCAAGCGCTCCTGTAAGGTCTCCCTCTCTCTAGCTAACTGGCTCATCTGATCCTGCTTATGATCTCTCTCCCTAATGGCCTTCACCCACTGCTGCCTACGGTACTCCGCAATGCCTTCCCAGTCATTGCGGTCCTTCTGAGCTTGCTCCAGGAGTCTAGCTTGCTTGCGAAACTTGCGAGCACGCTTCTCAGCCTTCCGCTGCATCTCCTAGGCCCTGCGAACAGCCACCATCACCTATGCATAGGTGCCCTCTCGCTGACTAATCAGCTTGAGCACAGCCATCATAGCACTCATAGCAGGACTAGAACTCTCAGCTCTCTCTCCCCTGCCTCGAACGAAAGCACAACTGTCAGCCTGTTTCCACTCCGCTGCTGCTGGGTCAGCACTGGGAATGGAGGCCGCTGGTCCTCCCGTCAGCTCATCACCACACCTCTGACAGATATCGAGCAGGATAGTCTGGGCTGCAACCTGAGCTGCCTCCCAAGGAGTCTGCCCATCTGAGCTACAAGTCCAGCCTGTCCATGCCGGCTTGTCCCCATGTGGAGGGACAACTCCCTGCACAGCAAACTACTGAATCCCTCCTGTGCTCTCCATCTCCCACCAAGAATACTGAGGTGGCTCAGTATACCCAACAGTCCGTAACACCCTCTAGAGTAGGGTAGGAGTACCAAACTCGTGCAAGAAAGTGTCACTGGGACGGGGTGAAGCGGGTGCGTCCATCTGTGGAAAGGAATAGGAATACCATAGGTAAAAGAGGATTAGTTTAAGCAACATTTGTTTAATTAAAAGGGGCGACATTGTAAGGGAAGAAGTAGACAGAATGTATGTATGAATGCGACATGATGCATGCACGAACCATACGTCCTCACAAACTTAGAAAATTAATATTCTAACGGATATACGGTGGCATACATTCGTCTCTCGATACGATAACTATCGGTTTACACGTGCGCTGTTAGAGTACCTACAGAAAACTTCATTTCAGCCCAACAGCTCCCAATGAATCACTCAAGAAAGCAGTAAACTAAGTGCACATTGCTTGGACATGCCCAACAAGCACAAACAATGACACCACAACTACCCGAGAAATTAAATGCTCTCCAATTAAGTTTCTTTCGTGGTTCCATGGTTTCGACATGTAACCACTCCAGAAAACCACCGCGAACACTCCCCTAGACCGCCGTTTGGACGATCATGCTCTCACAGCTCACACTTACCAGGGCGTAGGTGCGACGTTGCATAATTTAAATCTAGCGACATATGTGGCTAATTCACATATGAAGGCTACCTCTACCATTAGACCACAGGGTAGCATAGTGCAGTCATCACACATCCATACCTGAGTACTGCCGGAGATGCATAAATAAAACCCCCCAAGTCAGTACTTAAATAGCCACCTATAGTCCTTATGTGGGCAAGGAGGATTCGACCACTGGCATAACTTAATTATTTATTTTACACCATTTTATTTAAAAATTCTTTTGTTTTAAATACACAAACGCTGCATTTATAATGCTGAACTTGCTCTGATGCCAGCTGTCACAGAACCGACCAAATTATAAGAGTTCAAGTGCAGAAACGATCGCCAAGCAATCAAGTTTCCAAACCTGAGCCCATATAATCCCGGTAGTCAATTGAAATCACGAAGGACTTCAAACCAACTCGCAACAAACCAATATCGTAATAGTTCAACATAAACACAGCGAATGTTACAGCTATTCATTGCCGTCGAAGTGGCACCACATCGGAGTCATTAAGTTATTACAACCCAAGTTCGAAGTAGCAGAAGCAAAATAGTTACACACACTTGATCAAAGTTCAGTTCACAAGTTCTTGTTACTGCCAGAGTCTACACCATCCTTTCAAAAGCATCAGAGACGAGATTGTTAGAGAACCGTGCCCAACGGTTAGTCCTCATCCCCAGCGGGATGGTGACAGGTCTTGCAGAAGCCGTCATAAAAGATGTCATCTGCAACAGGTGGGAATAAACCCTGAGTACGGGAATGTACTCAGCTAGACTTACCCGTCTAGTAGAACATAAAAGACACCAAGGATCATGCAAGGCTACATATCAAGTGGAGCTGGTTGACTCACCTTTTGCCAAAAGCTTAACTCACAACTAAGTTATTTTGAGAGCATCATATTTAATTATCATCAACCTACCACTAGATTATCACCTATACTACCACACATCACTAGATTATTACAACAATAATAACCATATCAAATTCATCATATGTTCTTCTTGCTATCATCATTGTCATGAACCAAGTTCATTAGTGAATGCTACGTTTGCCGCTGCTCTGTCAAGTTCTCACTAACCGGGAGAGATGGCGATTCGAATCAAATTCCTATCCAGCTGGAGGGTTATTCCTAGCACTCACCCAAGCATCCCCTGCCGGATAGCCAACGGGTCACCTTTGGTACAACTCAGGAATCGCGGCTCCGATCAGCGCCGCACTCCCAGGGCTACCACTCTGCCAGGGAGGTCAGGAATTTTAACTCACCTGCCTTTGGGCTTACGCCAATGGTCCCCCGCACACCGCACTTCCTCCGGTAGTGCGCACTTTATACTTGCCGGTCTTCCGGCCTGAGTCATACTACTCGGCTTCGCGGTCGGAACGAGTTATCCGGCCAACTAAGTGTTAGGCATGCGTTCAACATGACAAGAGGACGTACAACGATCGGTCCTTAGCTGCCACAGACGGAGTTACTACAAACTTGCAAAACTCCGCCCGGCTTAAGTCAATTTAATCAGGTTCCATCCACGATAGCACATATAGACCATCGTGATCAGACATAGCCCTATATCGCGCAGGTGACAGGATATCACCCGACTTCTACCGATTAAAGCATGGCTAAGCTGCTACTCGATCCTATCTCTACAACCAGGGTATGGTGAATTATCTGGACAAGGATAGAGTAAAATGCAGCAAGGGTTTCATCACAACTCCTATACGTAATGCATCAATAGATATAACATATTAATTAAACTTTTGAAAGTAAAGGGAGACTTAGAATGCTCCGGGGCTTGCCTTTCACGAACGACGCCGGCTCGTGATTCGGGCACTCAACTTCTTCTTCTGGCTCCTCAAGTCCGGCTTGCTGGACCTCCACCTCTTGGCTGCCCTCCTGACCTTCGGGATTCGCCTGCAGCTCGTAGGAGGCTGTCGCGTCCGATGCACCTATTGCATGCTCGAAGAATAAGAAGATGCACATGCTAAAGATGAATGCTTAATAACACAAGCAACTCACTGGACCCTCATTTACGGAGCAAAAGTTATACAAGCTCACACAAGTAAACAAGATAGCTTAGCCCCAAAACCTACCATGATACTAAATCAGCAAGCAACACGAAACAGGAGTAACCTGGTAAATAAATCATAACTAATGATAGACAGATCCAACAAACACAAATAAAGAAATTCTGGAAAGCTTATGAAATTGTCTACAAATCATCTTTAAACATCACAGCATGATTCATATATTAAACCAGTCATTTAAACAAGGTTCCAGGTTCTGTCCCAGAAAAACAGAGAGCACCTATTTCTGGAACCCAACTTGGAACAGCCATAACTCTTAAACTATTGGAGCCAAATGACAAGCATAACATACATATCAAATCTGCATTACTCCAAAAATCATGAAATATTTACCACAGCACTCTAATATCATACAGAGACTACCATAAAATTTTCAGAGTAAACTAAGCAGTATAACCAGAGATATGAATTTATCCATGAATAACAAGATTAAATACTTAATAAATATTTTCCCAGAAAACATGGTTCATTTTATATTTTTATTTAAAACTAGCCATCTCAAGGAATACCACAAAATTGGTTTCACAATTTTTGGATCTCAGAAACAGGAGATATGATTTTTGCAAGAAAGCCAAAAATCAGGATTTTGAATAAAAGAAAAGGAGGGAAAGAGGTGACACTGACAGTGGACCCCATCTGTCGGGTCCTTCTTCCTCGCGGCCGAGGCGACTTTCGCCGGCGATTTCTCCGCAACGGCGAGGTCTCCGGCCAAACCAAGGGCACCAACGTGATCCCCAAACCCTAGCGACTCGATTGACCCCCTTTTCCCCACGGCGGAGCCACCGGAAGGGGCTCACCGTCGACGATGGCGGCTCGGCGGAGGTGCTCGGCATTACGCCGGAGCCCTCAGGCCGGTAGAGCGCAACCTAAGGCTTTCTACAGCACCAGCGGACTACGGCGAAGCTTCCTAGGTACGCGGCTTGGCTTGGATTCTCGTGGAACACGCTGGCCACGAGAGCACCCATCTCCGGCGGAAGCACGGCGGCGCTGCGCACCGTGTCCGGCGACGGAGAGCTTGGTAGAGCGTCCACCAAGTGGCGCAAAAGCTTGCTAAGAACCTAAGCTACCTCTAGGACCTAACCAGAGACGACGAGAGGCTTCACAGGGCTCGGCATTGAGTTCGCCGGAGAAAACGGTCACGGCGACCCGATTTGGGGGAAGAAGGAAATGTCGGCTCACCGGTGGGTTTCTCGGCGAGTTAGAGGGTGGAGATTGGAGAGCGGTTCACGGCAGAGCTTTGGGTGAAGTTTGGTGGGCAATGGCGCAGCAGGGAACGCGTGCGAGCTCGCCGGAGTAAGCTCGCTGAGGAGAGCTCTCGGCGGCTGCGTTTCTGGCGAGCAGGGCGAGGGAGAGCGAAGTGGACGCGTCCACTCTGCGCGGGCGACGCCGTGGAGGTCATGCACGTGATGGAAGCTGACAGGCGGGGCCAGGAACGGCGTACGGGCGCCAAATGTCGACGGAGCTCTGCCGCCGGTTGGCCACGTCGACGAGCTCGACTTCGATTCAGAAGAAACGTTGACAGTCTGACAGAGCAACTTCACCGATGATTATCTCCCAAACCAGACCGATTTAGAAGATGATGCAGTTGACAAAGTTGGAGTTCCAATCGAGTTCTACAACTTTGTCAACTAGAGCAAAGGCCAGATTGGCGGGATTGAGAGATATAGAGTTTTCAAAATCGATCGAGCAAAGTGGTTTCGTTCCAAGACTTAGAAAATTTTCTAAGTGTTGGAAACAGCCCCAAATCTGCCTTGTGGTTCACTTTTGAGCTATTTGTGATCATTTTCATGAGATGGCCATAAAACAACTTTTGTTCCTTATAAAATTTGCTACAACTTTGCTGTAGGAAGTTTTGACATGCAAATATTTTATGAAACACTTTTTAAAAGCCTAAGCAAAAGAGGTTTCTAGGGCCTATTTGCACAAACATGACTTCAAGGCATATTTTGGAGGAGTGATCAACATGAACATTGTTCCCAAGGTTAAGTTAAGCATAGATAAACTAATTACCAAAGCATTGAGCACAAACACAAGCATGGTTCACTCAAACATAAGCATAGGAAGCCTATTTAAGCAATTTAAAACACATTTTTGCATAGAATGACATGGCTCAAGAGAGATGATGATCATGATATGCTTTGAGTAGATGATGATGCTCATGCTATGCACATGATTGATGCAACCATAACACTGGGGTGTTACATTGCGCAACAAGGACGCCAATGGAAGAATTGTAAAATGGGCCACGGAGTTGTGCCCTTTCTCGATGGATTTCTAGAGTCGCACAACCGTCAAATCATAGGCTCTAGCAGATTTCATCGTAGAATGGACCGACCTCAACGCACCCCTAGCATAGGATACAACTGATCATTGGCAAATGTTTTTCGATGGGTCGTTAAATATCGATGGCGCTGGAGCAGGAATTTTCTTCGTATCACCTAACACACAAACTTTGTTATGTCCTTAGGTTCCATTTCCCTGCGTCCAACAATGTGGCAAGAAAATGGATTTGTATTGCAAGGAGATCCGCAAATTGGAAGCAAATTTTTATGGAATCGAGTACATACACGTGGTTCGGGATAAAAATTAAGCAGTAGATGCACTGTCAAAGATCGGATCATCCCAGGCTCAGATCCCACAAGGCGTTTTCATTCAAGATCTTGTCAAGCCAAACGTCGGGGGTGACCTGGTTGAGAAGGGAAAAAGCAAGGCACTATTCGTCCATACCATCCAGAACACCCTGCCGACAACCAGCAGCGCTGATTGGCGTACGCCCTTCATTAGATACCTTAAAGACGGTATTGGTCTCCAAGATAAGACAGAGAACAAACGCCTTATCCGGTGATCTAGAAATTACTTACTGACCGACGGTCGACTCATGCGCAAGAACGCCAACACGGAAATCTTGCTGAAGTGCTTTACCCAGGACAATGGTGTCAAACTCTTAGAAGACATACATGCTGGATCCTGCACCACCCGACTTCTTGGACGCTGGTCGGAAAGGCTTTCCGAGAAGGTTTTTATTGGCCATCCACGGTGGCTAACACCGAGAAGCTAGTTCGACACTGCAAAGGCTGCCAATTCTTCACCAAAAGGACCCACGTCCCGGCTCACAAAATCTAGACAATACCAGCGTCTTGGCCGTTCGCTTGTTGGGGCCTAGACATGATCGGGCAGTTCAAGCCTGCTCCCGGTAACTTCAAGTTTGTGTTCGTGCTGGTCGACAAGTTCTCTATGTGGATCAAGTACATGCCATTGGTAAAGGCAACTTCAGAAAAAAGCTGTCGAATTCCTCAATCAGATCATACATCATTTCAGGATCCCTAACAGTATAATCACGGATTTGAGGACTCAGTTCACCGGCACTGTATTCTGAGACTTCTACGATGACAGAGGCATAGCTGTAAAGTATGTGTCGGTAGCCTATCCCAGAGCCAACGGATAGGTCGAGCGAGCTAATGGTATGATTTTGGACGCCGTAAAAAAGAGATTGTACAAAGAAAACGACAAAGCAGCGGGAAGATGGATGAAAGAACTGCCAGCCATGGTCTGGGGTCTCTGAACGCAACCTAGTCGGAACACGGGCGTATCCCCTTACTTCATGATATAAAGTTCAGATCTCCAAGGGTCGAGCGTTTCGATCAATTTTCAGCAGACAAGACCAGAGAAGTTGAAATCAATTGCATAGAGGAAAAACGGCTAGATTCCTACATCTGAACAGCCAAGTACCTTGATGTCTTATGACGATACTATAATAGGAACATCAAGGAGCGCTCTTTTGTGGTCGGTGATTTGGTACTGAAGTGGAAGACAAGCCAGGAAGGGATGCACAAACTATCCACGTCTTGGGAAGGACCCTTCATGGTCGTGGAAGTTACATGTCGCACTTCCTACAGACTGGCCTATCCGGATGGAACAAGCCTGCCTAACTCTGGGCACATAGACAAACTATGACATTTTTATCCTTAGACCAGTGCATCTCACATTTATTCTTTCCTTATGATTAATAACAAGTGTTGGTATTTTGTTCCATATTTCTTATATGCAAAACATCCGACAAGTATGATCTTTTCTATTCTCGACACCAAAGTTTAAGTAAGAAAATCAAGTAGGGCAGCCGACAACTCTCACTCAGTGATACATCACTCTAACAAGTCATTCACAATGCTCAACCATGGTTTACAAATCATTCACATCTTCCTTTCACTCTAACAATTCATTCACATCTTCCTTTCACTCTCCAATATGCGGGAGCGTTCTTGGTTGAGCTGGTCTTTCTCCTTTCGAACGTGCTCCAACTCTTCCTCTAGACCTACAGTGGCAACAGTTATCTCAGTCAAAAGGAACAAGAAGAAGCACACAATGGCTGGCGTCAATCACTAATCTTACTTCTCTTTTCTCTGTCCTTGTCGGCTAGTCGCCGAGACAAATCGACCATCTGCTCTTCTCGAGTAGCTCTATCCATAGCGACCTTCTCGGCCTCCAGCCAAAGTCGGTCCACCTCACCGGTCAGAGCCTTGTTCTCGGCCACGATTCCTTCAATCTGGACGAAACATCTTTTACGATATTTCACCATCTTCATTACATCATGTGGATTTTCAACACACATACACATATGACAAGGTTATGACGACACCTTTTATTTTCAAGTTAGGAAGGCACTTACCTTAACTTCACTAACAAGATGCTTGGCGGCTTGTTCTACTCTCTCCGCCTCCTCGACCTCCGTGATCTTCTCGTGGCCGGCCTAGTGATCCCCACGCTAACGCCAGACATAAATATGTTGGCACCCGTCGTGAGGATGCCCCTAGATCTCCTCCACCTCCTCCTCAGAGCCATCCTAGGCCTCCTCGCCTTGTGTGCTCCTTCCCACCATGGCTAAAGAAGTCATCAGCCCCCTCCCCCGGTTAGGAGCATCGGGCGGTGTCATCGGCTCGCCGGATGGCTCCTCCACATGAGCAGGGGAGGCAGCTTTGACCCCCACTTCTGCCACACTGCTCGGTGGGGGATGACTGCAGGGACCTCCTCCCTGGTTGGGAGGTCACAAGTTGTGCAGGGGCCTGCTCCATGGTGGCCTATTCCAACGGCCTCGAGCCCTCAACAGCGCTGGGGTCAACATACGAGGACGCACTACAAGTTCATTCAACTAATCATAAATGTTTGAGTTCTAACATTATGGAAGAAACAGCTATCTTTTTTCTACTTATAGGTTGCAGCTCCTGTGCGACGTCGAAAAGACCTTGCGCCTGGCACGACCAGCCACCGCCATTGGTTGCGCCTAGTCTGCACGCACCTGCTTGTCGGTGGCCTGTGCAACGGGTGGATCTTCAGTGGGTTGTGAGTTGGGCACTGGGACCACCTCAGGGTGCCTACGTGATCTGCGGACCAAGTCTGGGGCCGCCTCCTCTTCCTCCTCCTTGTCATCAAGGACTCAAAGCAGCCACCGACGCTTCGGTGCTCGGCCACCCGAAGCTGAGCCTTTGCTGGACGAGGGCCCTTGGGCTGACCCTGTCGATGCTCCTCCTACTCAGGACGGCCCTCCAGTCGCTGGTCTCTTGCCAGTGACTCTGTCATTGGTGGTCAGTACTGTTTGGCCATCATCTTCATCGCTGCTGGTGTATCGATAGCACTGAGCAGCGTTCTCCATGGGTGGGTCTACCCTCGTCGGGTGCTCCATGCCGGGCGCCAGTGACACGTACACTGATGCTCGGTCAATGTCTCCGATCTGTGACACGGTGATTGGTTACCGATATGAATCGCTACGAGGGTGGCCCGATCTTCATGACAGTAGATCAAAAGAACAAGAATAACTTGCTACGAACAACGGGTAACTAGCTTTATACCTGACAAATGTTGGATACGACCAAGCGACGGGGAGAGAGGCACCGAAACCACGAAGACTTCGACTCTATCTCCAAACGACGGTAGAACCTACAGTCCGGAACTAATCCACACAATACGGCATAGCCGAACAGAAGTCGTAGAGCACGAAGTAGGGGAAACCAGAGGATTCACTTCACAAGTCCATGAAGAACAAGAAAGAACAAAGGTTGAGTAAGGCACTCAGCAGCGCGGCTGCAATATCATGTAGTTTATCAAATAATCAAAGGTTGCTAATAGTTTAGAGGTAGAGAATATTTATACTAGGAACAACCCTCCTAGATAGGTATAAAAACGAAATAGAGTTTCTGAGAGAATACAATGTGAAAGGTCCCCTCGGAATGGATTCCCGAACTGGCTTCATGTGACTGTTGGCCTCCAGAGCAATTTCCAATAAACTGACCATAACTTTTTATTGAGAAGTCCAAATGACAAACCGTTTCTTGGGTGCGAAACTAGACTCCAAGGGCCTTCTAGCAATGTATGCCATCCAGCATGAAACAATGTAGATTGGTACAGGTTTACTTGAAAAGTTGTACCAACATTCTGTCACGATAGACTGTTGACCTTCTGAGAAGTCTGTACTAATTCTGGTTTGTAGGCAATATGGAGTATCTAAACTGGTCGCCACTAGATTCATTAGAAAGTAGACTCGACAAGCTTTCCAACAAGTCCTCATGGGCCTTCATAGATTTTGTGAGTAAAAAGGTATGAAGATTTCTTTGCATTGGTTTGTTCTTGACTTCCACTGGTCCGTTTTTGACTCTCTGGTCCATTTTGTAGTGTCTTCTGGGACTTGCACTGGTCCGTTCTTCAGGGTCTGATTCATCCTTCTTTTCTTCTATATACCTGAGTACAATCAAGGTAGAACACTTAGGTAATATATAATTCTCATTAATGTTAAAATGAATCTCACAAAGTAGCGTGTGGACCTCTTGTTGTAGCTTCTTTCCATGACTACGTGTAATCGGTCCATCGATAACTTGGGCTAGTGTCGGTGTAGGTAAAACTTGAGTGGTTGTAGCTTGACTTGGAGCTTTGTGATATCTTGCTTGCTGGCATGGTTATATCAGACTGTGGTAACAGTTATCAGAGGTTAAGGACGACAACGAATAAAATTGCAAGATTGTGCAAACTTATTCCTTACCTTCGAAGCTGGTTGAGCCAACTTGTACGCGTGCATCTGGTTGTCGCTGCGCACAAAGTTGCTGTCTGCGAGATTGAAGAGCTCGCTGATTCTACAGTGAATCTCCGTCTTATCCAGCTTATCCTTGTGCATCCTGGTCGTGGCCTGGCTTCCCTGGTACACATATCCCGGGTGGACCCTCCTCTGGCATGGCTGCACTTGCCGGCTAAGAAAATTGCCGACTACGCCAGGTCCATCCAGACGCGACCACTCGATCAGGTTCATCAGTTCCTCGATCTGCCCGGTGTACTCTAGTCGGTCCATCCAGCTGACTCTCTTCTCTAGTACACAGCTAACATTGCAGAAAGTCGCGATGTTCGGCTCTTCCTGGATGTAAAACCATTTCTTGTACCATTTAGATAGGGAAGTGTTCCAAGGGCAGTTGAGATAGTGATTCTTCATTCCATCATGAAGATTGAGGTATAGTCCACCAATAATCTTGGAGCCTCCAACTGCTCCCTTCTTTCTCATGCAAAACAAATAATGAAATAAGTCGAAATGCGGCTCGATCCCCGCAAAAGCTTCACAAAGATGGATAAAAGTGGCAACCAAGAGAATCGAGTTTGGGTGCAGATTGCAAATCCCAATCTCATAGTAGAGAAGCAAGCCCTAAAGAAACAGATGAACCGGAACCCCAAAACCCCTCTTAAAGAAGCCTTCGAAAACAACAATCTTACCAGCTCTTGGGTCCGGGATGCTTTCTCTTGATGGTGCCCTCCAGCCACCGAGTTCTTGGTTGTGCAGCAGCCCCATCTCGATGAGCTCGTTGATGGATTTCGTGGTGGACCTAGATTTCTTCCAATCCTTTGACATCATCTCAGTCCTCTTTTTTTAATCACTCTTGGCCATTTCGCCCCGGTCAACGAGAACTAAATCTAACTGGTTGGTAGGAGGCAAGGAAGATGAAGGTGAAAGGCTAGAGTATGCAACTGTTGGGTGAAGATCCAGTATTATGCTACTTAGGCTATTTATCAAAGGGCAACCATCTCTTCCACTTCCCAAATTCTATGGAAGTGTGCGGTTTCTGCGGCAAAAATGCCGTTTTAGTTCCCAATTTTTGTTGTAGTAAATCCGCCGCATTTTTTAAATAGTTGTTGGAACTACTTTTGTTTCGGTTCGAATGATGGGCGACTGTGTTGTCAGTGGCACTCCTTTTCACACTATGGACTGACGTTTTGACAGCTTTGACAAGATGGGCGGACGCTCTATCACGTCGTGAATTAATTAGCAGAAGGATATGAAGACTCAAAACTCAAGTGAAGCATTTACTAAGATTGCGATCTCGTTTGGACTCATGCGGTGTCTAGGGATTGTACCGACCACCGAGCACGTTCGTGATGGCAAACTATGCTCGGGAACTGGTCGACCCGATGAAATAGGGGATTGTACCGACCACCGAGCACGTTCGTGATTGCAAACTATGCTTGGGGACTAGACGACCAGATGAAATAGGGGACTGTACCGACCCCCGAGCACGTTCGTGACGGCAAACTACGCACAGGGACTGGTCGACTAGATGAAATGGGGACTGTACCGACCACCGAGCACGTTTGCGATTGCAAACTATACTCGGGGACTGGTCGACCAATCTGTTTGATGACACTGGGGACTACATCGACCAGCGAGTGTGTTCGTGGTTATCAATTATGCTTAGGTAACTGGTCGAGTAGTCTATATGCCACGATTCAAGATTATGCAGATCACCGAACACGTTCATGGTTTCTACCAATGCTCAGGGCCTACTCTTTTCAGTTACATATGAATCGGGCTTATATACAACTGAGCAGTAATTTTAATTTTTTAGACCTTGCTACAAGGCTCATGCTTCGCCTTCCAGCAAGCTCGGGGAATACATCGGTACGATGCATCTGGCAATGCATCTTAGCATCAACATTTTTTACATGGATTTTTCTTTAGACCCTGGCACCACGTGCCTACGTCACCTACTACCAGGCTCGGGGACTAAGTGGGCACACTTCACCTTGCGGTGAATATGCTTGTCTATTGAAGAGCTATACTTTTCAGAAAAGTAAAGTAGGCACACTTCACCAAGAAAGAAATATTTTTTGATTAAGAGCACCATGCATACTTTAAACAACCTGCTTCTTCAATGTCGATGTTGATCAATTGTCTTTTGAGTTGGTTAAAATACCGTTACAACTGTTCGGGCGATGTTAAGCTTTACTGGTCAAAGAAGTTCAAGACGGTGTGTTACATCACAATACATGGTGCTCAGGGACTAGCTGTGGGCTTATAAACCTCTATACCCTTACGGCTAGACTTGGGCCAGGAGATTTGGCCCATTACAAGACAGTTCGAGGCCTGATCCAACTGCTTGGAGTTTCACGCAAGGAAACAAGACGTGGAGATCAAGCAGGATTCTAGTCGGTTAGAATAGGAATTGATATCGTGTTATCTATGGCAATTGTAACCGACTAGGATTAGTTTCTAGATTTGTAACCCTGCCCTCTGGACTATATAAAGAGAGGCAAGGCACCCCCCTTAGGACAACACAATTCAACACATCTCGTATCAATACAATCAGACGTAGGACGTAGGTATTACGCCCTCACGGCGGCCGAACCTAGATAAAATCCTTGTCTGTGTCTTGCATCACCATCGAGTTTGTAGCTTGTGCACCTATCTACCGATAAACTACTACCGTGGGTATACCCCAAGGTAGACTACCGACTAGCTTTCATCGACATGCCGCCATTAGCGGGGGCATGGTCCTTAGGGTTCGGTAGAGTTAGGGTTTCTGGTGTCAATCGACGCGGGAGAGAGCGAGGAACACGATGGTGCCCTCAGCTGCCGTGGAGACCTTGTCGTCGTCGAGGTTTTCCGAGGGTCAAGCATGGCCTCTGTCCTCGGGGTCGCTAACGAGTGGGTCCTGTTGACCTGTGGGGTCCCTCTGTTAGTCTCTCCCTCTCTCCTGTTCTTGTTTTGTTTTGTGCTGAACTCGAGTTTGGCAGATCCAAATGACGTGATTCAAACTTTGTCATGCTCCTGTGGTAGTCTAATTTTTATTAAAAATATAATATGTGCCATGTTTTCTGTGAAAAATAATTGTTATGAACTAATCATGATTAATCAAAGGAAAATCATATCTTTCTGTGTAATGCTCCGAATGTGATGAAAATTTTATGGCATACTTTGCATGGTAGTATAAGCTCTGGTAATTATTTCATGGTTTTTGGATGCTGTATGACCGGTATGTAATTTATACTTGATTAATTTCTTAAATCCTTGTATAAATTATTATAAATAATGCATGCTTGTGTTGGTGCTCTCCTTTAGCTTGATTTGTGTTGATGGTAGTAGAATCATAAAGATAATCTAAAATCTGTTGTTTGACACTGTTTGACATAAGTTTTCTAATTTATGGTAATAAGGACCTTGTCACATGATAATAAGATATCTAAAGTTTGGTAAGTACAATTGCTCTAAACATTTTATGGTGATGTTTATGTGCCATGCTTGTGCTTCTGTAATTTTTATAGATTTTTCTGAGTACTTATGCTCATATCTCTTAATTATGCTCTTTTATAGAATTAAAGTAATAAATACTATATAAATAATGTTTTGGTAAGTAACATATAGTTTTCTGGTAATCTTACATCATATGTATTCTGGTGAGTCACTTGGTTGACACTAAATATGCTTTTGCCATGTTAGTAAATAATTAATTTAAGGCATTTAACCATTCTGAACAGCAAAGGATAAATCTGGTAATTGCTTAATGTAAATATGTTTTCTGGAGGACTTGTCTATACAAAAGTTGTTGTAAACTTTATGCTCTAGCTGGGATTATTTTGGTGGCCTTTGGCCCAGTGGTTTAAAAGTTATGCTTGCTCCAAGTTGGGTTCCAGCTTAGGGTTGCTCTCTGTTTGTCTGGGTCAAAACCTGGAACTTTGTTTATTTGACCTATTTCACTTATGAATCATGCTTAAGTATCTAAAGATGAAATGTAGATAATTTTGTAAGCTTTCAAGAATATCTTAAATCATGCTTGTTGGATCTGTACATCTCCAGATATGATCTGTTCTCTATGCTACCATGTTGAGTAAGAAGTGCGGTTGGTTTGTCTAGTTAGTTTGCATCTTTGTTAAGTCTTGTGGTGCTCTTGTGTAAGCTTGTTGAAGAGTTTACTCTGTAAATGAGTGTCCAGTGAGGTGCTATGGTATAAATCCATGATGCATCCACCATTTCCTTGTATGCATACATCTTTTACTCACTGCACGTACATGCAATAGGTGCATCGGAAGTCGGAGTCACATACGAGATCGAGAGGGTGAATCCGGAAGAACACCCAGGAGCCGGAGGTCCAGCCAGCAGGACCAAAGGAGCCCAAATAAGAAGTCGAGTGTCCGAGTCATGAGCCCACGTCGTTCGTGAAAGGCAAACCCCGGAGCATTATAAGTCTCCTATTTATTTTACCAAGCATGAGTGAATATGTTAATACCTATTGCTGCATTATGTGTAGGAGTTGTATCAAACCCTTGCTACATTATACCTTGCATTGTCTAGATATCTTACCTTACCCTGGTATAGAGTCAGGATCGAGTAATAGCTTAGCCATCCTTAAACCGGTAGAAGTCGGGTGATGTCCTGTCACCTGTGAGCTTTAGGGTCTGATGATGGATCACAGTTGGCTATATTTGCTATCATGGAAAAGAACCTGGCTAAAATAACTTAAGCCGAGCGGAGTTTTGCAAGGTGGTAGGAACTCCATCTGTGGCAGCTAATGACCGATCGTTGTATGTCCTCTTTTCATGTCAAACACATGTCGGACACTTAGTTGGCCGGATAACTCGTTCCGACCGCAAAGTCTAGTAGTATGACTCAGGCCAGAAGACTGGCAAGTATAAAGTGCGCACTATTGGAGAAAGTGCGGTGTGCGGGGGGCCATTGGCGTAAGACGAAGGCCAGGTGATTTAAAAGTCCTGATCGTCCTGGCTAAGTGGCAGCCCTCGGAGTGCGGCACTGATCGGAGCTACGATTCCTGAGTCGTACCAAAGGTGACTTATTTGCTCTCCGATGGAGGAAGCATGGGTGAGTGCTAGGAATATGATGAAAGTCCATGCCTGATCTTCCGAGAGGTAATTGGTAAATTCAATTTGTGGGGAACTCGACGTTGGCGATCCGGCTTCAAATCAGCACGACTCGAACCCTGCGACCGTTACACCACTGCTCTGTTGGTTATCAACCAAGCACAACATGAGTAACCTCGCCAAGAAGGCTTTTCCTACAAGCGAATCGAAGAACACAAGCAATAAAGTATAAACACGCAACCTAAAATTGCAAACATGAATGATGTGAATATTCAAATGAGGGTTCCAAAGGACTAATCGAAACAGTGGAGGAGATCAAGAACGGGGGCCTAGATCACATAAAAGAATTTGTCACCACAATTATAATGAACGATTCAGTTTCTCGATGGAAAACTAAACTCTAAACAAAACCCGATTCTAAACAGCAGCGGCTGTGTGGAATATAAAGTAGAAGCGACCTAAGGTTGGAGGCGACTAGGGGGAGGTGCCCACAACATGGGCTTAAGGCCCGAATTCGATACATGACCAAGTTGGCCCAAAATAGGTGATACAGCACCTTGTCATGGACACAAAGATTAATCAATGAAAGATCTGGAGCTAGGACCAGATCCAAAACGATGGTGTCATTGTCCCCTTTCCAATGAGTCCAAGATCACCCCGTTTCGATGTCATAAGAAGAAGTTATGATCAAAACTCTGACGACGTGTTTGCTGAATCCGAGAGTGACGTGGTAGCTGAGTTGGAGATGAATTGTAACTTGGAAAAGATGATGTTGTCAACGTATCCAGTGTGACGTGTCCTCATCATCCTCCCCTTCTTGAATTGGAGTCGTCCTCGACTCCATCTTTGTTGTGTCCTCATCATCCCCTCCTTCTACAAATGGAGTCATCCTCGACTCTTCCCCATCAACAAACTCCTGCAAAAGGTTAGTCACAGCAGGCAAGGCACAAGACATAATAGGTTGACAAAGCATAGTATAACATGGTACATCTGGATTATCACATAACGCAGCAGAGGTACAAGATGTAGCAAGTAAAGCACCTCCATGTAACTTATTTTCATTATTTTTATCAATGTCTATGGAAGGTTTATTGTTAATCTCTTTAGCATGTTTAACAATATCCATTGGTGACAAAGGCAGTAAAGTAATGTTCTTGTTCTTATGTATGAAAGTGTATGTATTAGTTCTACCATGGTGTAAAGCATCATTATCAAATTCCCATGGACATCCTAACAAAATTGAACAAGCTTGCATAAGCGCAACATCAAAATCAGTAGTATCATGATAACAACTTGTGATGGCAAATGATTTTAGCACTGGGTGAGAAGGAACTAGTGGAAGCACCCAGAGTGGCACCTTTCTTCAGCTGTGGAGGCTGCACATTAGACAATTTACTTACCTCAGAAGAAAATGCAGGTGTAGATGGTTGTGGTGCAATAGAAATCTTGAGCGTCTCTGGCTCGGAACGCTGCTGAAAATTCCTCCCATTATTAGACCTGAAAGACTGGTGTTGCTTGCGTCCCTGTACTTCATGTTCTGCCTTTATACCAAGATGATACAATTGAGAAAAATTACACCATTCTTTATAATCAAGAATGTTCTAGATATCATGATTTAAACCACCAAAGAATCTAGCACTAGCATCAGCATCATCTTCATGTACACCACAACGTGCTAAACCAATAAGCAATTCTTGATAGTATGCTTCTACACTTTTATCTTCTTATTATAAAGTTTGCAGTTTAAGACATAAATCACATTGATAATAAGAAGGAACAAAATGAGATTTCATACATTGTATTAAAGCATTCCAAGTTTGAGGCACAACAACAACATTATTAGTATTGCGAAGATCACTCCACCAAAATAAAGCAAATGGTAAACTCACTAGTAGCGGTCTAACTCTATGCTCAGCAGGCACATTATGAGAATCAAAATTTTATTGAACAGCAAGCTCCCAATCTAAATATGCCTCAGAATCAATATTACCAGCAAAAGGAGGTAGGCTAAATTTAATTTTAGCAAAAGGATCATTATTACCATAGTTATTACCTCCCGTACCGCGACGATTGAAGTTATAACGGCGACGGTTGTGTGCATCACAGTCATCGTCCACATCTTCATGATCAGATAGATCTCCATCTACATCTTCATCATCACCATGATGAGATTGAGGGCGTTGCTTAATCTGTTCAATGCGAGTGACCAGATTGTTTACATTACGTGTCAGCTCGTTCATAAGATTGCGCTGTTTAGTAATGAACGCTGCAAGTTCACCTTTGGACACACAATCATTGAAATTCGTCGGAGATCCTGCCATGGTTAGAAAATAGGGAAAAACAACAGCAAAGGATTATCCCTATCAACTAAAAGGAACCAAGTTGTGGTGGTAGTGGTAAAAGTGGAATACAAAATCAAAAGCGGCTTACCACCGTCTTACAAGTGTTCTTACCAAAGCCTAACAGGAGCAAAACCAAATTGGCAAAGTAATCTGCTGTTGAGCGTGGATAAACAGTTGCAAGATGAACTTGTGCTGACAGAAGTATATGTGGAGCTTTGGACAGGCACAATTTAAGTAGCAAGGATTAGCAATATTCGAATGCAGAGTTAGCTAAGTTCAATAAGTATCCAAAGGACAAATCACAATTGCTGGCTAAGACGTGTCTAGACATAGTGCAACAAGGTGAAACAAAGTATGATGGAAGGAACTCAGCGAACAAGCAATAGAGCAGATTTTTCCTTTATCATGATTTTTCCTAGATTTTCCCAAAAGGTACTAGTAGGAATCAAGATTTTTTACTTTTTCACTATTTTTTTATATTTTTCTCTGAACAAGGATCACAAAAGATATAACTACAAAAATTGGCAACTACAACTGAGGTCAGATGTGGTCTACAGAAATTTAGCAAGTCCTCTGAAAAGCATGCAAAACCCTTGTCAATTTTTTTCTTTATTTTCCTGAATTTTTTGGCAATTTTGATGAGACCGAACAGGGCTTCGCTGAGTTTGCGTCGGGTCCAAATGGTGTCAAGAAACTGCTGTAAAAATTTTAGATTTTTCTGATAAACGAGCGAAAAGTTATGCCTGCTTTACCGAATGTATCTCAAGTTATGTTTTTTCGAAGGCACAACACGGCAGCGGCGGTGGCAGTTAGGGCAAAGCATCCCTAAACTCCAACACCAATCATAGGATGAATTGTCCCTATGACTAACAGCAATAGGTATTCGCCTGATGATGTAAGGAGGGCTGCGATGCAGGCAAAATAACAGCGGCTAGCAACCTATCTCGGGTTAGCGCGGCGGCGAGAGATCACACAAGGCGGCTAGCGGAGGCAAGTCAAGTAATGTGGTGGCTTTGACTTGTTGTTTGGAAACAGTGGATGGGATAGCGGCAGAAACTAAGAACAGCAACGGTGCAAATGAACTACGATGACAAGCATAATCAAAACAAGCAACTAGACTCAACCACGAACACAAACTCAACAAAGCAAATCTAAAAACAAATTAGAAGGCACAATGGGTGATAGGACAGCGGAAAATTAAACTATTTTTTGGGCTTTTTGTGGACTGTAGGGAATGAACAAATATGAATCTAGGGCAAACGAGATTATACCTCATGGTAAACCTGAGATATCTGATACCAATTGATGAAAGTTCAGGCCTGATCTTCCGAGAGGTAATTGGTAAATTCGATTTGTTGAGAACTCAACATTCGCGATCCGGCTTCAAATCAGCACGATTCGAACCCTGCAACCGATACACCACTGCAAGCGAATCGAAGAACACAAGCAAGAAAGTATAAACATGCAATCTGAAATTGCAGATATGAATGACATGAATGTTCAAAGGAGGGTTCAAGAACTCGGATCCAAAGGACTAATCGACACAGTGGAGGAGATCAAGAATGGGGCCCTGGATCACTGTAAAAAGATTTGTCACCCCAATTACAATGACCGATTCCATTTCTCGATGGAAAACTAAACTCTAAACAAAACCTGAGTCTCAACAGCGGCGGCTGCGTGGAATATAAAGGAGAAGCGACCTAGGGTTGGAGGCGACCAGGGGGAGGCGCCCACAACATGGACTTAAGGCCCGAATTCGATACATGTCCAAGTTGGCCCAAAATAGGTGACGCAACATCTTGTCGTGAACATAAAGATTAATCCACGAAAGATCTGGAGCTGAGACCAGATTCAAAACAACGGCGTTGTTGTCCCCTTTCCAACGAGTCCAATATCACCCTGTTTCAATGTCGTATCAAGAAGTTATGATCAAAACACTGATGATGTGTTTGCTGAATCCGAGAGTGACATGGTAGTTCAGTTTGAGATGAATTGCAACTTAGAAAAGACGATGTTGTCAACGTATCCAGCGTGACGATGTCCTCATCAGAATAACCCTTCAACTAGATAGGAATTGATTCGAATCGCCATCTCTCCCGGATAGTGAGAACTTGACACAGCAGCGGCAAACATAGCGTCCATTAAATACTTAATGGTTCTAAGATGATTATGATGATGGCAATAATGAACAATTGACAAAACCGGATATGGTTATTATTGTTTGATGTTAATCAAGTGAGTGCCTTAGTACAGGTGCTAATCTAGTGGTAGGTTAATGATAATTAACTTGAGGCTAATAAGAAAGGTTTAGTTATCCAACTTAAGCTTTTGATGCAAAATGTGTCAAGCCAGCTTCACTATTTACAGTAGCCTTCTATGATCCTTCATGTCTTTGTTGTGGTTCAATGGATAAGTCTAGCTGAGTACAACCTTGTACTCAGGGTTTATTCTCACTTATTGCAGATGATATCTTCTATGATGGTTTCTGCAAGAGCTGTCTTCACCCTGCTGAGGATGATGACTAACCATTGGGTGTGGTTCTCTAAGTCTTCATACCTTACTTTCTTTTGGTGGATATGATGAGACCCTGGTTGTAACAATAAACTTGTGATGTTGGTGTGAAAACTATGTAGCTTCCGCTACTTGAACTTGGTTTGTGATAACTTAAGTAAACTCCGATGTGTGTCGCTTCATCGACCTTATATGAAATGTTGTAACAATCGATGTATTGTGTAGAACTTATTACGATCTTGACATGTTGTTCAATTGGTTTGAAAACCTTTGAGATTTCGTTTGACTACCAGGATTATATGGGCTCAAGTTTGGAAACTTGATTGCTCCGGCAATCGTTTCTACACTTGAACTCTTATAATTTGGTCGGTTCTGTGACGGCTGACATCAGAGTAAATTCAGCACTAAATACTTTGTTTGTGTATTTAAAATAAAAGAATTTCAAAAATAAATTGTGGAATAAAGTGTGCCAGAGGTCGATTCCTCCTTGCCCATATAAGGACTTTAGGTGGCTATTTAAGACTGACATGGGGGGTTTTATTTATGCATCTACAATAGTGCTCAGGTATGGATGTGTGATGACCGCACTATGCTACCTTGTGGTCAAATGGTAGAGGTAGCCTTCATATATAAATTAGCCATATATGTCGCTAGATTTAAATTATGCAACGTCGCACCTACGCTCGGGTAAGTGTGAGTTGTGAGAGCATGAACGTCCAAATGGTGGTCTACGAGAGTGTTCACGGTGGTTTCTAGAGTGGTTGCATGTTTTAACCATGGAACTATGAAAGAAACTTAATTAGAGAGCAATTAATTTCTAGGTAGATGTGGTGTCATTGCTTGCACATGCTGGGGTATGCGTAATCAGTGTGCACTTAGTTTACTGCTTTCTTGAGTGATATATTGGGAACTATTTGGGCCGCAATGACGTTTTGTGCAGGTACACTAACAGCGCACGTGTAAATCGTTAGTAACGTATTGAGAGGCGAATGTATGCCACTACATATCCGTTAGAATGGTAATTTTCTAAGTTGTGAGGACGTATGGAACATGTATGCATCATTTCGCACTCATACATACATTCTATCTACTCTCAAGCATCTCTTTTAAATTAATAAGCATCTCTTAAATAATCTCCTCTCACCCATAATTGTTCCATTCACAGATGGATGTGCCTGCTTCACCTCTCCCGAGTGACACCTTTCTGAGCGAGTTTGGTACTCCTACCCTGTTGTGGAGAGTGCTGCAGTCAGTGGGGTATATGGAGCCACCTCAGTACTCTTGGTGGGAGATGGATATGCAGGGAGGCTTGTGTTGGTTCGCTGTGCGTGGAGTAGTCCCTCGACACGATGACAAGCCTGCATGGTCAGGCTGGAACTGCAATGCAGATGGGTAGAATCCTTGGGAGGCAGCTCAGGTTGCTGCCAAGCCATTCTGCTCCATATCTATGAGAGGTTTGGTGATGAGTGTTGACGGTCCTTAAGTATCAAGTTTAATCATCAAATAAACAAATAAAAGAATCCAAATGCAACCAACACCCAGACTTAGGGTTTTATCTGACAGAATTCCACGAGTTTTGGTGTTTGTCTATTTCTGCAGGGGGTTATCAGGAAATATGGAGGAAAGGCCCACACGTCGGGTTTACATAGAGATATTAACGTGCCGTGCAATTTTCTATCATCTAGAAGACTCCAGAAGCCATGGGAACGAACGGGAGGCCGAGCGGGCTCGGGGACAGGGCGCCCGCCCTCCCCCCTTGGGTGCCCGCCCTGCTACAGGAACCAATCAGGCTCCGCCTCGTGGATCATGCTCCACCGACCTAAAGCATTAAGGAAAACTATGCGATTAATGTCGGTTTGATCCGACGGTCCATATTCATTTGGAGGGACTATATAAGCAGACCCCCTGGCCCCTAGAGGAGACAACCCCTTCATCCCTATTCATTATTCATAGACAGAGCAAAAGCTAGGGTTTGGAGATGAGAGCTCTCCTCTCTTCTCTAAACTAGAGTAGATCTAGATAGTAGCGAGATGGAGAGCGAGGGGGGATTGGAGGAGAGGCCGGCCTATCGGTTCTTCCTCCAGTTGTACTTCGCCATGATCAAGCTCTAATCAAGCTTGCTCATGGGATGACTCTGGTAATCTACTTCTATTTCATTATGCAGTTACTATTCATGTATGTTCTGGTTCACAACTCTTTTGAGTACTTTTAATCTATAGGACCCTATAGGTTAGAGTTGTAGTGTAGGTGTAAGCATGGTGCTTAGACCTAGATTACTTGTGGATATCCCCTGACTAGCCGAATCGTGTGGTTGGCTGCGTAGGTGACAGTTACGTTGGTCCCCTATAGTCCACCTCCCATTAGCAGGACTGGTATGGTTTATCGGCCTATGGATAAGCATCCTTTGTGGTGTATTCTTATCACGTGGTTCGTCCCAGACATAGACATACCCCTTTGAAGTAGAGAAACCATAGTTATCCTCTCTATTCTCCTACTATCACCCATATACTAGATTGCTCTACTCTCTATTTCCATATTATCACCCATTGTTATCTTACCTTTAATATTGTTCTTATTCAATTCTACCATTTTTCCTATTTATACCTATCTATCTATCTAGGTTCAGTTAGAGCGTAGATCAGTTCTCCCGTTTCCCTGTGGATACGATAAAACCTTTAACCGGGTAAATGCTACAACGGTATCCGTGCGCTTGCAGATTTATCTGTGTGTGTATAAATACCATAGTACACTCTAGTGCCATGCTGGGGATGACAACCTAGTATTCAAGTGGTGTTAGCAAGTGTCAACAAGCTTTTTGGCGCCATTGCCGGGGAGACTTTTGCTGAGTTGACTACGAACTAGCTTAATCATTTTCTACAAAAATAAAAAAATATACTTTTCCTTTTATCTTTTGCCTTATCTCTGCTATTCTTTCTTCTTATCTAATCCTTGATCTCTAGTCTATCATGAATTCAAACATGTCTATCTATGAATTTCATAGACCTACGGGAACACATCTCGAACCACCAAAATCTTCAAAGCCTATCATGGCATCTAGTTTTGAGATAGACCCCGAATACATAGAATTTGTTCAAAACCAACCTTTCTCAGGAGAAGGTGAAGAAAACCCATACACACACCTAAGAGAGTTTTATCAAGTCTGTGACCTCCTTCGCATAGAAGGCATGTCCAATGAGACCCATAAATGGAAGCTCTTTCCATTCTAAGCTAGACATTGGTATAAACTCAAAGTAGGGAGTGTTCATGGAGATTGGAAAGAGTTATATAATAGTTTTCTTTTTAAATATTTTCCAATCTCCAAAGTGGCGGAACTTTCGCATGAGATTATTTCTTTTAGACAATTGGAAGAAGAATCTCTTGGCAAATCATGGGACCGCTTTGTTAACCTTACTCTCACTGGCCCAAAGCTTTCTATTCCAGAAGAAGTTCTTCTAATTCACTTTTTTGAGGGCCTTAGTAGGGAAAATAAACAAACCTTGAATACAGCCTCTAGAGGATCCTTCTATCACCTACCTGCTAGTGAAGCTAGCGATTTAATTGATTCATTAAGTGAAAAGTTTCCTAGCATATATATCCCTGAGAAAGAGAAAGAACCAGTTCCTAGACAAGAAGAAGAAGTTTCGATAGCGAGATCACAACCACTTCAATCCCAAACTTTAGCTATTGATCCTAAACCATCAATATCCCAAAATTCTCCAAGGGAGGAAGGAATTCCGACCTTAAATCTTTCAGATGCTGATGGTTTAGACTTCTGGTTCCATAAGAGATCTTCAAGCAGGGATAATTCAAATCCTTGCAATGATGGTTATTTTAGAGAATGTCCTGGTTCCTCTTATGAAGAAATCGAGGACGACATATTAAGTGAAGGAGAGCTAAACCATATAGAAGATTCCATCTGCTCCCCTTCCATGTTCACAAATTCTAAATCCATCCTTGACCTTAGAGACCCCTCTTATCCCTCTCCTTTTAAGTCTCATAATGATCCTAACAATCCATCAAGACGATCAAACCATAGGAGTCATAAAGACCATGAGGATGACATGTCAAGTAATGTCATAGAAGGAGAGCTAAGCCATATAGAAAATTCTAACACCTCCCCTTTCCTGATCACAAGTTCTAAATGGCTAGAATGTGTAGAATGGATGGATAAGGAAGAAGCCTTAATGGATTCTAACTTTGGCTCAATTTCAAATGGTGAGTTCTTGACTCCCTTTGAAGATGAGATTCATCCAACTACAAAAGAGGACATAGGTGAGACCAATCTAGGAGAAACTCCAAACATTCAGATTGGAGACGAAGATAACATTAATGAGCATGGAATTTATTTTATAGCCACCTCATTTACTCCATGCTCATATGCAACATCTTCCCAATCTATTGGTCTCTCCAACATCACCACATTTGAGATCTCCAACCCCCTCTTCCTTTCTATTTATAAAAACTTTAAAAGGGCGGTTGTCGATGCATATGTCTATAATAAATATTGCAGATCTCGTTGAGTTGATCTTGATATAGGTCAGCGTTGGAAGGGAAACCACTTCGCCGACATAAATTGATGGTTTCCCAAGAACAAGCTTAGTGTCCTAAAATAAGCACTGATCAGATCGTAACATGAGCTTTTAATTATTTACAACATTACCTTGTGTATTGAGCATATAAGGATAATTGTAAAAATATTCCTTCAGGTATTCTTGTCACTAACCTTCCCAGGATTGGAGCAAGAAGATCGGATGAATGACAAGCACAAGGTATGTCCAACCAATCATCATACAACATTGAATTAAATTCATCCAAACTTGAATTTTGCAAAATTCAAGCTTGGGGGAGTACTTTACATAAAAACTTCCTTTGCCATGTTGCTATGTTGGTTGTCCCTAACTTTGAGACATGCTCAATTTGTTAAATACTAATCACACTACTTCATCCCCACTTGAGTAGATCTCTATAAATGCCATCACGCTACCTTTGTTTATCCTAGTAAGTGTTAGTTTGGAAGTACTGCACATACTTCTATTGGCTTTTAAATTAAGCATAGTGCTTAGGTTAAATAGCCTTCCTTAATCTGATTAGACATGGAGTCTAGTTCGGTTATTGAACTAAAAACTGCTTGTATAGACATTGGTATATTTTGTCGGCCTAACCCCTGTAGAAAAACTTTCAATATCAATTTGGGAAGTCCTAAGGTAAACTCACATCGGAGATGAAGAGAGAGACACATGAAGTGTAACAATTTGCACAAGAAGGACATAGCCCATTCATCATAGAGAGATGATCCATGAAAGGAGACAAAGTACATAAACAAGATACACAACCACTACGAATGGGAAGCTTCCACAAGGTGAGATGGTACCATCACTCTTCAATTAAGGTAACATCTTAAGATTAGTGACTATCACTTTTATAAGCTTCTCCTTGGTTCTGGCGTTCACATAAATAAAGAGACAAACATGTATGATTTTGTTGACACCGTTTTTGGGCACGTGTCCAGGATGGCAGGATAGGGTGGCAGTACAATGCGGGTTGCTGATGAGGATGGTTGCCGATGAGGGAGAGGTTGAATGTGACTAAGTCCACAGGCAGTAATATGGTGCCGATGGCTGGATAAAAAGGTCTGCTGATGACTATGGCAAGGGGATTGCCGATGACGCGAAGGAGGAGTCCGGAAGCTGCCAGTTGTCATCTGGAGGAGTTTCGGTTTGTTACGAAGGATAGTTTTATTATTTCCTTAGTTATTTGCATCGTTTTGTATACGGATTCCGTGTAATTTGGAATTCGAATTCTAATCGTGTCTGGTCGTAGCTCTTTGAGCCGGGTATAAATATAAACCCTAAGACCTTGTAATCAAGATATCAAGAAATCAATCAAACGCACGTTTTTACTCATATTCCAGCATCTACTTTTCGACGACTTCGTCATACTTTTTCCTTTTTATTACGAGTTCTTAGGAATTCGTCGACTTAAGCTCGACGTGTTCTCGAGTTCCGCGTGAGTACCTCTTAGCCGTGACATCCGGGCGCATCGCTGTTGTCAGGACTAAAGTATTCGAGTTATCACCTTTGCCGATAGCAAGGTCAAATCGGCTGGCACGCCTTAACGTTTGAATCGGGTATTAGCCCTTTGTGTTTGCAGATCAGTTTTGCATCAACACATCTTTTGGCACGCCCGGTGGGACGACAAAGGCCACTTCCTCCATGGTGCCCTCAAGGATTAACCAAGACACAGAAAAGGAGATTGCAACGAGAAAGGCAAGAGGAGCTAAACAAGGGAGAGAACTCTGGAAGTCGGCAGCCGTCAGACACTAAGAGGGAAGGTCCATCGGCAGGCGTCAACATGGTCTTCATGTTGCCGATGGAGTTTCTTGCACCAGCCAGTGACGATGACCTGGAATTTTCTGATCAGATAGCTCAGTTGGCTCTGGATCCGATGACGGCTATCTTTGAGAAACCTGCCGATGACGAGAGGCAGCATCTTAAAGCTTTGTTCCTCAAAGGAAGGGTTGATGGGCAGCCAATGACTAAGATCCTAGTTGATGGTGGAGCTGCTATTAACATTATGCCGTATGCAGTATATCGGAAGCTTGGGAAAGGGGATCAAGATTTGACCAAGACCGATATGATGCTCAAAGACTTTGAAGGAAACGTGTCTCCAGTCAAGGGGGCGATATGCGCAGAGTTGACCATCGGCAGCAAAACCTTGCCGACAACTTTTTTCGTGATCAGCGGAAAAGGTGCCTACTATTTATTATTGGGGAGAGATTGGATTCATGCCAATTGTTGTGTCCCATCTACAATGCACCAGTGTTTGGTTCAGTGGGTAGGTGACAAGATTGAGATCGTCCCAGGGGATTCTTCTTATGTTATCGCATCGGCAGAAGCGGATACTTATGAAAAGACTAGGTGCATTTCAGGAGAAGTTTGGGAGAAAGATTTTCTCAAAGTTGCCGATTATGAGATTCCACCGATCCAAGCAGTCGGTTCTGACGACGGTTTTTAATGGATAGATTCGCCGATGATGGAAAATTAGGCCAGGGATTCACATCGGCCGATGATTTGGTAGAAGTAGATATAGGTAGTGGTGATAAGCCTAGGCCTACTTTTATTAGTGCTAAATTAGATCCTGAGTGTAAACGGCAGTTAACTAGTTTGTTAAAGGAATATAAAGATTGCTTTGCTTGGGATTATACAGAGATGCCTGGTTTAGACCGATCAATTGTTGAACATCGGTTACCCATCAAGTCTGGATTTCGGCCACATCAGCAACCAGCCCGCCGATGTAATCCTAACATTCTACCTAATATTAAGGCCGAAATCACTAAACTTATTGAAGCTAAGTTTATTCGGCAGTGTCGGTATGCCGAATGGATTTCCAATGTTGTTCCGGTTTACAAGAAGAACGGGAAGCTTCGGGTGTGCATTGATTTCAGGAATCTCAATAAAGCTACGCCGATGGATGGATACCCAATGTCTGTCGCCGATCTACTGGTTGATGCTGCGGCTGGCCATCGGGTCATCAGCTTCATGGATGGTAATGCGGGTTACAATCAAATATTCATGGCAGAGGAGGATATTCCAAAAACCGCATTCAGGTGTCCTGGTCATGTTGGACTATTTGAATGGATAGTCATGACTTTTGGGTTAAAGAATGCTGGTGCTACTTATCAAAGGGCTATGAATTTTATATTTCATGAGTTCATCGGCAAGATCGTAGAAATTTATATTGATGATGTGGTGGTTAAGTCTGGAGGTTTCTCAAAGCATCTTGCTGATTTACGAAAAGTGTTGGAGTGCACCAGGAAGCATGGATTGAAGATGAACCCCAACAAGTGTGCATTTGGCGTATCGGCAGGGCAGTTTCTTGGTTTTATGGTACATCAGAGGGGTATTGAAATTAGTCGAAGATCTATTGATGCCATCAATAAAATAGTGGCCCCTACCAATAAAACCGAGCTCCAATCCTTGATCGGCAAGGTGAATTTTATCAGAAGATTTATATCGAATTTATCTGGGAGAATTCGTGCTTTCAGTCCTCTTCTTAAATTGAAAGCCGATCAGGAGTTTGTTTGGGGAGAAGAACAGCAGTTGGCTCTGGATGAAATCAAAAAGTATCTAGTAAATCCTCCAGTTTTAGTTCCACCTCAACAAGGGAAACCCTTCAAATTATATTTATCTACCGATGGATCGGTTATCGGTTCAGCTTTGGTTCAAGAATTTGAAGGGAAAGAGAGAGTAATTTATTATTTGAGTAGGAGGTTGATTGATGCTGAAACCAGGTATTCGGCCATTGAGAAACTATGCTTATGCTTATATTTTTCATGTATCAAGCTGAGACATTACCTGTTGTCGGCTGAATGTGCTGTTGTTTGCAAAGATGACGTGGTCCGATACATGCTATCTATGCCGATTATGAGTGGTAGGATCGGTAAATGGATTTTAGCGCTGTCGGAGTTCGATTTGCGTTACGAATCGGCTAAGGCGGTCAAAGGGCAGATCATGGCCGATTTTGTGACTCAGCATTGCGGTCTAGTGGAAACATTGGAAATTGCACCCTGGACGCTCTTCTTTGATGGATCTACCTGTGACCGGGGGGCAGGAATCGGCATTGTATTGGTTTCTCCTAAGGGGAGGAAGTATGAGTTTTCCTTGCCGATTGTTGCTACATCAACAAATAATCAGGCTGAGTATCAAGCTCTGATCAAGGGATTGGAGTTGTTAAGAGAAGTTCGTGCTGATGCTGTCGAAATATTCGGGGATTCCATGTTGGTTATAAATCAATTGGCCGGAAGCTATGAATGCCGAAGTGAAGTTCTCATAACCTATTTCGAGAGAAGTATGCAACTGTTAAAGGAATTCAAGAACTTCCGATTGGAGCATGTTCCCCGATTACATAATGAAGACGCTAATCGGTTAGCCCAGCATGCCTCAGGATATCAGCCAATGATTAATGCGACATCGGCAGTCAGTGCCGATGATTGGAGGAAAGAAATTATCGACTATCTAGAAGATCCATCCAAAAAGGTTGAAAGACGGGTTCGATTTCAAGCGACCAAGTATGTGCTCCTTGAAAATGAATTGTATTATCGAACTATCGACGGAATTCTTCTCCGATGCTTGGGTGGTGATGAAGCCAGAAGTTTGATGGGGGAAATCCATGAAGGAGTGTGTGGAGCGCATCAGTCAGCTTTTAAGATGAAGTGGATGATTCGAAGGAATGGATATTTTTGGCCAACCATACTTGAAGATTGTTTTAAATATTTCAAGGGATGTCAAGGTTGTCAAAAGTTCGGTAATATCCAGAGAGCACCCGCATCGGCTATGAATCCTATAATAAAACCTTGGCCGTTCCGGGGGTGGGCCATCGATCTGATCGGCCAGATTTATCCACCATCTAGCAAAGGGCATAAGTTCATTCTAGTTGCCACTGACTATTTCACTAAGTGGGTCGAAGCTATTCCTTTGAAGAAAGTCACATCGGCCAATATGATTGATTTTGTGAAGGAGCATATTATTTACCGATTTGGGATTCCCCAAACGATTACTACCGATCAGGGCACCATGTTCACGTCGGGGGAGTTCGATGAATTCGCAATCGGTATGGGAATTAAAGTGTTGAATTCTTCTCCTTACTATGCTCAAGCCAACGGGCAGGCCGAAGCGTCTAACAAAGGAATTATCAAGCTTATTAAACGAAAGATTGAAGAAAATCCTAGGCGGTGGCATACATTGTTAAATGAAGCACTGTGGTCTTATCGGATGGCTTGTCATGGATCAACCAAGGTGTCACCTTATCAATTGGTGTATGGACATGATGCAGTGTTGCCTTGGGAAATTAAGGCTGGATCTAGGCGATTATCTTTTCAAGATCAATTGGCTGCCGATGATTATGCCACTTTGATGACCGATGAGTTAGATGATTTAGCAGGGCATCGGTTAAAGGCTTTAATGAGTATAGAAGAAAATAAGAAGAGAGTTGCTAGATGGTATGATAAAAAAGTAAAGGCTAAGGAGTTTGCCGATGGGGATTTGGTATGGAAGTTGATTTTGCCAGTCGGGACTTAAAGTTCGAAGTTTGGGAAGTGGTCTCCTAATTGGGAAGGTCCTTATCGGATAAGACATTCAGCTCCTGGTAATGCCTATATTCTAGAAACTCTCGAAGGAGTTGAATTTCCCAGAGCATTAAATGGCAAATATTTAAAGAAGTACTACCCCAGCATATGGGTTGACGCATAAAAGTTTAAGTGCCGATAACACTCCTATCGGCTGGATTTAAATGTTCGGGGGCAGACTTAATGTTTCAAAAGATGCCGATAACAGTCTTATCGGCTAGACTAAAAGCTAAAAGCGGAAAAACAAAGGTGTGTTGCCGATGAAAGCTTCAGATGTTCAGCAGCGCTTGGATTGCTGATATGGCGCGCAGCCGAATCTGATTGGCTGTCTCTATCTCTTTGATATCATCATCGGCAGAACCTTCTATCGGCTTCAGCTTCCTCTTCAGCTGCAGCGCTTTGCGACCATGGACGTTTCGTTCTTGTTCAAGGTGCTTGATGGTCTCCGGCAGTTGACTCTCTTCTTGCTGGGCTTGGGACAGAGCGTCCTCTACTTGCTTGAGTTCGGCCAGTAGAGCTTCTCTTTTTGCCAATAGATCAGACACTTTCTGCTTCAGTGCATCACCTGAGGACTTTAAGGTGCCGATGTTCTTATGTTTCTCATCGGCTAGGAGTTTTTCTTTCATCATCTCCTCAGAAAGCTGGATTTGAGCGGCTCTATCGGCAAGGCGTTGAGTGGCTCTCTGGTACTGTAGCTGGCGGCTTTCTAGGTGTGCAGCATGGAAGAGTGTTTCTTCAGCATCGGCAGGAAGTTGGCCTCTAAGGGTCTTGAACAGGGCTTTGGCTGGGTCAGAATCATTGACCAGTTGAGTTGTGTCTTGATGAAGTATGGCCGATAGCTCTTCCAGCTTAGCTCTGGTTTCTGCCGATACAGTTCCAACTGCCCGGGAGGAGCTTGCTTCCTCGCCTTCTTCTTCGAAGATATCAATGGCGAAGGAGAATAAGCTGTTGGGAGAATCTTGTTCCTGAAAATGAAGACGAAATAAGTCAGTTTTATGGTCAAAACTTCGGCAGACGATACTGGTGGAAAATTGGATGACTTACTTGCTTCAAGGCGATTTCTTGCCTTTGACTCAAAAATGCCGATGGAGCTACAGGTTGATCGGCAAATATTGCCGATGGAACGATATCGCCTGAAAGAAGACAGGAAGGATTATGAGACTAAATGAGAATAAGTTTATCGGCGGAAGTATTGTTGAGATATGTTACCCGGAGGAGAGAGAACAGCTGCCTGAGTCGGGGAAACCGCCGATGATATAACTGGGCCTGCCAGGCCAGTTGTTTGTTCACTTACGTCAGCTGATGTACCTGCCGTTTGAGGTTCTTCCTGCTGGGGTTCTTCCATCTGTGGTGCTTCCTGTATTGGTTGGGGAGATGGTGCTTGCTGTGTCTGGACTTCTGGAGGAGAAGGGGAAGATTCCACCGGGATTGGGGACACCGGAGGAGGAGTTGCCACTTTCTGGCGCTTTGTTCCAGCCTTAGCACCCTGGGTGCCCTTCCTCTTTGGCTGGCTAGACTGGGGGGCATCGGCACCTTGGCGTTTGGCTTTTGCCGATGCACCAGTTTGCTGCAACAACAAAAAGGAGTTTATGAGCACAGATAACCGATACAAAGATAGTCAGCATAAATGAAAAAGGTTTTAACAGATTGCCTTGAAAGCTTGCGCCAGAGTAGAAGCAGTTACCGTTGGTGATGTCTGAGTTTTCCTGGTGGTAACTTTCTTGAGACGCGCACCCCGGTGCACGATGGAAGCCAGAGTGGGAGCATAATGGCCGATTGAGGAGATCGGGCCTGATGGGAATAAGTCGATCGGCTTGCCACTCCTGCTAACCGATGTGGGGGTGTTGTCAATCTGCAAAAGGAATACAGGGGTAAGTTACCGATGGGAATAGTATTGGAAAATGAGACATCGGTTTAAAATACTTACAGTGTCATCAGGGACTTCGTATTCGGGGTCGATCATGCCGCGGTATGAGAGGGCCGATCTGCAGAATAGATTCTCTTTCCATTCTGCCCACCATAGCTTGTATGCCTGAGTGATAAAGGCAGCTGGAACCCATTCTGACAGATCTACATCTGTATCGGCATTTGGTGGTAGCTGGGCTACTCGAGTCCACTCGAGGAGGTTGGCGATGGGTTCTCTGGGCTTTATTACATCAGCATAAGGAAGTGCAATCGGCAATTGGCCGAAAGCTAGCTGGCGAGCTAATGCCGATGGGTTATAAAATTCATAGGTTTGGGGGGAGGTTTTCGTGCTACCGAAAAAATTCACTGGTATGGCTCTGGGAGTCACGATTGCCATCATCACCTCATTGTCCCTGTCAAGAGCTTCATCAAATGGATTGAAGGTCAGAGGGAGCATGCTGTCTGGGTCGTCATAAGCCAGCCATGGTCGTTCATCTCTGGCCAGACACTCATACAGAGTCTCGAAGAATCGGCCGATCTGATCCGGATTGTTCCCTGAACCGGGTAAGACTATAACGGCTTCACCAAAGTTCAAGGGGGCACGCGTTGCCGATTCCTCTTCACCTAACACATGATTCTCGGCTATATCTCTTGGGAAGTGCTGTGAGAACAAGTTGAAATCAAGGCGCTTATGCAGGTGCAGATTGAGCCACATATTAATAAACCACCAGGGGCCTCCCAAGTTGCCGATGGATTGGCCAAGCAGGAGTTTCTGGGCTACCTGATGAAGAAGGTGGTAAACAGCGCCGAGGAAATATCGGCCGAGAGGAAATTGGCCGCCGCTAGCCAGTCTTTCTGCTGCCGATAGATAGACAGAAGTCGGTCCTGCCGATCGACCACAGAATACAAACTTGTCCAGCCACATGTTCAGAAAGGTGGTTTGCTCCTTTGTGGTGACAGAACCTCTCCCGCGGTACTTCTGGATGTACCCTGACCAACCGCCGATAGCGCGAGTCTCCACTTTGGCACTGGGGGCGGTATCAAAAAAGTGGGTGCTATCGGCAGAAGATATATCTAGCCCAGTAAGCATGGCTACATCGGCAAGGGTAGGAGAAGCAGGGCCGTGGCCAAAAACAAAAGCATTGAGAGTGTCTGACCAAAAGTAGGATGCAGCTATCAGCAATGACTCGTTCCTGTGCATATCGGCAATGGATAGCCTAATGCATTGAGCTAGCTTCCTCTCACCCCATTGAACTTCATAAGAATTGCTGACCCTCAAGAACCAATCTTTCCACCCTACAGTAGGGCTGGGCCAAGAACGAAAGGTGTCTTTCCACAGATCTAAAGAAAAATTTTCAGCTCTAAAGGGAATCCTGTTGGTTTCTGCATTGATAAGGTCGGTTGGATCTGGATCCCCTAGAGGGCCGAGGCACTGAAGGTGTGGTTGATCGGTAGGGATGACAATTTTGTTGGACAACTCCTAGTGTTTTGGGGAATAAAAATACAAAGAAAAAGGAAAAGGAAAATGTTCGGTAAGATGAATCGCAGATGAACAGGAATGCGAGAAAAAGGTACAACAGATGAGATGGAAGTCTGACCTCAGGGACGATGAAGCCAATGGCCATCTTGTCGTGAAGAGGACGTTGGAGGGCACCGGAGTTGATGAAGAAGAGTGCTTGTCGGAGGTCTTGAGGGTTGTAGATGGCGCCGCCGCTGGAAAAGCAAAGTTGGATAGTAGAATGGTGTAATGGGGGAGGAGTACCCAAGAAGGAACTATTTATAGGACAAGATGGGCAAGGGCAAATCCGTCTTATCTCTTTGCCGCATCCGAGAAGCCCGAGGGTACTCAGGTGGATATGGTAACTGTTCGCACGGTAATCCAGGGATTGTGCAGGTGATTTGACAGGAAGCGGTCATTATCTAAAGATATTTTACTGTGCGCGATCTCCTGGTCGGTCCATCGGCGATATTCTATAACGGTCATCTTGCCGATGGGCGGATAGACGGGGGGTAACCGTTTTTTGCGAATATCCTGGTCAGAGCATCGGCAGATCTTTATAACGGAATTGTTGCCGATGTACTACCAAGAAAGATGCCCGTTTAGGAAGTTGGGAATTTCGAGGAATCTGCGGAGGATTAGGATCAGAGTTGTCCAGATTGAGGTTGTCGGTTACCGGATTAGGAGCATTAATTGCGGAGAAGGTATCATTACTGCAGAGAATTTCGGAGCATTAATAGTTTTATACTCCGAAACTGGGGGGCATGTGTTGACACCGTTTTTGGGCACGTGTCCAGGATGGCAGGATAGGGTGGCAGTACAATGCGGGTTGCTGATGAGGATGGTTGCCGATGAGGGAGAGGTTGAATGTGACTAAGTCCACAGGCAGTAATATGGTGCCGATGGCTGGATAAAAAGGTCTGCCGATGACTATGGCAAGGGGATTGCCGATGACGCGAAGGAGGAGTCCGGAAGCTGCCAGTTGTCATCTGGAGGAGTTTCGGTTTGTTACGAAGGATAGTTTTATTATTTCCTTAGTTATTTGCATCGTTTTGTATACGGATTCCGTGTAATTTGGAATTCGAATTCTAATCGTGTCTGGTCGTAGCTCTTTGAGCCGGGTATAAATATAAACCCTAAGACCTTGTAATCAAGATATCAAGAAATCAATCAAACACACGTTTTTACTCATATTCCAGCATCTACTTTTCGACGACTTCGTCATACTTTTTCCTTTTTATTACGAGTTCTTAGGAATTCGTCGACTTAAGCTCGACGTGTTCTCGAGTTCCGCGTGAGTACCTCTTAGCCGTGACATCCGGGCGCATCGCTGTTGTCAGGACTAAAGTATTCGAGTTATCACCTTTGCCGATAGCAAGGTCAAATCGGCTGGCACGCCTTAACGTTTGAATCGGGTATTAGCCCTTTGTGTTTGCAGATCAGTTTTGCATCAACAGATTTATAACTCCAAATTAACCAACCCAACTGATTCAGCATGTTTAGTCCTTTAATCTTTGTTCCTAGTACTACCTCCATGCTCCCACACTCCTAATCATATGAGCTAAAATGTTGCACATTAAATCTTTGGGAAGATATAAAGAAAAAGACATATACATAAATAGATTATTTTCCATAAAATTGAGCGATCTGATGTGACAAAACTTTTAAATGCTACACTCATGAACTTATCACCCATCAACTTTGTCTTGTGCTTAAGGATAGAGAAGAATAAATATACTTTTGGTTATGTTGGTGTTTTCCATCAACAGGGCCCATGCACTTGATCTCTGCCTTATCTCTATGAGCAGGTACACTTGGAGCAAAACATGGTGGAGTTTTACAACTCCTAGATTCCACCAAGTGAAGGACCTAGATCTACAAACACAAACACACTGAGCAGGATGCTGCCAACGCTACACTTCGAACTGCTGGGCAATCGAAGAACATGGGTGACACCGTATCAAGAGGTGCAGACGTCAAGGTCCGCACCTGAATCAAATGGCGCACCTAAAGAATGAACACGGTGAGAAGTCTTGTTCAGAAGCCTTAAAACATTGAACCCTCGCCAAAAGTTAAAATCCCATATTTATCCTTTTTGCATTCCCTTTTTCCTTAAATTATTTACTTTCCTTAAATAGCTTGTTAGTTAATTATGCTATCTTGAATATAAATTAGAAATGTTAAAAACAGTAAGCCCTATGTGAGTATGCTCGTGGCATAAAACCCATAAGTACATTCACTGTGGTGGCGTAAAAATAAAAATATTCCTGACCTATAAAAATGAAAATATAAAAATAAATTTATGATCCTACCAAAGAGAGTAATATTTATTAGAGGAAGCTCAACATGATAAAGGCAAAGAGATTTTATGCTAACACTTAACCAGTTTCACAAAGCTTTGTTGTCTATTTGGGCTCCACAGAATTCAAGGATCAAAGAAGACTAGCAGACGAAGGACATCCTAATCGCTGTTAGGGTGCTGCCGACATTCAAATACACCTCCGCCACCTGCTAGCTACATCAGAAGAAATTACGTTAAAATCCAGCTTGGGGGAGAGCACCCCCATTTACCCAGCTAAGTGTTTATATTCACATTTATACTTTACTCAAATAATAAAAAGATGCATAATCATAAAAACCTAAATAAAGATTTTATGCTTATATATATCTTTTCTTAGTTTGCTAAATAAATCAATAAATAAAGTTTGCTATGAACCCTCATGATAAGCGCTCACATGGAAATGATGAATAGTTGCTCTGCCATGACTAGTTCTCAAAATTGAATTCTCTCTCAAGTTTAGACATGACTGTTATGAATTAAGATTTGCTCTAAACCTGAACTTATGGGAAGACTACTTGATCTAAAGTCTATGTCGTTAACGGATATAATAAGGGAAGATTGAGTTGTTGTTTATCTGTTCCTAGAGATGCTAGAATTCTGGAGAATTTTATCTTTAAAAATCTTTAAAATGTTGCATGATGAGTTCCTGTATGATGAGAGTTTAAAATCCTACCACAGCCATATATACATGCTTATTAGACTATGAACCATACATTTACTTTTTACTACTTATGAGCATTGAGTGTGGTCAAGCTGTGTAGACCCTTAGGAGCTTGTCATGCGGTTAAAATCAAGATTCACTTGCACGTTCACTCATACATGCCGCTTCTACTCCGAAAGTACGCATCCACATACATCCACTCATTTCCATCTCCAGATTCACCCAAAATTATTCTACACCTATCCGGGAGAGAATAGCCAAAAACATTATCCCATTCCAGTTTTTCCCTGTGAAATAAATGCTCGAGATATTTTCGTTACTACCACTTGCTACATTATTCTAGGAGGGTGAGTGCTCTAAAAAAAGAGAGAGAAGAAAAAAGAAAAAAAATATGAGGAAGTAAAAAGGGGCAAGTGCCCGGAACCTCGAAGAAAAAAAAAAGGTGAGACGAGAGGTAATAATGGACAAGTGTCCAACAGTAGAATTAGGGGTACAAGATACCCACCTGAGAGAAAAGAAAAAGAAAATATAGAGCATCTCATTCCCCTCAAAAAGCTTCAAAGTGCAAGAAAGGTATGTGTCCCCTCAAAAGAGCAAACGTAGAATTAGACTTTCACCATTGTTTTCACCATTATCACCATCATCACCATACACCATTCATTAGCCACACATGCACATCTTGATTTGACTTATTGAATTGTTCTTCTAGATCCATGGTTTGACTATATAATAAATGTCTTGTAAGTATGTATTAGCTATCTCCCACCTATGAGCTCCAGATATCAAAACCTTATTAGAGTAGGGTGAGAGAGAAGGTAATGTCACTATGCCTCATACCACAAATACCACATACTTTGAGAGAAGGCATATAACATCATTGCCTTGGTAAGGATCTAGAAATACCACAAAACAGAGATTTGAGAGAGTCATACGAAGGAATCTCTAAGTTTTATTTGAAAATCTGCAAAAAAAACTCCAGAGCTATAGTTGCTCAAAGAATAAGAGACATGGTGCTTGACTTGACCATTCTATCTTTTAACTGCTCAAGACATAAGTGACGGTTGCAAGCCCCATGGTGAAAGGTAAAATGAGTAAGTTTTAAGTCTTAACAGTTTACTCTAACTCAGAGATAAGACCTTGTTTGAAAGCATGTGTACCGTCAACTTTCTAAGGCATTGCAGCAATTTTTGATCCATCACTAAGTCTATCCTTGCTCAGGGACGAGCAAGAGGTAAGCTTGGGGGAGTTTGTTGACGGTCCTTAAGTATCAAGTTTAATCATCAAATAAACAAAGAAAAGGATCCAAATGCAACCAACACCCAGACTTAGGGTTTTATCTGACAGAATTCCACGAGTTTTGGTGTTTGTCTATTTCTGCAGGGGGTTATCAGGAAATATGGAGGAAAGGCCCACACGTTGGGTTTACATAGAGATATTAACGTGCCGCGCAATTTTCTATCATCTAGAAGACTCTAGAAGCCACGGGAACGAACGGAAAGCCAAGCGGGCTCGGGGACAGGGCACCCGCCCTCCCCCCTTGGGCGCCCGCCCTGCTACAGGAACCAATCAGGCTCCGCCTCGTGGATCATGCTTCACCGACCTAAAGGATTAAGGTAAACCGTGCGATTAATGTCGGTTTGATCCGACGGTCTATATTCATTTGGAGGGACTATATAAGCAGACCCCCTGGCCCCTAGAGGAGACAACCCCTTCATCCCTATTCATTATTCATAGACAGAGCAAAAGCTAGGGTTTGGAGATGAGAGCTCTCCTCTCTTCTCTAAACTAGAGTAGATCTAGATAGTAGCGAGATGGAGAGCGAGGGGAGATTGGAGGAGAGGCCGGCCTGTCAGTTCTTCCTCCAGTTGTACTTCGCCATGATCAAGCTCTAATGAAGCTTGCTCATGGGATGACTCTAGTAATCTACTTGTATTTCATTATGCAATTACTATTCATGTATGTTCTGGTTCACAACTCTTTTGAGTACTTTTAATCTATAGGACCCTATAGGTTAGAGTTCACAATTCAGGTATGGATGTGTGATGACCGCACTATGCTACCTTGTGGTCAAATGGTAGAGGTAGCCTTCATATATGAATTAGCTATATATGTCACTAGATTTAAATTATGCAACATCGCACCTACGCTCGGGTAAGTGTGAGCTGTGAGAGCATGATCGTCCAAACGGTGGTCTACGAGAGTGTTCACAGTGGTTTCTAGAGTGGTTGCATGTTTTAACCATGGAACTATGAAAGAAACTTAATTAGGGAGCAATTAATTTCTGGGTAGATGTGGTGTCAATGCTTGCACATGCTGGGGTATGCGTAATCAGTGTGCACTTAGTTTACTGCTTTCTTGAGTGATATATTGGGAACTATTTGGCCGCAATGACGTTTTGTGCAGGTACACTAACAGCACACGTGTAAATCGTTAGTAACGTATTGAGAGGCGAATGTATGCCACCGCATATCCGTTAGAATGGTAATTTTCTAAGTTGTGAGGACGTATGGAACGTGTATGCATCATTTCACACTCATACATACATTCTATCTACTCCTTCTCTTACAAATATTGTCCCTTTTAAATTAAAAAGCTTCTCTTAAATAATCTCCTCTCACCCATAATTGTTCCTTTCACAGATGGATGTGCCTGCTTCACCTCTCCCTAGTGACACCTTTCTGAGCGAGTTTAGTACTCGTACCCTGTTGTGAAAGAGTGCTGCAGTCAGTGGGGTATATGGAGCCACCTCAGTAATCTTGGTGGGAGATGGATATGCAGGGAGGCTTGTGTTGGTTCGCAGTGCGTGGAGTTGTCCCTCGACATGATGACAAGCCCGCATGGTTAGGCTGGAACTACAATGCAGATGGGCAGAATCCTTGGGAGGCAGCTCAGGTTGCCGCCCATGCCATTCTGCTCAATATCTGTCAGAGGTTTGGTGATGAGTGTTGACGGTCCTTAAGTATCAAGTTTAATCATCAAATAAACAAAGAAAAGGATCCAAATGCAACCAACACCTAGACTTAGGGTTTTATCTGACAGAATTCCACGAGTTTTGTTGTTTGTCTATTTCTGCAGGGGGTTATCAAGAAAAAATGGAGGAAAGGCCCACACGTCGGGTTTACATAGAGATATTAACATGCCGCGCAATTTTCTATCATCTAGAAGACTCTAGATGCCACGGGAACGAACGGGAAGCCGAGCGGGCTCGAGGACAGGGCGCCCGTCCTCCTCCCTTGGGCGCCCGCCCTGCTACAAGAACCAATCGGGCTTCGCCTCGCGGATCATGCTCCACCGACCTAAAGGATTATGGAAAACCGTGTGATTAATGTCGGTTTGATCCGACGGTCCATATTCATTTGGAGGGACTATATAAGCAGACCCCTTGGCCCCTGGAGGAGACAACCCCTTCATCCCTATTCATTATTCATAGACAGAGCAAAAGCTAGGGTTTAGAGATGAGAGCTCTCCTCTCTTCTCTAAACTAGAGTAGATCTAGATAGTAGCCTGTCGGTTCTTCCTCTTGTTGTACTTCGCCATGATCAAGCTCTAATCAAGCTTGCTCATGGGATGACTCTGGTAATCTACTTCTATTTCATTATGCAATTACTATTCATGTATGTTCTGGTTCACAACTCTTTTGAGTACTTTTAATCTATAGGACCCTATAGGTTAGAGTTGTAGTGTAGGTGTAAGCGTGGTGCTTAGACTTAGATTACTTGTGGATATCCCCTGTCTAGCCGGATCATGTGGTAGGCTACGTAGGTGACAGTTACATTGGTCCCCTATAGTTCACCTCCCGTTAGCAGGACGGGTAGGGTTTATCGGCCTATGGATAAGCATCCTTTGTGGTGTATTCTTATCACGTGGTTCGTCCCAGACATAGACATACCCCTTTGAAGTAGAGAAACCATAGTTATCCTCTCTATTCTCCTACCATTGCCCATATACTAGATTGCTCTACTCTCTATTCCCATATTATCACTCATTGTTATCTTACCATTAATATTGTTCTTATTCAATTCTACCATCTTTCTTGTTTATACCTATCTATCTATCTAGGTTAAGTTAGAGCATAGATCAGTTCTCTCATTTTCCTGTGGATACGATAAAACCTTTAACCGGGTAAAAGCTACAACGGTATCCGTGCGCTTGCGGATTTATCTATGTGCATATAAATACCATAGTACACTCTAGTGCCATGCTAGGGATAACAACCTTGTATTCAAGTGGTGTTAGCAAGTGTCAACAATGAGCTAACAGGAGGGCCAGCGGCTTCCATTCCTCATGCGGACCCAACAGTGGCAGAGTGGAAGCAGGCTGAATGTTGATCATTGGTCCGAGGTTGTGGAGAGCGAGCTGAGAGGTCCAGTCCTGCGATGAGTGCTATGGTGGTTGTACTCAAGCTGTTTAGTTAGTGAGAGGACACCTATGTGCAGGTGATGAGGGCTATTCATTAGGCCCAAGAGATGCAACAGAAGGCTAAAAAGCGTCCTCGCAAGTTTCACAAGCAAGCTAGACTCCTAGGTGTGGGGGTATAAACCCCTATACCCTTACGGCTGGACTTGGGCCAGGAGGCTTGGCCCATTATGACATGAGTTCGAGGCTTGATCCGACTGCTTGGAGTTTCATGCAAAGAAACAGGACAAGATCAAGTAGGATTCTAGTCAGTTAGAATAGGAATTGATATTGTACTATCTTTGGCAATTGTAACCGACTAGGATTAGTTTCCATATATGTAACCCTACCCTCTGGACTATATAAGGAGAGGCAAGGGACCCCCCCCCTAGGAGACTGTCGACTAGCTTTCATCGATAGTGGCGCGCCAGGTAGGGGGTGTGCGTGCAGCTCTCCCCACGAACGAGATGGTCATCATTCCAACTTCCGCGGCCGTGGCTGAAGGTCTCACGTTCACCGTCGGCCACATCACTTGGACAACTCATGGCGGTGGCCCTACGACCACGAGTTTGGAAGAAACCCAGATCCATTCTGGGACAGCAGACGCGTCGACTCTGATCACGTCGACTCCGAGGACTCGACCTCCACTCCCTCGCTACAGGGCAAAGCAGGTTAACAATTTGGATCTTCTCCAAGCCCTCGATCGCACCGACCACCAGCTCCTCGAAGCCTCCAACCTGGTAGATTCGATTTCACGAAGGACCGATCAGGCGACAACAACAAATTTTCTCAACTCCCGTCAATCAACTCGTGCTCCACACACGAACGCCTAGGGACATCCCAGACCATAACGTCGACCACCGCGGGACGGACCGTCAAGCTCAAGACAAGCCCTCCAGACCAGCATTGCCTTTACGGCCTGAGCAACGCGGCTGATCAGTTTTCGCGACATACCCAATCTCTATTCAGGAAGGCAGGCTTGTCGTCGAGCCAAAACAGGCAAACAGCTCATCACTTCGTCAATATGGTCTCCATCCGCACCCTGCCAGAAGACAAGTCCAGCAGTACAAGCTCCAGTACAGGATCTGTCCCCACCGAGGTTTTACACCCCGAGGACGAAGACTACGATTTAGATCTGTGTTGACATTCGTTAAGTGCAATAAGAATAAGAAAAATTCCGCAAGCGCACAGAACATCATCGTAGCATTTTACCGGGAGTATTCCAGGTATCGTTATTTATATTTTACCACTGGGAAGCTAAGGTCAAAAAAATCTGATAACTTACTATCATGCATCTACTAATTTAATAAACCAACTAGACTAAAGTAGGGGTAAATGATATATGATAGGTAATAATATATAGGTGAGAATTCTATGATAAATGCGTAGATAGCCATAGCGGGAAGACAACCGGAGAGACATGGGTTCCTGTATACTTCTCTATTACTTCAGTTCTATGATAATAAAGAATGAATAGATATAGCAATCACATATTAGCACTTTGGGACATCAGAACACCAACCACAGAAAGAGAACTGAAAGGGGGCTGGGAAGCTCTGACTACGGTCCTACAAACACCGATCCGAATGAGGTGGAATACGTTGACCGTTAGGGCTGTCACTACCCTAGGGCTACCACAACAATCCGTAGGACTGGGTGCAACCTCAGGTAACCTCTAGTATAGACACCACGTCTACACTAATGATTACTACTCTAATTACCATGAATAACTAGAGCACTCGATGCGAACGGAGATCCTATGCCAAAATATAACAACTACACTACTCGATAATAATAAAGACATAAAAGTAAATAGAGAAGATAAATATATTAAAGCATAAGTCTTACAAAAAATATAAAGACATACCAAAACTCTGAAGACTTCTCCAGAACCGAAGCGCAGCTCCGCTCTCCCTAACTCCCGATTAGAACTAATCTACTACATTGGAATGTCTAGCCCTAATTCTCTATAGAGGAAAGGTTATCCTTCGAGGGCACCTCTCAACTCTATAATGATGTGTTCTCCTCCAGGGGCCAGGGGCCTTGCATATATGTCCTCCTCCTTTATGTGTTTTTGGTTCAGCAGGCGATGTGGTACTAAACTTTCCACCATATCTCATTAAAATGCACATAGGCCTTAATGGACCAAAATCTGATTTGGGCCCAATTAATCCCGGAGCACTTTTATGTGGAGTCCTTCTTTTATTAATATCTCTTGATTCCGAACTCCAAATATAGCAAATAATATATGCATTTCGATCAGCTCGACGAGATCTTTGTAATGGTGTACTCCATTCTATGATTCGTGCTTGTACCAAGGCGAGCGCCCTAGGATCAAGGGCGGGCACCCCGGCCCCGGGCCTGTCTCGGCTCCGCTTCGGTCGAGTTGCTTCTAGAGTCTTCCTGATTATGGAAAATTACCGCACACATTAATTCTCTATGTAAACCCGACATGTGGGCCTTTCCTTCGTATTTCCTGATAACCCCCTGCAGAAATAGACAAACACCAAAACTCGTGGAAATCTGTCAGATGATACCCTAAGTCTAGGTGTCGGTTGCATTTGGATCCTTTTTCATGATTAGTTGACGGTTAAATGTGAGCATTAAGGACCGTCAACAAGCTCCCCCAAGCTTAACCTTTGCTCGTCCCTAAGCAAAGATGGACTCAAGAGTTTCTGCAGTGGTTTCATGCCTTAAAGGTACACATGCGTTCAAACAAGATCTCATCTCAGGGTTAGGGTAAACTGTTAAGATTTAAACTTACTCATTTTACCTTCCACCATGGGGCTTGCAACCATCACTTATATCTTGAGCAGTTAAAAGATAGAACGGTCTAGTCAAGCGCCATGTCTCTTGTTTTTCGATTAACTATAGCTCTGGAGTTTTTGCAGATTTTCAAATAAAACTCAGAGATTCCTTGTATGACACTATCTAATCTCTCTTTTGTGGTATTTCTGGATCCTTACCAAGGCAGTAATGGTGTATGCCTTCTCTCAAAGTATGTGGTATTTTTGGTATGAGGCATAGTGGTATTGCCTTCTCTCTCACCCTACTCTAATAAGGTTTTGATATCTGGAGCTCATAGGTGGGAGATAGCTAATACATACTTACAAGACACTTATTGCATAGTCAAACCATGGATCCAGAAGAACAAGTCAATAAGTCAAATCAAGATGTGCATGTGTGGCGAATGAATCGTGATAATGGTGAAAATAATGGTGAAAGTCTAATTCTACTTTTGCTCTTTTGAGGGGTACATACCTTTCTTGCACTTGAGTCTTTTGAGGGGAATGAGACGCTCTATATTTCATTTTTCTTTTCTCTCAGGTGGGTATCTTGTACCCCTAATTCTACTATCGGACACTTGTCCATTTTTACCTCTCGTCTCACTTTTTTCGAGGTTTCGGGCACTTGCCTCTTTTTATTTCCTCGTATTCACTTTTTTTCAGAGCACTCACCCTCCTGGAATAATGTAGCAAGTGGTAGTAACCAAAATATCTCGATCATTTATTTCACGGGGAATAACAGGGATAGGATAATGTTTTTGGCTATTCTCTCCTAGATAGGAGTAGAATAATTTTGGGTGAATCTGGATATGGAAATGAGTGGATGTATGTGGATGCGTACTTCTGGAGTAGAAGCAGCATGTATGAGTGAACGTGCAAGTGAATCTTGATTTTAACCGCATGACAATCTCCTAAGGGTCTACACAGCTTGACCACACTCAATGCTCATAAGCAGTAAAAAGTAAATGTATGGTTTATAGTCTAATAAGCTTGTATATATGGCTGTGGTAGAATTTTAAACTCTTATCATATAGGAACTCATCATGCAACATTTTAAAGATTTTTAAAGATAAAATTCTCTAGAATTCTAGCATCTCTAGGAATAGATAAACAACAGCTCAACCTTCCCATATCATATCTGTTAACGACTTAGACTTTTGATCAGGTACTCTTCCCGCGAATTCAGGTTTAGAGAAAGCTTTAAATTATAACAGTTATGCCTAAACTTGAAAGAGAGCTCAAATTTAAAAACTAGGTACTTGGCAGAGCAACTATTCATCATATCCATGTAAGAGTTTATCATTGAAGTTCAGTTTGGCATAGACACTTTATTTATTTATTTAGCAAACTAAGCAAAGATATATATAAGCACAAAATGTTTAATTGGGTTTTTATGATTATGCATTTTTATTATTATTTGAGTAAAGTATAAATGTGAGTAGACACACTTAGCTGGATAAATGAGGGTGCTCTCCCCCAAGCTGGATTTTAATGTAATTTCTTCTGATGTAGCTAGCAGGTGGCGTAGCCATATTTGAATGTTGGCAGCACCCTAATAGCGATTAGGATATCCTCCGTCTGCTAGTCTTCCTTGATCCTTGAATTCTGTGGAGCTCAAATAGACAACAAAGCTTTGTGGAACTGGTTAAGTGTTAGCATAAAATCTCTTAGCCTTTATCATGTTGAGCTTCCTCTAATAAATATTACTCTCTTTAGTAGGATAATAAATTTATTTTTATATTTTCATTTTTACAGGACAAGAATATATTTATTTTATTTTTACGCCACAACAGTGAATGGGTTTTATGCCACGAGCATACTCACATGGGGCTTACTGTTTTTAGCATTTTTATTTTCTTTTCAAGATAGCATGATTAACTAACAAGCTATTTAAGGAAAGTAAATAATTTAAGAAAAAAAGGAATGCAGAAGGGATAAATATGAATAACTACCGATTTTACCTTTCGGCAAGGGTTCAATGTTTTAAGTCTTTTGAACAAGTCTTCTCACCGTGTTTATTCTTTAGGTGCGTCATTTGAGTTAGGTGTGGACCTTGACATCTGCACCTCTTGATACAGTGTCACCCATGTTTTTCGTTTGCCCAGCAGTTCGAAGTGCGGCGTTGGCAGCATCCTCCTCAGTGTGTTTGTGCTCGTAGATCCAGGTCCTTCAATTGGTAGAGTCTGGGAGTTGGAAAACTCCTCCATATTTTGCACGAATTGTATCCTGCTCATAGAGACATGGCAGAGATCAAGTGCATGGGCTCTGTTGGTGGAAAACACTGTTGGGTATTTTAAACGCAAACAGAAAAATCCGCAAGTGCACGGATACCGATGTAGCCTTCACCCGGGAGTATTCCAGAGTATCGATTTTCCACAGAGAACGTGAGTGTACTAATTAAGAATCAAGATCGCCCAAGGATAACTATATAATTATTTTTGGTGGGAAGAGAGGAAGTTTCCTGAGAGTTCTCTAGTTGATCTAAGAATCAAGAATTACTTCAAGATTATCTATATCGGGACATCAGAGCACTAACCACAAAAAGAGATGAGAAGGGCGCTAGGAAGGTCTGACTACGGTCCTACAAACACCGATCCGAACGTGGTGGAATATGTCGACCGTTAGGGCTGTCACTACCCTAAGGCTACCACAACAATCCGCAGGATTAGGTGCAATTCCAGGTAATTGCAAGACTAAACACCACGTCTAATCTATTAATTACTACTCTAGCGTTATAAAGACTAGAGCACTTGATGCAAGTGGGAATCCAATAAATAACTTGAATGTAAATAAAAGTAATTAAAGAACTCAGGAATTATGAATTAAAGAACTTGGAGAGCGATGAAGAACGAACCAGATGCTGCAAAAGTATAATGTTGAGGAAGATCCGACAGATCCGGCTCCTCCTCCGCTCTCCTCTTCTCTCTCCCTATTTTCTAGATTACAACTAGAACTAACTAGAACTAGAACTAGAGGAACTAGAACTAGAACTAGATGAACTAGAACTAGATCTAGATGAACTAGAGGTAGAACTAGAAGAACTAGAGGGATCCTCTCTACTTGGATAAAGAATTGAAACCCTAGCTTTGATTCTGTAGAAGAGGTATGATCTCCAGGGGCCAGGGGGTCTGGTTTTATAGTCCCTTCAAGTGAATCTAGGCCGTTGGATCAAACCGACATTGATTGAACGGTTATCCTTGATCCTTTAGGTCGGTGGAGCAATATCCCGAAAGAGAGTCCTGATTGGACTCTATGTGACGGCGGGCGCCCAGGAGAGTAGGGCGGGCGCCCTGTCCCTGAGTCCTCTCAGCTTCCGCTTTGTTCTCGTGGCTTCTGCAGTCTTCTAGATGATAGAAAATTGCGCGGCACGTTAATATCTCTATGTAAACCTGACGTGTGGGCCTTTCTTCCGTATTTCCTGATAACCCTCTGCAGAAATAGACAAACACCAAAACTCGTGGAATTCTGTCAGATAAAACCCTAAGTCTGGGTGTTGGTTGCATATAAATCCTTTTCCATGATTAGTTGATGGTTAAATATGAGCATTAAGGACCGTCAACAAGCTCCCCCAAGCATAACCTTTGCTCGTCCTTGAGTAAAGATGAACTTAAGAGTTTCAGCAGTGGTTTCATGCCTTAAAGATACACATGCGTTCAAACAATATCTCATCTCTAGGTTAGGGTAAACTGTTAAGATTTAAACTTACTCATTTTACCTTCCACCATGGGGCTTGTAACCGTCACTTGTGTCTTGAGCAGTTAAAAGATAGAACGGTCTAGTCAAGCACCATGTCTCTTGTTCTTCGATTAACTATAGCTCTGGAGTTTTTGCAGATTTTCAAATAAAACTCAGAGATTCCTTGTATGACTCTCTCTAGTCTCTCTTTTGTGGTATTTCTGGATCCCTACCAAGGCAGTAATGGTATATGCCTTCTATCAAAGTATGTGGTATTTGTGGTATAAGGCATAGTGACATTGCCTTCTCTCTCACCCTACTCTAATAAGGTTTTGATATCTGGAGCTCATAGGTGGGAGACAGCTAATACATACTTACAAGACATTTATTGCATAGTCAAACCATGGATCCAGAGAACAAGTCAATAAGTCAAATCAAGATGTGCATGTGTGGCGAATGAATGGTGATGATGGTGATAACAATGGTGAAAGTCTAATTCTACTTGTGCTCTTTTAAGGGGATACATACCTTTCTTGCTCTTTTGAAACTTTTTTAGGAGAATGAGATGCTCTATCTTTTATTTTTCTTTTCTCTCAGGTGGGTATCTTGTACCCCTAATTCTACTGTCGGACACTTGTCCATTTTTACCTCTCGTCTCACTTTTTTCTTTTCTTTCGAGGTTCCGGGCACTTGCCCCTTTTTATTTCCTCGTATTTTTTTCTCTCTTTTTTAGAGCACTCATCTCCTGAAATAATATAGCAAGTGGTAGTAACCAAGATAACTTGAGCATTTATTTCATAGGGGAAAAATAGAAATGTTTTTGGCTATTCTCTCCCGGATTAGGAGTAGAATATTTTTAGGTGATTCTGGAGATGAAAATGAGTGGATATATATGGATGCGTACTTCCAGAGTAGAAGCAGCATGTGTGAGTGAACGTGCAAGTGAATCTTGATTTAACCACATGACAAGCTCCTAAGGGTCTACATAGCTTGACCACACTCAATGCTCATAAGCAGTAAAAAAATAAATGTGTGGCTTTTTAAAGATTTTCAAAGATAAAATTCTCCAGAATTCTAGCATCTCTAGGAACAGATAAACAGTAGCTCAACCTTCCCATATCGTATCCGTTAATGACTTAGACTTTAGATCAAGTACTCTTCCCACAAGTTCAGGTTTAGAACAAATCTTAATTAATAACAGTCATGCCTAAACTTGAGAGAGATTTCAATTTTGAGAACTAGTCATTGCAGAGCAACTATTCATCATTTCCATGTGAGAGCTTATCATGAGGGTTCATAGCGATCTTTATTTATTTATTTATTTAGCAAACTAAGCAAAGATATATATAAGCACAAAATTTTTATTTGGGTTTTCATGATTATGCATCTTTTTATTATTTGAGTAAAGTATAAATGCGAGTAGAAACACTTAGCTGGATAAATAGGGGTGCTCTCCCCCAAGCTGGATTTTGATGTAATTTCTTCTGATGTAGCTAACAGGTAGCAGAGGTGTATTTGAATGTCGGCAGCACCCTGACAGCGAGTAGGATGTCCTCCGTCTGCTAGTCTTCTTTGATCCTTGAATTCTGTGGAGCTCAAATAGACAACAAAGCTTTGTGGAACTAGTTAAGTGTTAGCATAAATATTTAGCCTTTATCATGTTGAGCCTCCTCAATAAATGTTACACTCTTTAGTAGGATCATAAATTTATTTTCATAATTTTATTTTTATAGGATAGGAATATATTTATTTTATTTTTATGCCACCGCAGTGAATGTACTTATGGGTTTTATGCCATGTGCATACTCACATGGGGCTTACTATTTTTTAACATTTTTATTTTCTTTTCAAGATAGTATGAATATGATTAACTAAGCAAACTGTTTTAAAATAATTGAAAGGAAAAGGATAACTACCAAGTTTACCTTTTGGCAAGGCGTTCGGTGTTTTTAAGTCCTCCGAACAGGACTCTCCGTTTTCTCAATTGTCCTGGGATTCGCTGGATGGCGTAGTCGGTGGTTCCGGCAGCGCTTCCTCTTCATGTATAACTATCTTCTCTTTCCACACGTGACTCGGTGCTATGGTCTCCTCAGGACAGTTCTGTTCAAGCTGTATGTCTTCAAAGCTGTATGTCTTCAGACATTACTACTTCTCCTTCGTAGTCTACCCATCCGTCCTTGATGATTTGACTTCTCTGGTTGCGGTTGCGTCGTCTTCTTCTTGTCCTGACCTGCTTAGAATCTTCAACTATATAGTTAAGGTCAGTAAAATAGCGGCGTACCTTCTCAGAGAGGAAGTGCATGTGGACTTCTCCGGTTCTAATGTAGATGATTACTTTAACGGTGCTGAGGAACAGTCTCCCAAGGATGATGGGTGGATCATACTCGTCTTCTCCCATGTCAATAACCTTAAAATCATCTGGAGCTGAATGTATGTCGGTTTTAGGGGCATGGTTCCGAACAGGAGCTAATAGGTGACTGCGGCCATTATGTTGACGCCTGACCCAGTGTCGCAAAGCGTCTTCTAGAAGTTGTATCCATTAATGGAGCACTGGATGCTTGGCACACCTGGGTCGTCCTTTTTGGTCAGGAACGGTGACTTAAATTGACGATCTTGACCTCCTTGAACTGCAGTGATCATCTTAGCTGTCTCGGTCCACACTTGCTTGTTCCTGTTCCTCTGTTGGTCCTCTTCCTTGGTTCATGTCGGGATTGCTCTGGGATTTGTGTAGTCTTGTTCTTGAAGGAAAACATCTCCTTCCTTCCCTTTTTGTAGAAACTTATCTTGGCAGCACTTGCGTAGATGACAGCTCCCGAGGTGTTCAGGAATGGCCTCCCTAGTATGATGGGTGCCCTCTCATCAGTACCAGTCTCTGTCACCATGAAGTTTGCTGGAGCATCCAAGGTACCAACTCGGACGCGAAGGTTCTTCCATATTCCCTTTGGGAAACTTAGTGTCTGATCTGCAAGCTGCAAACACATGGTTGTTTTTAGGAAAGGATGTGTAAGGAATTTTTCATAGAGTACCCTGAGCGTAATGTTGAGGCTGGAGCCAAAGTCGCAGAGTGCTTCTGGGAAGTCCACCATGCCGATGGAGATCGGGATGACGGGGCATCCTGGATCGCCTCTCTTGACCGGCAGAAGGTCAGTAATTACTTCCACAACAGGGTTACTCCAATAGTTACGTCCTCAAGCATCTCAGAGCAGTGATTGCCTGAGTGTCCAGTATCTCCAGTGTGTTTGTGCTCGTAGATCTAGGTTCTTCACTAGGTGGAGTCTGGGAGTTGTAAAAGTCCTTCATATTTTACTCGAAGTGTACCTGCTCATAGAGACAAGGCAGAGATCAAGTGCATGGGCCCTGTTGGTGGAAAATACCAACATAACCAAAAGTGTATTTGTTCTTCTCTAACCTTAAGCATAGTGAGCAAGACAAAGTTGATGGATAATAAGATCATGAGTGTAGCATTTAAAACATTTGTTAGATCAGATCGCTCAACCTAATGGAAAGATAATCTATCTAAGTAAATGTTTTTTTCTTTACATGACTATCATTTTCCAAAGATCGGATGTGCAACATTTTAGCTCATATGGTTAAGAGTGTGGGATCAAGAAGGTAGTACCAAGAACAAAGTTTAAAGGACTAAACATGTTGAATCAATTGGGTTGGTTAATTTGGAGTTATAAATCATACATGTTTGTCTTTATATCCATGTGCATGCCAGAATCAAGGAGAAGCTTATAACAGTGACAGTCACATACTTAAGATGTTACCTTAATTGAAGAGTGATGGTACAATATCACCTTGTGGAAGCTTTTCTTTCTCAATGGTTGTGCATCTTGTTCGTGGCACTCTTCGTCTCATTCCATGGATTATCTCTCTATGATAGACGAGCTATGTCTTTCTTGTGCAAATTGTTAAACTTCATGTGTCTCCCTCTTTATCTCCACTCTGAATTTATCTCAGGACTTCTCAAATCGATATTGAAAATTTTTCTACAGGGGTTAGTCCAACAAAATATACCAGTGTCTACACAAGTAGTTTTTAGTTCAATAACCAAAGTAGACTCCATGTCTAATCGGATTAAGGAAGACTATTTAACCTAAGCACCATGCTTAATTTAAATGCCAATGGAAGTATGTCGAGTACTTCCAAACCAACACTTACTTGTGAATAGACAAAGGTAGCATGACAACATTATAGAGATCTACTCAAGTGGGGATGAAGTAGAATTATTAGTGTTTAACAAATTGAGCATGTCTTAAGGGTAGGGACAACCAACATAGCAACATGGCAAAGGATGTTTTTGTGTAAGGTATTCCCCCTAGCTTGAACAAGTCAAGTTTGGATGAATTTAATTCTGATTGGTTGGACATACCTTGTTGTTATTCTTCACTCTTTTACTTCAAGCCTGAATCGCGAAGATAACGGGATTGCTTCCCCCAAGCTGAATGTTGACATAGTCTTTAATCTTGAATCCGCACAACACAGATGTTCTTCAATATTCTTGAGCTTCAAAATGTCAGTGATGATTGCAGCGCTTCCAAGTTGATGAAGATATCTTAATCATTCGGGATTCTCTCTTTAAATCATGTTAAACTCAAATAGACAACAAAATTTGTGGCACCGATTAAACATTAGTAGTTGGCCACTTAAGCCTTAGTTGTCCAAGCTTTTTAGATTTTTCTTAATTCTTTTTCTAAGCAGAGTTTCAACAAGATCTCTTTCTCAATATATATATATTTTTTGGGTTTTAATCTTTCTATGAAGCAAAAAGGAAATGGAACAGGATGAATGCATATTTATTTATTTTTATTCCACCACGGTGAATATCTGTGTGGGCTTTTACACACCACACAATTTATTCACATAGGGTTTTAGTATTTAAGATGCAATGAGTTATATAAAATATTTTTATTATATTTTCTAATGCAATAATAATGCAGAAAGATAAATATGTTATGGAGAAATAAATATGCTAAAAACAAATGCAAAAAAGATAAATACAATAAACCTACTAAAGCTAGTGATACATTAAATTAGCAGACATCAAGATCATTATCAAAATCTTCACACCAATTGCTTCCCCGGCAACGGCGCCAAAAATGCTTGTTGACATTCGTTAAGTGCAATAAGAATAAGAAAAATTCCGCAAGCGCATAGAACATCATCGTAGCATTTTACCGGGAGTTTTCCAGGTATCGTTATTTATATTTTACCATTGGGAAGCTAAGGTCAAAAAAATCTGATAACTTACTATCATGCATCTACTAATTTAACAACCCAACTAGACTAAAGTAGGGGTAAATGATATATGATAGGCAATAATATAAAGGTGCGAATTCTATGATAAATGCATAGATAGCTGTTGACGGTCCTTAAGTATCAAATTTAATTATCAAATAAACAAAGAAAAGGATCCAAATGAAATCAACATCTAGACTTAGGGTTTTATCTGACAGAATTCCACGAGTTTTGGTCTTTGTCTATTTCTGCAGGGAGTTATCAGGAAATAAGGAAGAAAGGCCCACATGTCAAGATTACATAGAGATATCAACCCACCGCGCAATTTTCTACCATCTAGAAGACTCCAGAAGCCACGGGAAGGAAGCGGAGCCCGAAAGGGGCCAGGCCCAGGGTGCCCGCCCTGAGGACCTGGGCGCCCGCCCCCCTCTGGACTCTGTTCCAGACTCTCTTCGCACACGACGTTCCACCGACCTATTGGATCCAGAATAACATAGTACCACCTCGCCTATCGACCCAAAAACGCATAGAAGGGGAGGACTATATAAGGAGACCCCCTCTGGCCCCTGGAGGAGACAAGAAATTATCATAGAGATTGAGGGGTGCCCTCGAAGGAAAACCTCTTCTCTAAATAATATTTTTTTAGGCTTAGCAACCAATGTAAAGTAGAAATAGATCTTCTAGTTTCTACTAGATTCAGATAGATAGAGTGGAGGTGTGGATCGGAGGAAGGCCGGCCTGTCGGTGTCTACTCCGAGTTGTACCTGCGGGATCAAGTCTCCTAACCCGAGGCTTGCTTCTAAGATTCTTCAGTAATTTGACTTCTAATACTAGTAAGTTCTTGTTTTATTGTTCTTTGGTTTATGAGTTTACTTTAATCCTCTTCCGGTTGAGTATTAGAGTAATCACTTGCTAGCGTAAACGTGGTGTTTAGGCTAGGGTACTCATAGATATCCCCTGACTAGCTGGACCGTGGTAGTATCGAGGAACGTGACATTTCCGAGTTACCTTTGCAGATCACATCTCGTTAGCAGGACGGGTAGGGTTATAGGTGCGGGTCGAACATCCTTTGTGTTGTCTAGATTCCGTGAGCCTCCCCAATAGAACAATAGATCATCCTTATTAAGGTTAGAACGAGACTACAGTTGCAGTCTTCTCTATACATCACTCACATCGAGAGACATTCTTTGTAGCCTAAAGGGATAGTAGCAATAGATTTGGTTAGTCAGATGCACCCTTTCTCCTAGTGGTAAAAATATAAATACGATAACTCTGGATAACCTCCCGGGTGAAATGCTCACCGATATCCGTGCGCTTGCGGATCATTTTCTAATTGCGTTACCAAATATCAACAAGCATTTCTGGCGCCGTTGCCGGGGAGAAAGACGGTTTGCTGAGATAACTTTGAGTCTTGCTATTATCTTGTATTATACTTTTATACTTTTATTCATTTATCTTTTTATTTTTATCTTTATGGATAACTCAAATTCCATACCTATTATTAAATTCTTTGCACCTTCGGAAACCAGCCATAGACCATGGGAGTCAACACGTCCTGCCCCTAATTATGATCTGTGTTCGGAGTTGATTACAATAGGTCAAAACCAACCCTTTTCTATAGCTGAGGTCCTATCTTTTAATCAAAAAGATAATGCACTTTTAGCTACACCTAGGGAATCTTTTAATCTTTCTATAAATTCTGGTTTAGACCTAGCCCTACAAGACCATGTTTTTCCTAGATATTTTCACATTGGTCTTAATCATATAACCTTTGGTAGAGTCTTTCTTTCTTTATCTATTAGTAAAGGAAGGTATGTCTTCATTCGTAGACATCCTTCTTGCACTAGTCTTCATAGAAAAATCTTAGAGATAGAGAAGGAATCATCTCCCATACAAGGAGAGGAAGTTTCAATAGCCGATTTCCAAACATTTCAATCCCATAATTCGGCTATCCAACCCATCCTTGAGCTTAATAATTTCTACTATGCTTTTTCTCTTGAACCTCCCGATAATCCTATGAATCTCTCTAGACATCCCATGCATAAGAAGGAGGATCGAGAAGAGCAACATCAATGGCTAGAGGGCATTAAAAATCCATGTGCAATCATCATTGAATGGATAGATAAAACAAACTTGAGAGACAATCCTAGAGGAATTTTAAGCATTCATGAAGAATCATCCTTGGAGTTTAAGAATGAGAGAAACAACAGTGAGCATGGAAGTTATTTCATAAATACCTCACCCAGTCCTTGCTCATATAAAACATCTCTCCAATCAATTTGTCTCTCCATCCTTACCACATTTGAGATCTCCAACCCCCTCTCCCTCTTCATTTATAAAAACTTTAAAAGGGTGGTTGTCGATGCATATGTCTATAATAAATATTGCAGATCTCGTTGAGTTGATCTTGATATAGGTAGGTGTTGGAGGGGAAACCACTTCACCAACATAACTTGATGGTTTCCCAAGGACAAGCTTAGTGTCCTAAAACAAACACTTATCAGATCATAACATGAACTTCTAATTATTTGCAACATTGCCTTGTGTATTGAGCATATAAAGATAATTGTAGAAATATTCCTTCGGGTATTCTTGTCACTAACCTTTCCAGGATTGGAGCAAGAAGATCGGATGAATGACAAGCACAGGGTATGTCAAACCAACCATCACACAACATTGAATTAAATTCATCCAAACTTGAAATTTGTAAAATTCAAGCTTGGGGGAGTACTTTACATAAAAAAATCTTTTGCCATGTTGCTACGTTGGTTGTCCTTACCTTTGAGACATGCTCAATTTGTTAAATACTAATTACACTACTTCACCTCCACTTGAGTAGATCGCTATAAATGCTCTCATGCTACCTTTATTTGCTTTAGTATATGTCTAGGTTTGGAGTAGTTTCATTTATCTCTTAAATCAAGCATGGTGCTTAGTTTAGGAATGATGATCTTACTTCCAAAGGATTTTTAAATTAAGCATGGTGCTTAGGTTAAAATGCCCTCCTAAATCAAATTAGACATGGTGTCTAGGTTGATTTTTGAGCCGATAGTATGCTATAGTAGATATGGGATATTTTGTTGGACTAACCCCTGCAGGAAAACATTCAATATCAACCTGGGAAGTCCTGAGATACAAACTCATTGGAGATAAAGGAGACACATGAAGTTTAACAATTTGCACAAGAAGGACATAGCTCATTCATCATAAAGAGATGATCCATGGAGGGTGCCACAAACACGATGCACAACCGCTAAGAAAGGAAAGCTTCCACAAGGTGATACTGTACCGTCACTCTTCAAGTAAGGTAACATTTTAAGGTACTTGACTATCACTTTTATAAGCTTCTCCTTGGTTCTAGCGTTCACATAAAATAAAGAGACAAACATGTATGATTTATAACTCCAAATTAACCAACTCAATTAATTCAACATGTTTAGTCCTTTAATCTTTGTTCTTAGTACTACCTTCGTGACCCCACACTCCTAATCATATAAGCTAAAGTATTGCACATGCAATCTTTGGAAGATATAAACAAAACATAAATATAGATAGATTATCTTTCCATTAGGTTGAGCCATCTGATCTGACAAATGCTACACTCATGATCCATCAACTTTGTCTTGCTCACTATGCTTAAGGTTAGAGAAGAACAAATACACTTTTGGTTCTGTTGGTGTTTTCCACCAACAGGGCCCATGCACTTGATCTCTACCTTGTTTCTATGAGCAGGAACACTTCGAGCACAATATGAAGGAGTTTTACAACTCCCAGATTCCACCAAGTGAAGAACTGGGATCTACAAGCACAAACACAATGGAGATCAGGCGATAACTTTTCCAAAAGGAATATTGAAGAACCTTTGTGTCTGAGTTGGTACCTTATATGCCCCAGCAGACTTCGTAGTGGTAGAGACCGGAAATGAGGAGAGGGCACCCATCATCTTAGGGAGGCCATTCCTAAACACTAGAGCTGTCATCTACGCTAATGCTGCCAAGATCAGTCTCTACATCAAGGGGAAGAAGGAGACTTTCCCTCAAGAACAAGACTACACAAACTTCAGAGCAACCCCGACATGAACCAAGGAAGAGGACCAACAGGAGGAACAGGAACAAGCAAATGTGGACCGAGTCAGCTAAGATGGTCACTGCAGTTCAAGGAGCTCAAGATCGTCGACTCAAGTCACCTTTCTTCATCAAGAAGGACGACCCTGGTGTTCTAAGCATTGAGTGCACAATCAACAGATACTCTTTTCAGAAGACACTCTACGACACCGGATCTGACGTCAACATAATGGTCGTAGTCACTTATCAGCTCCTGCATGAAACCATGCCCCTACAACCAATATACATTTAGCTATAGATGACTTTCAAGTTATTGACATGGGAGAAGATGAATATGATCCACCCACCATCCTTGGAAGACAGTTCCTCAGCACTATCAAAGCCATCATCTATATTGGAACCGGAGAAGTCCACATACACTTCTCCTCTGAGAAGGTATGCCGCTGTTTTACTGACCCTAACTATATAGTTGAAGACTCTAAGCAGGTCAGGACAAGAAGAAGACATCGCAACCAGAGGAGGCAAATCATCAAGGACGGATGGGTAGACTACGAAGGAGAAGTGATAAGGACTGAAGACATACCACTTGAACATAACTATCCTGAGGAGACCGTAGCACCGAGTCAGGTGTGGAGAGAGAATATAGTTACACGAAGAGGAGGCGCCACCGGAATCATCGACTACGTCATCCAACGAATCCCAGGACGATTAAGAAAATGGAGAGTCCCGCTCGGAGGACTTAAAAACACCGAACGCCTTGCCAAGAGGTAAACTTGGTAGTTATCCTTTCCCTTTTAATTATTTCAAATAGTTTACTTAGTTAATCATGTTCGTATTATCCTAGAAAGAAAATAAAAATGTGAAAAAAACTGTAAGCCCCATGTGAGTAGACGAGTGGCATAAAACCCATAAGTACATTCACTGTGGTGGCATAAAAATAAAATAAATATTTTTCTGCTTTATAAAAACAAAAATATAAAAATAGGGAGTAATATTTATTAAGGAGTCTCAACATGATAAAGGCTAGATATTTATGCTAACACTTAATCAGTTCCACAAGCTTTGTTGTCTATTTGAGCTCCACAGAATTTAAGAATCAAGAAGACTAGCAGACGGAGGACATTCTAATCGCTGTCAAAATACTGCTGACTTTCAAACACACCTCTGCCACCTGCTAGCTACATCAAGAGAAATTACGTCAAAATTCAGCTTGGGGGAGAGCACCCCCATTTATCTCGATAAGTATTTCTATCTATCTTTATACTTATACTATATTAGAATATAAATACACATAACTATGAAAAACCAAATAAAGATTTTATGCTTATATATATTTTGCTTAGTGTGTTTAATAAATAAATAAAGTGGCTATTCTAATCGGTATCTAATAAAACTTAAGCATGGATATGATGAATAGTTACTCTGCCTAATTTGCAAATTTGAAGTTCTCTCTCAAGTTTAGATATAACTGTTATAATTTAAGGCTTGCTCTAGACCTAAACTTGTGGGATGAAAACTTGATCTGAAGTCTAAGTTGTTAACGGGATACGATATGGGAAGGTTGAGCTGCTGCTTATCTGTTCCTAGAGATGCTAGAATTCTAGAGAATTTTATCTTTGAAAATCTTTAAAATGTTGCAAGATGAGTTCCTGTATGATGAGAGTTTAAATTCCTTCCACAACCATATATACATGCTTGCTAGACCTTGAGCCACACATTTACTATTTACTGCTTATGAGCATTGAGTGTGGTCAAGCTGTGTAGACCCTTAGGAGCTTGTCATGTGGTTAAATCAAGATTCACTTGCACGTTCACTCATACATGCTACTTCTACTCCGGAAGTACCATCCACATATATCCACTCATTTCTATCTCCAAAACCACCCAAAAGTATTCCACTCCTAATCCGGGAGAGAATAACCAAAAATATTTCTGTTTCCCCTTGTGAAATAAATGCTCAAGTTATCTTGTTACTACCACTTGCTATATTATCTCAAGAGATGAATGCTCTGAAAAAAAAGAGAAAAAGAAAATAAAAGATACGAGGAAATAAAAAGGAGCAAGTGCTCGGAACCTCGAAAGAAAAGAAAAAGAAGAGCATCTCATTCTCCTCATAAAGTTTCAAAAGCAAGGAAGGTATGTATCCCCTCAAAGAGCAAAGTAGAATTAGACTTCCACCACTATTGTTATCACCATCATCACCATACACCATTCATTCGCCACACATGCACATCTTGATTTGGCTTATTGATTTGTTTCTTTGGATCCATGGTTTGACTATGCAATAAATGTCTTGTAAGTATGTATACTTTATCTCCCACCTATGAGCTCCAGATATTAAAGCCTTATTAGAGTAGGGTGAGAGAGAAGACAATGACACTATGTTTCATACCACAAATACTACATATTTTGAGAGAAGGCATATACCATCACTGCCTTGGTAAGGAATCCGAAAATACCACAAAAGAGAGACCTGAGAGAATCATACAAGGAATTTCTGAGTTTTATTTGAAAATCTACAAAAACCCCAGAGCTATAGCTGATCAAGAATAAGAGACATGGCACTTGGCTAGACTGTTCTATTTTTTAATCACTCAAGACAGAAGTGACGGTTACAAGTCCTATGGTGTAGGTAAAGTAAGTAAGTTTTAAGTCTTAACAGTTTATTCTAACTCAGAGATGAGATCTTGCTTAAATGTGTGTGTACTTCTAAGAAATGAAACCACTACAGAAACTCTTGAGTTCATCCTTGCTCAGGGACGAGCAAGAGGTAAGCTTGGGGGAGTTTGTTGACGGTCCTTAAGTATCAAATTTAATTATCAAATAAACAAAGAAAAGGATCCAAATGAAATCAACATCTAGACTTAGGGTTTTATCTGACAGAATTCCACGAGTTTTGGTGTTTGTCTATTTCTGCAGGGGGTTATCAGGAAATAAGGAAGAAAGGCCCACATGTCGGGATTACATAGAGATATCAACCCACCGCACAATTTTTTACCATCTAGAAGACTCCAGAAGCCACGGGAAGGAAGCGGAGCCCGAAAGGGGCCAGGCCCAGGGCGCCCGCCCTGAGGACCTGGGCGCCCGCCCCCCTCTGGACTCCGTTCCGGACTCTCTTCGCACACGACGTTCCACCGACCTATTGGATCCAGAATAACATAGTACCACCTCGCCTATCGACCCAAAAACGCATAGAAGGGGAGGACTATATAAGGAGACCCCCTCTGGCCCCTAGAGGAGACAAGAAATTATCATAGAGATTGAGGGGTGCCCTCGAAGGAAAACCTCTTCTCTAAATAATATTTCTTTTTAGGCTTAGCAACCAATGTAAAGTAGAAATAGATCTTCTAGTTTCTACTAGATTGAGAGAGATAGAGTGGAGGTGTGGATCGAAGAAAGGCCGGCATGTCGGTGTCTACTCCGAGTTGTACCTGCGGGATCAAGTCTCCTAACCTGAGGCTTGCTTCTAAGATTCTTCAGTAATTCGACTTCTAATACTAGTAAGTTCTTGTTTTATTGTTCTTTGGTTTATGAGTTTACTTTAATCCTCTTCCGGTTGAGTATTAGAGTAATCACTTGCTAGCGTAAACGTGGTGTTTAGGCTAGGGTACTCATAGATATCCCCTGACTAGCTGGACCGTGGTAGTAGCGAGGAACGTGACATTTCCGAGTTACCTTTGCAGATCACATCTCGTTAGCAGGACAGGTAGGGTTATAGGTGCAGGTCGAACATCCTTTGTGTTGTCTAGATTCTGTGAGCCTCCCCAATAGAACAGTAGATCATCCTTATTAAGGTTAGAACGAGACTACGGTTGCAGTCTTCTCTATACATCACTCACATCGAGAGACATTCTTTGTAGCCTAAAGGGATAGTAGCAATAGATTTGGTTAGTCAGATGCACCCTTTCTCCCAGTGGTAAAAATATAAATACGATAACTCTGGATAACCTCCCGGGTGAAATGCTCACCGATATCCGTGCGCTTGCGGATCATTTTCTAATTGCGTTACCAAATATCAACAATAGCCATAGCGGGAGGACAACGGGAGAGACCTGGGTTCCTGTATACTTCTCTATTACTTTAGTTCTATGATAACAAAGAATGAATAGATATAGCAATCACATATTAGCACTTTGGGACATCAAAACACCAACCACAGAAAAAGAACTGGAAGGGGGCTCGAAAGCTCTGACTACGGTCCTACAAACACCGATCCGAACGAGGTGGAATACGTCGACTGTTAGGGCTGTCACTACTCTAGGGCTACCAAAACAATCCGCAGGACTGGGTGCAACCTCAGGTAACCTCTAGTATAGACACCATGTCTACACTAACGATTACTACTCTAATTACCATGAATAGCTAGAGCACTCGATGCGAACGGAGATCCTATGCCAAAATATAACAACTACACTACTCGATAATAATAAAGGCATAAAAGTAAATAGAGAAGATAAAAATATTAAAGCATAAGTCTTACAATAAATATAAAGACATACCAAAACTCTGAAGACTTCTCCAGAACCGAAGCGTAGCACCGCTCTCCCTAACTCCCGACTAGAACTAATCTACTACATTGGAATGTCTAGCCCTAATTCTCTATAGAGGAAAGGTTATCCTTCGAGGGCACCTCTCAACTCTATAATGATGTGTTCTCCTCCAGGGGCCAGGGGCCTTGCTTATATAGTCCTCCTCCTTTGTGCGTTTTTGGTTCAGCAGGCGATGTGGTACTAAACTTTCCACCATATCTCATTAAAATGCACATAGGCATTAATGGACCAAAATCTGATTTGGGCCCAATTAATCCCGCGGCACTTTTATGTGGAGTCTTTCTTTTATTAATATCTCTTGATTTCGAACTCCAAATATAGCAAATAATATATGCATTTTGATCAGCTCGATGAGATCTTTGTAATCGTGTACTCCATTCTATGATTCGTGCTTGTACCAAGGCGGGCGCCCTAGGATCAATGGCGGGCACCCCGGCCCCGGGCCCGTCTCGGCTCCGCTTCGGTCGACTTGCTTCTAGAGTCTTTCTGATTATGGAAAAATACCGCACACATTAATTCTCTATGTAAACCCGACGTGTGGGCCTTTCCTTCGTATTTCCTGATAACCCCCTACAGAAATAGACAAACACCAAAACTCGTGGAAATCTGTCAGATGATACCCTAAGTCTAGGTGTCGGTTGCATTTGGATCCTTTTTCATGATTAGTTGACGGTTAAATGTGAGCATTAAGGACCGTCAACAATCTGCCACCATACCCGCCATGTCTCAACGTCAGTAATGATGAACCAGTGGTTGACGGAGAAACTGATGAACAGAGACAACAACGAGAGCAGTTGTGGCAGAACCTCCTAAGTGTTTGGGCCCACCGACACCTGCCATTGTCCTAAGGACCTCTGACAGTGATGTCGGGAGTCCTCCCACCTTAGAAGTCCGATGAGCATTGCTGGGCGCTCATTCCACTGCTACCCGTGGCGTACCAAGCTGGCTCGTCGTGACCACTGGTAATGGTCAAACAACGAGAACTGTTTCTTCTCGTCCTTCCGGGTTAGCAAGTGGCAACCTTAACACCAGGATCATTCGTTGCGAAGATAAAGCAGTAACTCAACAACACAAGACCAAAATAATATTTCAGAGTGAAACAGCGGAAGTATTACATAACTTAATTTACAAAAGGAGTTCTTCCAAATAGTAGAGTGTTATTACAAGCCTGGTCCAGCGGAGCAACTGAAACTTTAGTATAGACAGAACAAAATTACAGACCCTGCCCATGGGTCACGCTCACTCTTCTTCGTCGTCAACCTCGACGACGGTCACACAACAGGGTCCGAAACAAGTCGGCTCCTGTGCTTCACCTGCAACAGGGGTATTGAAACCCTGAGTACGGGAGTACTCAACAAGACTTATCCGACGGGAAAAGAGGAGAGTTTAGGGATGCAGGCTTAGGGTAGACAAGGGGTGGCTGAGCAAGGAGCCAAAGTGTTTTGCGTAAAAGCTTACTAGTAGTGCATCCTTATTTTCAAGTTTTACCCTGAACTCCTCCCTCGCCGAGGCAGAGGAATTCGAGGATAGTCTAACTGGTTGTATCCCACAGACGAGTCCGTGAGTTCCTAGTCCTATCATTAAGTATTATTTATTGATGGCCATAGCTTCATGTCGCTATGAGTCCGGGAATTGGGATCCGAACCTCATGAGACATTTTCCCTTTTCTCATTATATCACTTAGTTGCATATTTAACTACGATGAGGGTCGAAGGAATTGAGTCTCCCAATCGGGGAGCAACGACGATTCGAATCGCTTAGCAATCCAGCTGGAGTTCCTAACCACCCGACATATGTAGAACCAATTCTTGCATATATCAACCCAAATCAAGCTCTCCCCAAATTTGACTAGGTTCGCGGCACCCGAGAGCACAGTACTCCACCATCCTACAGCCGATCTAGATGTTTTCCGGTCATCTCAGATCCGTAAGGTGGGTACACACTACTCTCGCCATCTTTCCACTCCCAGTGCGCGAGTAGCTGTTCGCGTCGAGGGATCACAAGACTGGGCTTACCGGAGGCAAGTGGCTAGTACTATAAATTCTCAACCCAGCAGGCCATCAACGGACCGGTCCTTAATCGACACAGTTGGAGACACTACTTTAAGACTCCATTCTTAAAGCAAGTCCACCGACCGGTCTCAAATTGAAACTTCATTGATAGTAAGTGTATCCTACAACAACCCTTCAAACTTTCTTGTTTAAAACCTATCTAGTAGCAGGGCTAAGCATTGCTACGCAGTTTTAAAATAAACAGGTGTCAAGGACAGGATAACAGATATCAAGGTAGTAAATGCAGCAAGTAGGTTAACCCAATTCTTAACTACATAATGCAGCATTTTTAATTTACAAGTGATAAAAGATTTAAAACATCCAAGGAGGGGTTAATGCATCCGGGGCTTGCCTTGGTTGCAGGGCAGAGAGGGACCCTCGGAGACTTCCCAAGTCTCGGATCCGACTTCCTCGAACGGAGCACCGACCTCGAGGTTCGGTTCAACGGGCGCTCCTTCGATCACGGACGCTATACGCAAGATGATGAATGCTTATGATATGCGTATGGCAATTATGCAAGATGGACCGAATTAAGTACAATTTGTCCTCCCAATGCAGTGCAGAACAATTAATAAATAAAGTTGTTTAATAACTTAATATTTTTACCCAAGAGGTTGCATCTGTAAACTAAAACTTTATTTAATTCATAATTACCTTAAATTAAGTAATTATTAAACCTATTTACCTTAATTAACTCTTAATTAATTACTAATGACAGTAATTAAGCATTAAGGCTAAACAATAATTACATGCCAAAGGTCATTAGGGTTAATGACCTCAGGTCATCACATAATCCAAAATCACTCAACCCTAATTATGAGGACCTAATTAATCACTATTTAATTATTTTGGAATTATTACTTAAGTACTAAATAAGGGTTTATTAATATTTTAATCAAACATTATCCAAATGCCACCAAATTTTGTGTGGAGCCAGGGAATAATATTCAGAGGCTCCCCACAATTTTTGGTGATTTTTGGACATACAAATAAATTATTAAAAATCATACAAGTTTTATTTGCTAATTAAAAGGGCCAATTTTTATATCCTTGCAAACTATTAGAAAGCAGAATCTAGTATTTTTCTTGGATCCTACACATTTCAGAGAGTTTATACAAAAATTCTCATTATTTTTGGATCATCACACAATTTATTACACAAATTCAAACATTCAGCAAAAATTGCATAAAAGGAAAAAGGAAAAGGTTTTTCGCGCGGCGGGCGGCCTGGAACTTGGCCCGCAAGCCGGCCCACGCGCGCTCGGCCTGCTCACGCGCCGCGCAGACGGTCCGCTTGGACACGGCCCACGCGCGCTTCGCGCGCGCTCTCTCCTCTCCGTATGGTCACTGGCGAGCGGGTCCCGCTCGTCAGTTTCGCCTCCCTCGCTCACGGCGGTGCTGCCGCCGCTCCGGCGACCGCTAGCGGGTTCCTCGGCCCCCGCGCGCGCGCGCACCAGCACCGCACCAACCCTGCGACTCCAGAGGTACGGCCTGAGGACGCTCTACCGTCCTCCTCCTACCTCGGCCACGCGAAAGGCGGCGGCCGCCCTGGCCGACCATCGGCCGGCCGCTAGAGCCCAGTAGAGCGCACACGGATGGAACCGGGAGCTTCCAGGAGGGTTAAGGAGTACGGTGCTCACGTCACCACGGCGGGAGGCACAACAGAGAAGCTTGGCGACGGTGGCCGTGCAGTCGGGCGGCGCTCCGGCTCCGGCGAGGTCGTCTCGGCAATCCTGTTGGCGTCCAGTAGGGAATAGCGAGCGCATGAGCAACTGGGGCACGGGAGGAACGTGAAACAGTCGCCAGCGGGGTGTGATACTCACTGGAACACCGTGGCCACGGGAAGAGTTCCGCGGCGGCGGTCTCGGCCGGAGTTGGAGAAGAGGGACAAGCTCTGGCGCTTGGGGAGGTTAGGGCGTGAGCTTGGGGGCGCTCGGAGTCCGCAAGGAGGTGGCGAATACGGCAGCGTGCTCAATTCGGCGCGAAAGGAACGGGGCGCGGTGGATTTCAGAGAGGGAAAGGTCGAGCTGTTTCGGCCGTGGACAGTGAAAACGGACGGCGTCGTCCACGTCGGTGCTCAAGTGGAGGGGAAGACAAGCCCGGGGCATCCACGTCGCCTGGCGACCCTGGCAGCAAGCAGCTGCGTGCACTCACGCATGCGCGCGGCGCTGCTCGCGCGGCAGCTGCGCTGGACAGGGAGCCGGTGATCCCTATCGGATCACTGTAGCAACCCCTATCTTCCCCCTTTTGTCCCCTTGCGAATTTCAGCCAAAATTTGAACTAAAGTCCAAATTCCACCAAAACAACAATTGTGCCAAATTTTATAAGCTACAAAACATATTTAAGAGTCCAGAACTGATTTTGAGTGTAACAGGGTGAATTTGGCCAAACAGTTTGAAAATCAAACTCAAATCAAAGAAATTCCAAATTTTTGAATTGGGGGCAAAACAGAATTTCCAAAATTACTTTTAATTTTGTATAACAACTTGAAAAACTCCCAACATGAAAGTTGCTCAACTTTTTGTGCTCTACAACTTTCATGTTGACCACTTTTCAAAATTCCAAATGGATTTTGAATTGGGGTTTTAAGTTGGAAAAGGGGACACTTTCTGGAAATCTGTATTTTCAAAATTACTTTAAATTTTGTATTGAAACTTCAAAAACTCAAAACACCAAAGTTGTACATCTTGCCAAGAGCTACAACTTTGCTTTTGAACTCAACTTCAAATTTTGCTTAGTTTTTGAATTATACAAAAAGGGGCAAATCTAAGATCCAGAAATCAGGGTTTTTTCCCCCTTTAGCCTATCGGAAAACTTCCACCCTAGGGTTTCAGCAATCACACAAGCAACAACACACCACAGAAGCACACTCTACTTCCCTAAGCTCAAGCAATCAAAGTAATCTTATTCTAAGTTGATGCATACTAATGTGCTTTAACAATTATGCTTTACAATGCTTATGATGACATGATCCGTTTTTAGTAACCGTAACATCAGGGATGTTACAGCCCTTCCCCCTTAAAGAAATCTCGTCCCCGAGATTTAAAACCTTAGGATAAGTAATGGAAAAGGAAATTTGTCAAAACTCTTTCATCTTCAACTTTTCCATAAGGCAAGGAGTTGGGGAAAAAATACTTCATTATATGCGTATATGTACATTCAGTACATGGCTTTGGCGATTCTGTTTCTTTACTAGAGTACATCCTCTGGTTATCATATATTGTCCTGAAGAGAAGTATAGAATTCAGGAAAATTCTCTAGCAAGAAATCTTCAGATTCCCAGGTGGCTTCTTCTTCAGAGTGCTGGCTCCATTGTACCTTATACCATTTGGTGGTTGTCCTTCGAGTAACTCTATCTTTTTTATCCAGTACTCGGATAGGGTATTCCGAATAAGTTAGATCTGGTTCAAGCTTTACATCTTCAATATCTTGAACTCGATCTGGTACCCGAAGACACTTTTTCAGTTGAGACACATGGAACACATTATGTACCCCGGATAATCGTTCGGGCAGTTTAAGGCGGTAAGCGACTTGCCCACATCGGTCAATAATTAGAAATGGACCAATGTAACGAGGCGCTAACTTGCCTTTAACACCAAAACGATTTACTCCTTTCATTGGGGATACTTTCAAATACACATGATCACCTTTGGCGAACTTTAATGGTCGACGTCTTTTATCAGCGTAACTTTTCTGTCGGGACTGAGCAACTTTCAAGTTATTTTGGATTTGTTTCACTTTGTTCTTAGTCTCTTTCACCAAATCAACTCCGAAGAACCATCTTTCTCCAGGTTCTGACCAGTGTAACGGAGTTCGACATCGGCGACCATACAGTGCCTCAAAGGGAGCCATTTTGATACTCTCTTGATAACTATTATTGTAGGAAAATTCTGCTAGAGGCAAGCAGTCATCCCACTTATCTGGAAAATTCAGGGCACAAGATCTTAATAGATCTTCTAGGGTTTGATTTACCCTTTCAGTTTGCCCACCAGTTTGAGGGTGGTAGGCTGTGCTGTATAAAAGCTTAGTGCCCAGGGACTTATGTAAACATTTCCAGAATTGGGAGACAAATTGTGTGCCTCTATCTGACACTATTGTCTTTGGCACTCCATGCAGACTTAGGATACGGTCGAAATAAATCTTAGCATAGGTGGAGGCAGGATATAATAGCTTTACCGGCAGAAAATGTGCTGTTTTGGTGAGACGATCTACTATGACCCAAATGGAATCAAAGCCCTTGGCCGTCTTGGGCAATCCTACTATGAAATCCATACTTATGTCATCCCATTTCCATGCGGGGATAGGCAAAGGTTGCAACTCCCCAGCGGATTTGAGATGAATGGCTTTGACCTTTCGACAGGTGTCACATTGGGCCACATAGCGAGCTATTTCTATCTTCATTTTTGTCCACCAAAACCTTTGCTTCAGGTCCTGGTACATCTTATTGCTTCCCGGATGAATAGAATACCTCGTGGTATGAGCTTCATCTAGGATCTGCTGACGTAGCTCAGGTACCTTTGGAACCACTAACCGGTTCTTGAACCAGATTACTCCCGCATCATCCACCTTAAAGTCTGTGAGTGCTCTATTAGAAATCTTCTCTTTAAGATGTCTCATGCCTTTGTTTTCTTTTTGTGCCTTTATGATTTGAGCCTCGAGATTGAAATCAATCTTTAAATTGGAAAGGTTCCCTTGGGAAATCATTTCTATTCCCAAGTTCTCTAGCTCTTGGCACAAAGTTATATCCCTAGGCTTCACTGTTAAGCAATTACAGTGAGCCTTACGACTGAGGGCATCCGCTACTACATTTGCCTTGCCAGGGTGATAATGCACCTCAAGGTCGTAATCTTTAATTAGTTCTAGCCACCTTCGCTGGCGCATATTAAGCTCGGCTTGAGTAAAGATATACTTCAAGCTTTTGTGATCTGTATATAGATGACATGTGTTTCCCAACAAATAATGACGCCAGATCTTCAATGCATGTACCACGGCGGCTAGTTCGAGATCATGGGTCGGGTAATTCTCTTCGTGAGGTTTGAGTTGCCTGGAAGCATATGCAATTACGCGACCCTCCTGCATCAGCACACAGCCTAACCCGATTCCTGATGCATCACAATATACATCAAAGGGTTTTTCAATATCTGGCTGGGCTAAGACAGGTGCAGTTGTCAACAACCTTTTCAGAGTCTGAAAAGCTTGCTCACACTGGGGTGACCAAACAAATTTTGTTTGACTTTTGAGCAAGGTGGTGATTGGTTTGGCGACTCTGGAAAAGTCTGGGATAAAACGACGGTAATATCCCGCCATGCCCAGAAAACTACGGACCTCATGTACCGTAGTCGGGGGTTTCCAATTCAGCACATCTTCTACCTTGCCTGGGTCTACAGCGACTCCTTCCGCTGATAATACATGACCCAGGAAATGAACTTTGTCCAGCCAGAACTCACATTTGCTGAACTTGGCATATAGCTGATGCTCCCTGAGACGGGTCAGCACGATCCTTAAGTGTTCAGCATGCTCCTTCTTAGTTTTGGAGTAAATCAAGATGTCATCGATGAAGACGACCACAAATTTGTCTAGTTCTGGCATGAAGACAGAGTTCATCAGGTACATAAAATGGGCCGGTGCGTTGGTCAACCCAAAAGACATCACCAAGTATTCATACAGCCCATAACGGGTTGTAAAAGCTGTCTTGGGTACATCTTCCGGCTTAATTTTAATTTGGTGGTACCCTGATCTCAAATCAATTTTTGAGAACACTTTGGCCCCAGCTAGCTGGTCAAACAATAAGTCAATGCGGGGCAAAGGGTACTTGTTCTTAATCGTCACCTCATTTAGAGGACGATAGTCGACACACAGCCTTAATGTCTGATCTTTCTTCTTCACAAACAAGGCTGGGCAACCCCATGGAGAAGAACTAGGCTGAATAAAACCCTTCTGCAACAACTCTTGTAATTGGGTTTTTAATTCGGCCAGCTCTTTCGGTGCCATTCTGTAGGCCCTTCGAGATATTGGGGCCGTTCCTGGTTTCAATTCTATACTGAATTGTACATCCCGGTCCGGAGGCAGACCTGGTAAGTCTTCAGGAAATACATCCGGGAAATCTCGAACTACCGGGATATTTTTAACTTCAGGCACACTAGCGGCATGAACTTGCCCAATTGTCCGTTTGGGAGTAACTAATTGGATTAGCAAGTAGGAATTCTCATTGGGCAATGGGATTTTAATGGTTCGGTGCAAAGTGTCTAGCACAACCCCTCGTTGCGCCATCCAGTTCATGCCTAAGATGACATCAATTTCTTGGTCCTTAAGAACAATCATACTAGTAGGAAAATTGTGCCCACCAAATTCGATGGGTATTTGGTGAACCATTTCTTTAGACATCAGCCGTCCTCCTGGCGACTGTATATAAAAATGATCTTGTATTTCACCAATGGGTATGCCATGCTTTAACACAAAGGTGCGATTGATAAATGTATGAGATGCACCAGAATCAAAGAGCATTAAAGCAGGATGCTTCGCAACAGGAAACGTACCCATCATCACTGGTTCACCCTCTGGAATTGTCTCCACTTCAGTATGGATGACTTGCCCTGTTTTCTTTACCGGTCTACCTTTCTGTACCGGTTGCCCTTTTTGAACCCCAGTTCTGAACTGACCCGGCTGGGGTTGGCCCATAGGTGGCCTTGGAAAGGTAGGGGTGGTTTGACGGGGAAAAGGGCACTCTTTAGAGAAATGCCCAGGTTTACCACAATTGAAGCAAGGGTAATTGTGGCTGGGCAGAGTAGTAGGGCGAACACCCGGGGCGTTCGGCTGGCGTGGTGCAAAAGCGAGGGCAGTAGGTCGAGAATATACCTGCTGCCCGGGTCTGTACTGTGGAGGGGAGAAAGGACCACGATAATATGACGGCGCTTGGAAACGTCCGTGGCCCTGTGGATGATAAATGATCCTCTGGCGCTTTTGACCGCGACCAGAGAAAGAAGAGGAAGCAGCCTTCTTCTTGGCTTCCTTATGTTTCCTATTCTTTTCCTCTGAGGCGATAGCAATATTTACCGCCTCATAGAAAGTAGCATTTTGGCAAGTGGTCATCATGGTCTGAAGTTTAGTATTTAGACCACGCATGAAACAGGCTTTCCTCTTTCTGTCAGTGTTCACATGATCCGTGGCATATTGAGAGAGATGATTAAACCTTGCCACGTATTCCATAACACCTTTATCGCCTTGCTGCAAGGCGAGAAACTCTTCGGCCTTCATGGCCATGAGCCCTTCGGGGATATAGTGGGCGCGAAACGCGTCCCTAAACTCGGTCCAGGTAACCTGGTGACCGGGAGCTTGAATAGCTAAGAAGTTCTCCCACCAGGCACCTGCAGCTCCCCGAAGCTGCTGAGCTGCAAATAGAGGTTTCTGAGTTTCTGAACACTGTATCAAGCTGAACTTATGCTCCATAGTTCGGAGCCAGTCATCCGCTTCTAAAGGCTCATCGGCCTTAGTGAATACCGGGGGCCTGGTCTCGGTAAAATCCACATACCGGGCCTCTCCATCCCCGTTGCGCGGTGCTCTGATGTTTGGAGCAGAGTGTGTTTGACGCTGTGCTAGCTCGCGCAGCAAGCGAGCGTTGTCAGTTGTGGCACTTAGCAAGACAGCAATGGCGTCAGCCAAAGAAGGTGGAGCAGGTGGAGGGTTGGGGATATCATCCCCTCCCTGGGATGTCCCAGCTCCATCGGATCCGCGAGTACGCATCGGCATCTGTTACAAGAATCGTAGATACCTGTTATCACGTAAAATCCATAACACAGAACATATCTTACATTCACTTATTAAACATTAGTTAGATACACACCAAAAGTAAACAAGTACAACTTTTCAAACCAAAAGAGAACCTATATTACAAACCCGAACCCCACTACGGCAAGCTAAGACCCCTACAACGACGTTGCCCTCGGTTTCACCGAACTAATCGGTGTGGCCAGAGCTGTAACCCGGGTCGTCATTGCCATCATCTTGATTACCCCCTGGGTTGTGGTCATCGGGGTCGGACTCCTCTTCATCACTGAGGCCTGGATCGGGTTCTCCATCGTCTGCCAGTTCGCCATCCGTATCCATTTCTCCTTCGCCGGGAGGTGGGTGGAGTTGATGATACAGATTAAATGCAATATCACGATATTGCATAGCCAGGTCATTGACTGTATCCAAGTGATGTGCCAGCTCCAGTTTCTCCAGCTGGAGCTGGTCCTCTCGTTGCCACGCGACATCCCGTTGTGCGGTGACCGTGGCCGCCATTTTCACATACAAATCCTTAAGATACTTTGCCTTGCCCAACTTTGCGTTCATCCTAGTTAGCTCATGCCTATGGGTGCTCCTAGCTTCTTCCTCTCGGGCAATGGCTGCATTCCGCTCCTCCACCATCCGGGACAACATAGCTTCACAATTTTCTGTAGCTCGTTTTTCTTTGGCCAGTTGAGCTTTAAGTTTGCCAATCTCCATAACATTGTACATTCTCTCTCTCATCACCTCAGTCAACTCGGCGGACAACCTGTCCACCTCCTGCTGAGGCGGTGAACGGCTACTACTGGCTTGATCACTGCGTGGAGCTAGCTGATGTCGGGGAACTCCTTTTGGACCGGTCCGCTTACGCGGGGTCTGCTTCTGACGAGCCATCCTGTAGGGGGTAAGTTTAGATTAGTAAGAGAGACCTTAAAGGTTAGCAAGAATAGGATTGATTCTATTCACCCAACCCAACAAGGAGGAAGGAACTTCATCAGTTAATACATCATGATGCATGCACGAACTTACGATTCCTACTAACAATTCGTAACGTTATTACTTTAAACTTTCACAACATAGGGCAATACTTTATGTTGCTCCTCCATACCACTTCAAAAATTCTAAGAAAGCTTATAGACAGGGGTAGGTTAGGACTAAGCACTTGGACTCAAAATAGGCAGGTTCATAGTATTAGTTCCAAACGAATTTTTGAAATTTTTCAAAAGGTTCAGCAGTCATCTTAGCAACGAATGCTCTGATACCAGCTGTGGCAGAACCTCCTAAGTGTTTGGGCCCACCGACACCTGCCATTGTCCTAAGGACCTCTGACAGTGATGTCGGGAGTCCTCCCACCTTAGAAGTCCGATGAGCATTGCTGGGCGCTCATTCCACTGCTACCCGTGGCGTACCAAGCTGGCTCGTCGTGACCACTGGTAATGGTCAAACAACGAGAACTGTTTCTTCTCGTCCTTCCGGGATAGCAAGTGGCCACCTTAACACCAGGATCATTCGTTGCGAAGATAAAGCAGTAACTCAACAACACAAGACCAAAATAATATTTCAGAGTGAAACAGCGGAAGTATTACATAACTTAATTTACAAAAGGAGTTCTTCCAAATAGTAGAGTGTTATTACAAGCCTGGTCCAGCGGAGCATCTGAAACTTTAGTATAGACAGAACAAAATTACAGACCCTGCCCATGGGTCACGCTCACTCTTCTTCGTCGTCAACCTCGACGACGGTCACACAACAGGGTCCGAAACAAGTCGGCTCCTGTGCTTCACCTGCAACAGGGGTATTGAAACCCTGAGTACGGGAGTACTCAACAAGACTTATCCGACGGGAAAAGAGGAGAGTTTAGGGATGCAGGCTTAGGGTAGACAAGGGGTGGCTGAGCAAGGAGCCAAAGTGTTTTGCGTAAAAGCTTACTAGTAGTGCATCCTTATTTTCAAGTTTTACCCTGAACTCCTCCCTCGCCGAGGCAGAGGAATTCGAGGATAGTCTAACTGGTTGTATCCCACAGACGAGTCCGTGAGTTCCTAGTCCTATCATTAAGTATTATTTATTGATGGCCATAGCTTCATGTCGCTATGAGTCCGGGAATTGGGATCCGAACCTCATGAGACATTTTCCCTTTTCTCATTATATCACTTAGTTGCATATTTAACTACGATGAGGGTCGAAGGAATTGAGTCTCCCAATCGGGGAGCAACGACGATTCGAATCGCTTAGCAATCCAGCTGGAGTTCCTAACCACCCGACATATGTAGAACCAATTCTTGCATATATCAACCCAAATCAAGCTCTCCCCAAATTTGACTAGGTTCGCGGCACCCGAGAGCACAGTACTCCACCATCCTACAGCCGATCTAGATGTTTTCCGGTCATCTCAGATCCGTAAGGTGGGTACACACTACTCTCGCCATCTTTCCACTCCCAGTGCGCGAGTAGCTGTTCGCGTCGAGGGATCACAAGACTGGGCTTACCGGAGGCAAGTGGCTAGTACTATAAATTCTCAACCCAGCAGGCCATCAACGGACCGGTCCTTAATCGACACAGTTGGAGACACTACTTTAAGACTCCATTCTTAAAGCAAGTCCACCGACCGGTCTCAAATTGAAACTTCATTGATAGTAAGTGTATCCTACAACAACCCTTCAAACTTTCTTGTTTAAAACCTATCTAGTAGCAGGGCTAAGCATTGCTACGCAGTTTTAAAATAAACAGGTGTCAAGGACAGGATAACAGATATCAAGGTAGTAAATGCAGCAAGTAGGTTAACCCAATTCTTAACTACATAATGCAGCATTTTTAATTTACAAGTGATAAAAGATTTAAAACATCCAAGGAGGGGTTAATGCATCCGGGGCTTGCCTTGGTTGCAGGGCAGAGAGGGACCCTCGGAGACTTCCCAAGTCTCGGATCTGACTTCCTCGAACGGAGCACCGACCTCGAGGTTCGGTTCAACGGGCGCTCCTTCGATCACGGACGCTATACGCAAGATGATGAATGCTTATGATATGCGTATGGCAATTATGCAAGATGGACCGAATTAAGTACAATTTGTCCTCCCAATGCAGTGCAGAACAATTAATAAATAAAGTTGTTTAATAACTTAATATTTTTACCCAAGAGGTTGCATCTGTAAACTAAAACTTTATTTAATTCATAATTACCTTAAATTAAGTAATTATTAAACCTATTTACCTTAATTAACTCTTAATTAATTACTAATGACAGTAATTAAGCATTAAGGCTAAACAATAATTACATGCCAAAGGTCATTAGGGTTAATGACCTCAGGTCATCACATAATCCAAAATCACTCAACCCTAATTATGAGGACCTAATTAATCACTATTTAATTATTTTGGAATTATTACTTAAGTACTAAATAAGGGTTTATTAATATTTTAATCAAACATTATCCAAATGCCACCAAATTTTGTGTGGAGCCAGGGAATAATATTCAGAGGCTCCCCACAATTTTTGGTGATTTTTGGACATACAAATAAATTATTAAAAATCATACAAGTTTTATTTGCTAATTAAAAGGGCCAATTTTTATATCCTTGCAAACTATTAGAAAGCAGAATCTAGTATTTTTCTTGGATCCTACACATTTCAGAGAGTTTATACAAAAATTCTCATTATTTTTGGATCATCACACAATTTATTACACAAATTCAAACATTCAGCAAAAATTGCATAAAAGGAAAAAGGAAAAGGTTTTTCGCGCGGCGGGCGGCCTGGAACTTGGCCCGCAAGCCGGCCCACGCGCGCTCGGCCTGCTCACGCGCCGCGCAGACGGTCCGCTTGGACACGGCCCACGCGCGCTTCGCGCGCGCTCTCTCCTCTCCGTATGGTCACTGGCGAGCGGGTCCCGCTCGTCAGTTTCGCCTCCCTCGCTCACGGCGGTGCTGCCGCCGCTCCGGCGACCGCTAGCGGGTTCCTCGGCCCCCGCGCGCGCGCGCACCAGCACCGCACCAACCCTGCGACTCCAGAGGTACGGCCTGAGGACGCTCTACCGTCCTCCTCCTACCTCGGCCACGCGAAAGGCGGCGGCCGCCCTGGCCGACCATCGGCCGGCCGCTAGAGCCCAGTAGAGCGCACACGGATGGAACCGGGAGCTTCCAGGAGGGTTAAGGAGTACGGTGCTCACGTCACCACGGCGGGAGGCACAACAGAGAAGCTTGGCGACGGTGGCCGTGCAGTCGGGCGGCGCTCCGGCTCCGGCGAGGTCGTCTCGGCAATCCTGTTGGCGTCCAGTAGGGAATAGCGAGCGCATGAGCAACTGGGGCACGGGAGGAACGTGAAACAGTCGCCAGCGGGGTGTGATACTCACTGGAACACCGTGGCCACGGGAAGAGTTCCGCGGCGGCGGTCTCGGCCGGAGTTGGAGAAGAGGGACAAGCTCTGGCGCTTGGGGAGGTTAGGGCGTGAGCTTGGGGGCGCTCGGAGTCCGCAAGGAGGTGGCGAATACGGCAGCGTGCTCAATTCGGCGCGAAAGGAACGGGGCGCGGTGGATTTCAGAGAGGGAAAGGTCGAGCTGTTTCGGCCGTGGACAGTGAAAACGGACGGCGTCGTCCACGTCGGTGCTCAAGTGGAGGGGAAGACAAGCCCGGGGCATCCACGTCGCCTGGCGACCCTGGCAGCAAGCAGCTGCGTGCACTCACGCATGCGCACGGCGCTGCTCGCGCGGCAGCTGCGCTGGACAGGGAGCCGGTGATCCCTATCGGATCACTGTAGCAACCCCTATCTTCCCCCTTTTGTCCCCTTGCGAATTTCAGCCAAAATTTGAACTAAAGTCCAAATTCCACCAAAACAACAATTGTGCCAAATTTTATAAGCTACAAAACATATTTAAGAGTCCAGAACTGATTTTGAGTGTAACAGGGTGAATTTGGCCAAACAGTTTGAAAATCAAACTCAAATCAAAGAAATTCCAAATTTTTGAATTGGGGGCAAAACAGAATTTCCAAAATTACTTTTAATTTTGTATAACAACTTGAAAAACTCCCAACATGAAAGTTGCTCAACTTTTTGTGCTCTACAACTTTCATGTTGACCACTTTTCAAAATTCCAAATGGATTTTGAATTGGGGTTTTAAGTTGGAAAAGGGGACACTTTCTGGAAATCTGTATTTTCAAAATTACTTTAAATTTTGTATTGAAACTTCAAAAACTCAAAACACCAAAGTTGTACATCTTGCCAAGAGCTACAACTTTGCTTTTGAACTCAACTTCAAATTTTGCTTAGTTTTTGAATTATACAAAAAGGGGCAAATCTAAGATCCAGAAATCAGGGTTTTTTCCCCCTTTAGCCTATCGGAAAACTTCCACCCTAGGGTTTCAGCAATCACACAAGCAACAACACACCACAGAAGCACACTCTACTTCCCTAAGCTCAAGCAATCAAAGTAATCTTATTCTAAGTTGATGCATACTAATGTGCTTTAACAATTATGCTTTACAATGCTTATGATGACATGATCCGTTTTTAGTAACCGTAACATCAGGGATGTTACAGCAGCGCAACGCCGACCGCGCACAAGACGAGTAGACGAGGAATGACAGCACGCCCCACATTATCTCAATGATGCTTTCAACATGGTCAGAAATCAGCAGGTCTACAAGACACCAAGCGCCAACATAGCCATCGCCATGGCAAACTCGGATCGCCTTCCCGATGCTCCCGAATATCAGGACATTCGAGCCAACATCAGGGCGCACATGACCGCGGCCATGGGACATGTAACAGAACCGCCCAATTTACAAGAGATCAACTATGATAAACTCCTACCAAAGCAGTTGCTTTAACATAATCGAACTCTCATAAACCCGGTAGTCCGTGAAATCACGAGGGATTTCAAACGAACCATCAAACAAGCCAAGATCGTAGTGATTCAACATAACAAGTCACATGTTACATCAATTTCACAAGTAGTTTGATATACATCGGAGTTCGAGATAGTTATTACAACTTGAGTTGAAAAGTAGCGGAAGCAAAGTAATTTGAAACTAATATTGCCCTTATTTCAAATACATGCCAGTATCCAGGTCAACTCCAACAAAAGCAACATAGATGAGGTAACTAAGAAGAATCATGCCCATGATCTTACTCCTCTAATATGGTAGGAGTCATCCAACTCTTGCAGTAGCCATGATACATCACAACCTGCAACAAGTGGGAATAAACCCTGAGTACGAGAAGGTACTCAGCTAGACTTACCCGTCATAAACCAGAAATAATATTACTCCAAGGAGTATGCAAGGCTTTATTGGTGGAGCTAGCTTGACCACACTTTTTGCATAAAAAGCTTAAGTTGCAACTAAGTAACCTTTTAGGTATTTAGCTCAAGTTAATAATCATTAACCTGTCATCTAGATTAGCACCTGTACTTAAAGCAATCACTTGATTAAGATACAACCATAGTACCCATATTTGAGGTGGCATTGCCAACATCATCATACCATAACCATCCAAGTGTTCCATAAACATTACTACGAGGACGGGGCTCAAGTCAAGTGCTCACTATCCAGGAGCGATGGCGATTCGAATCCATTTCTGACCAGCTGGTGAGTTATTCCCCACACAAACCACACTCACTGATCAAGTGAGCTACAGGTCACCATATTGCACTATCCAGGACCAATTCGTGGGTTCGACAGGCACTGCCCGTACCCGAGGACCGTTCCGGCGACCGAGGTATCCCAGGTATACCAAGGTTGCGCGCCGCGCCCTCGTCGTTCTCCTCAACCATCACCAATACAGCGCGTACATCGGGCCGATTCCCGGCCCGGATAGTATTCAGGCTTCGCGGTCAGAACGACTTATCCTTCCAGCTAAGTGTGGGGCATGCGTTCAACATGACAAGAGGGCCGTCAACGATCGGTCCTTAATCGACACAGGCGGGGATAGATAGGCACCCAAGACCTCCATGTCTTGTTACTTCTCTAGCGTCGTCCCGCCCGGTCTCCAATTATTCATCCTCATCACTTGGTTATTTCCATGATAGCATATATAGCCAACCTTTTCAGGTATCCACCTATCTCGCTCAGGTGATAGGACATCACCTGGCTTCTACCGGTCTAAGCATGACTAAGCATTTAGATTCGATCCCGAATCTACATAGGGTTATAGGTATATTTGCTGGACAAGGAGTGATATATGCAGCAAGGGTTTCACCCAACTCCTATACTTAATGCAACAATACATATATAACATATATTCTCAATTGCATTCAAAAGTAGTGGGAGACTTATAATGCTCCGGGGCTTGCCTGGGATCAACACTGAGTCAGCTCAGTTGGTTGCTCTGTCTTGGTGACATCTAAGGTCACAACACTTGCTTAGTCCTTCCACCTTTGGGAGAGGTTCACCAAACACCATCTTTGAGTTTGATTCCACATCATGACCTTCACGTGATTCATCTAGCGCACCTAGATGAGATGCAAGTGCATGAATATAAAGAATAATAACACAACATGCATCACATAAAAGTATGCAAGAAAAAGGTATCTAAAGTTATTTAGCTAACATCACACAACCAATTATATAGAGCAAACATATCAATCATGACACAAGTTTTACAAGGTTACAAGTGTATTACTTAATCACCGTTAAAGACATGAATCACAGTTAGCACACACCAATTAAAGCAATCAAGCATTCATGCATTTTCAGCAATTCTAGACATACATGCAGCAACTCAGTAAATAAATCATAACTAGAGCTACACAGCTCCAAAAACTATGCAATAGGACATTCTGAAAAGGTTATAAAATTATCTACAATTCATCTTTAATCATATTAGCATGATTAACAAGTTAACCAAGTCAAACATGCATGACCATATAATCTGGTCTAGGAACTTACAGAGAACAAGCATTTCAAGGGATGAACTTCATACTACTGTAACTCATAAACCACTTAGCCAAATGATATGCAACTTTACCACAAGATATGTTAATAAATTATCTACATCTTTTATATAGACAAGTTGCACAGCAAACATCATTTATATCATGGAATTAGTTGCATAAATAAAACTGCTCATGCTGTCCAAACAGTAGAGGTACAATTATACACAGAAAACTGATTGGCACTTCAAAGCAGCATAGCTGGAGTTGTAGACCTCCAGCAAACATGATTCTTATATTTTTGGAAAGCTCATAAATTTACCTACAACTTTCTTATTATCATCTAAATATGAATCTACAGTTAACAAGGTCAATTAATACCATGAAGATATCTCTGTCTAAAATATAGACAGAATCTGTCATGCTACATTAAACAGTTATAACTTAAGTTTCACATGTCTATAATTTATGGTTGTGTACTTTCTATAAATCTTACGAAATTGTGAACAACTTTGTTATAAACATCTAGAGCTAAGTCTACAACTAACAAGGTCTTACATTACAAACAATGCAATTCTGTCTGGATTTAGACAGAAACTGTAACAGTAATTCAAACCACTATAACTAAACATGTGCTTAACCAAAAATTGTTCTATTTACCTTTCTGGAAAGCTCATGAAAATTACTACAACTCATATATTTTCACCCAGGCATGATTCACAACTTAACTGCGCCAAACAATGCAAACATGCAGATCCACTCAGAACAAGAGCAAAGCAACACAGGGCATTTGTTATTTTTAGAACTCTTAATATATCACTCCTAAATTCATGCAACTTTCACCAGACATCAACTCTCATATGAAAAGTATGTCACAATATTTTCACATTTATTTGGGCAATAACACAGCAGTTATGAAAAAGACAAATATAACAAGCAATTAAAACCTAACTGCATAAATCTATTTTTACGACTACAACTTCAAACTAAAGCATACTATATTATAGATCTAATGCATAGAGAATTTCATAAGGATTCCAAAAAGTCCACATTTGCTATTTTACGATTTGTCTACAATTTACTATGCATTTCCAAAGTTGATACACGAAATCTGCAAAAACAAAAGATAAAAGAAAACGACTTTGCACCAGGAACCCTAAGTTTTTCCAAGAATCACGCCACAGCCCAGTAACACTATTCATATGAGTCTTGGCTTCGCATCTGGAACCCTAAGTTATTTTATATTCTAACACGAGGTCCCTTCTCTTCTTCTTTACCGACAGAGAAGCCGGCAACCGGCAGGACGTTCGAGCTCGAGGCTCACGGCCGAATGGTCACCAGCTACGGTCGTGGGAGGCCTGCCCGCTCCTTGCCGCGGCCAACCATAGCCACGCCAATCTCCTGGCCGGCTGAGGCAGCAGCAGCGCACCAGAGGAGCAGCACCGGCGACGGCGACAGATGGGAGAGAGCTGGAGAGAGAAGAAGGCGAGTGGAGGATGGGAGGGCAGTGCAGAGCGTGCTGGTGTGTGTGAGGAGCGTCTGGCGTGGCTTGCTGTCCACTTTAGACGAGCAGGAGCGCGTGTCAGCCATGGTGGGAGTGCTCTCGCGCATGGACGCCGCGTAGGCAATTCGTCGAGCACGTGGCACGCGACGGTGTGGCTCAGGTGGGAGGCGATTTTGGGCTTCTTCCGTGCCGAATTTGAAGATGTGCCAAAAATGAAGTTTGCTCACCTCGGCCTGCTCTCCAACTTTGATTAAGGGTGCTCAGTCATTAGGCCAACAGATTAGGAGATAATTAGATGCCAAGTCACAAGTGTCAACGTATTGATGGTGATTAGCAAAACCAAGAATTGATGATCGAAACCATGTCAAACTTGATGCAACTTTTCACATGACCTTCTCCAAGTAATTGTCCACCACTTTTATTCTTGGACCAACTGTAGTTGCTTAAAAAAACACGAGAACACGGCATGCCAACGGGTCGACGTCTGTTTGGCGATAAAATAATCATTTGCTGTTTTGGGAGCTACTTTTAGATATCCAAATGAACTCCAAATTTGATGATACTTGATCCATTGATTTCATCAAGAAGAGTACTCCAACTCATATTAAGGAATCCAACTGAGTTACTATATGAATTTGGATGCTAAAATGTCACAAAGAAGCTAACTTGCTGCTGTCACTTTCCGGGACTTAGAATTATTTCTCAGGGCTTAAAAGCAGCAGCTGATTCGAACTTTGAGCCTCTGTTTGAACTAATTGTAAGCTGAGTTGGTTCTTGACCCTTGAATAAAGTTTCTTCTACAGAAGGAAAACTACAACTTTTATTTAGGGTCAAACCTCATAACTGCAACAGAAGTCTATCTTTCACTTTGGTCAAAGCAGTAACCCGATAAAGCTCCAAATAGGATTTTAGGCCAATTGAAGCATTTTCTTGACATAAGCTCAACATGAACCCTTCATGACTTTTGTTGTATAATTCATCTAGAGTCCTATGAGCAAGTTTGGAAGGGTTGGTTCATGACCCATGATTCTATTTCCTTAATAGAGCCATTCCAAAAATGATATAACTTATCATTTCATGTGACTTCTTGATTCCAAACTTAACCAAACCTTTCTAGAGACCAACATAGACTGGGATGGATATAAGACACATGAAAAAGGTTCCATTAGCATCATCAAAGCATACCTTTTAAAAAGGCATATATGCAAGCAAGGTTGCATCCACCAAGCCCAAGTTGGGGTTTACTTTCATAGATTGACTTTGACCTCTTTATTACCATTGAACTTGTCATGTTTGAACTCAAACCTAGTACTTAGCAAGTGACAAACACCTGGGGTGTTACAGCCTTCCCCCCTTAAAAGAATCTTGTCCCGAGATTCGGTGCAAAAGACTTTCAAGGGAAGAAAACAATGTCACGCATTTTCCAACATTAGCGATAGCAGTGGGCGACTTTGCTTGGAGCATCAGAGAAGCATACTTGGTCCAAACATTTCATGATACTTGCTCTTCATAGTAAACCTTTATTTGGAGAATCTCCCTTTTTGTTTGACTTTAGTGAAGCATTGTTACTTTGGGAGGAATCCAAGACAAACTGTTCCATGTACTTTGTTTCTGGTTGTTTAGAGCCTAAGGAGCTACTTGTACCATTAGCTTCTTTAGTGAAACTAATGCAGGCCATACGAACTTCACACCACTTCACAAGCTTCTAAGGGTTGCGCATTATAGTGATTCCAGGCTCATTCACAAGATTTGAAAAGCAGTCCTCTACCAAAATGGTTGGAGTGTAACTTTCCATGCATGCAGTTCTCTTTCTCTAATGACAACATTGTACTGACCACCCGATTAAGAGAACAGTGAATGTGATAGCTGACTCTGTTGGTTTCATGCCTCCCATGATCATTTACTTTAATGGGATTCTTGTATCCAAACAACAACAGTTATCTGGGTTGAATCAGATGTAACTTCTTGGGTAACACATAGAAGGTAACCAAGGCATGTAAGAATTGGATAACCACTACTGATAAAGGATGATAGTGGGGTCCATAGGTCTCCAACTGTTGCAAGTGTTCAACCAACTAAAGAAACAGTTTACCACCAAGTAGGTTAAGCATGACCTTTCTTCATGATGCAGTTGCATAAGAGTTAGGTTGACTTGTACCATAGAAAAACCAATCCAAGGGAACTACTTTTGCTTTTGAGGTTTCCTTTTTAAGATCAGTCGGTAGCTCTGATATTGAAAATCTATTGACTGACACCTTTCAAAACATTTTTGATTTGCACTGGCACAAATGGGTACAAAGAATCTTATTTCAGCATATAAGCATTATCTATGCAGCAAGACATTGCCCACAATGTAATCCATGGCACCAAAACAAACACCACTTTCTACGCAAAGGATGATCCATATCAAAACTGAGATTGTAGATTTCTACCCCTTTTGGGTTTTGGTTCATATTTCACCAATTATCACTCACATCCCCATGAAATTTGGTATAAATATAGATCCATGAGTCTTCTAACACCACTTTCTACGCAAAGGATGATCCATATCAAAACTGAGATTGTAGATTTCTACCCCTTTTGGGTTTTGGTTCATATTTCACCAATTATCACTCACATCCCCATGAAATTTGGTATAAATATAGATCCATGAGTCTTCTAACCTCTGACCAAAATTCAGCTCAAAGAGGTACCATTTGTGTAGGCAGAACATATACATACTAAACTTGTTCGGTGCTAAAAGGGCAGCATTCCTGACTGACAAGACATCTCTCAACTCCACAGTTTAATTCACTAGTTGATGAAATATATCCTTCATGGCTATCAATCCATCGTTTCCTTGCTTGAGATTAGCTTTGTTACTAGCAACCAATCAATTGGCTCTCAGCACTAAAATTTCCAAAGCTCCACACTTAACCATAACCATTGCGGTTGACGCTTAACTATTGGTCACCTTCAAAACCAGTAGATAAGGATTCACGCTAAAGATGGTTGACTTTAGTTGTATCACCATGATGCACATAAAGATCAAGACTTAGGAAAACTAGATCATAAGCACAATGGTGATGATCGATGCTTGTTCAACAGATAACTTGTCCAACATTACGTGTCCTGTGTCCTTTGATTCGGCATGGATGACCAATGTTGCTCATTAAATGACCATCATCATTGCAGGAATAGTTAAATAGTGTCACTTGTCTACCATCTCTTGCAGTCTGTTAATGTTTATGTCAGTGACCTATTCTTCAAAGGTTATCCTCTTTGTAACTTCATGGGTAATTCTCCTACTTGCACATGAAGTAAGAATCTTCTGATATGATCTAAAGAGATAATTGAGGACAAACTCATGATAAGATGACACATTGGTGTAGTTCTATAATGGATCATGGCTAGCAACAACGATACCAGTGCGTGCCGAGCAGCACAACCATGTGTCGGCCGCCACAAGGAGCTCTCGATTTCGTCACGGCACCGTCAATCATTAACCAAGACACCATTACTGAACATACAAACCAAAGGAAATCTCTCATGGTAAAAATTGAGTTGCATAGCAGCGAGCACTTTGCAAAAGAGGGGTATCAAACTGGGATGGTCATGAGATTAGAGGTCCACAAGGAGGTGATTTAAAACATAGTACTAGAGAACATAGATCACATGAGATTAAGACGGATAAACACCTAGAGACTCAATAGAGTTGGAGATAAAACGATTGAGATTTGAAAGATGGAGTCAATACACAGATTAGGGGATGGATACACAACATTCAAGAGCTAACAAGCATGCGCAAACTCAAGCTCTTTATCATTGGAATCTACTTGGAGACAACCATGAGATTAAAGTGACATGAGTGCTGTTCAAAGGCTCTTCCACACTCGCATGCTTTCTAAGGACAAAAAGGTAACAACTATGACACTACCTAGTTAACAACACATCCACTCATGCATCATGGTTTTAAGCAAACATTTGAGAACATGAATCACACTATCTCCAACAATCATTACTAAGCACAAAGTTTTGCAGATAACAAGCAGTCATCTAAAGCAATGCTAGTACACCTGAACATACAAAACATGATGGTAAGGTGTTTTTATCTTTCACTTTCTTTTACTAGAAAGGTGTATGTCTCTTGTCTAGTTGTGAAAACAAATATTTAACTTATTCTTAAAAGACTAGTCATCTTAGAGATGTGCATCATACTGACAGGGTGCACAGATCAACCACAATATGGGCAAAACAAAGCTAATCACACCCTACCTTCAATTACAGGTATTCAAGCAACATGGAGCAAAGCATTTCATCTAACTTCACACAAACAAGGTGACACCACATTGATTCATAAGTTACTTATTGTTAGAACAAAGGTGAGAGAGACATAGTTATACATAAGATAACAATCATGATGATGCATGCTTCGTCCTATTCGTCCTCACAAAATTGCCAGGTGGCAATCACGTTCTATATCGGTGGCATGACACGTACACTCTCGACATATAGCTAGTCGTAATATTCAATTTACGCATCCGTGGTTAGTGTACCTGCAGAAAATTCATTTCAGCCCACCCACAGTATGAAACATGCAGTACAAGATTTAAAGGCTATGCACTCTACACACGTGTGTCCCCATACCCGTATGTGTAGTGCTACTACCCACATCATCGTCCTAGCGACGGCATCGCCTCTAATGACAGAATCACCCATCATGCGGTACCTTTTCATAGGCACATGTAAAATGTGCACATGATCCAGCACCAAAAGCACTTTCCTAGATCGGCGGTGTGTCCGATCATGCTCTCACAACTCACACTTACCGAGGTGTAGAGGAAAAATGATCCATACATTACCATTCAAATGAATGGCACTCATACTATTGCACGCCGTATGAGCAACGAAATAGAAATATGATGCATAAACCCCCAAGTTAGTAATTAAATAAGCCACCTAAGGGTCCTTATTTGGGCATAAAGGAAATGACCACTGGCATGCTTAGGTAAAATCATTTCAGATTTGAACACACCTATATCTCTAATAGCTATAAGTTGTCAAAAACTGATTTTATAAAACAAAATCTTTTGTTTTAAATACACATATGACAAGTTTAATGTTGAACCTTGCTCTGATACCAGTTGTAACAGAACCGCCCAATTTACAAGAGATCAACTATGAAAAAATTCCCGCCAAAGCAGTTGCTTTAACATAATCGAACTCTCATAAACCCGGTAGTCCGTGAAATCACGAGGGATTTCAAACCAACCATCAAACAAGCCAAGATCGTAGTGATTCAACATAACAAGTCACATGTTATATCCATTTCACAAGTAGTTTGATATACATCGGAGTTCAAGATAGTTATTACAACTTGAGTTGAAAAGTAGCGGAAGCAAAGTAATTTGAAACTAATATTGCCCTTATTTCAAATACATGCCAGTATCCAGGTCAACTCCAACAAAAGCAACATAGATGAGGTAACTAAGAAGAATCATGCCCATGATCTTACTCCTCTAATATGGTAGGAGTCATCCAACTCTTGCAGTAGCCATGATACATCACAACCTGCAACAAGTGGGAATAAACCCTGAGTACGAGAAGGTACTCAGCTAGACTTACCCGTCATAAACCAGAAATAATATTACTCCAAGGAGTATGCAAGGCTTTATTGGTGGAGCTAGCTTGACAACACTTTTTGCATAAAAAGCTTAAGTTGCAACTAAGTAACCTTTCAGGTATTTAGCTCAAGTTAATAATCATTAACATGTCATCTAGATTAGCACCTGTACTTAAAGCAATCACTTGATTAAGATACAACCATAGTACCCATATTTGAGGTGGCATTGCCAACATCATCATACCATAACCATCCAAGTGTTCCATAAACATTACTACGAGGACGGGGCTCAAGTCAAGTGCTCACTATCCAGGAGCGATGGCGATTCGAATCGATTTCTGACCAGCTGGCGAGTTATTCCCCACACAAACCACACTCACTGATCAAGTGAGCTACAGGTCACCATCACTACAAGAATCCTGGGCTTCTGTGACGATTACCAGATGACAGAGCACCTGTTTGTCATAAGCAGAGTTTGTTTATGACGACTGTTCTCAGGATGACAACTGTTTATGACCAAACTATGTCTTTGTCATAATATGTGTCTGTCTGAGATTTGTGACCATGGATTGTGACAATAGTTAATTGTCATAAAATATAAATCGGTTATAATTGTTTTTAAAATGTCTTGTAGTCCTAGGTGGAGTCTTCCATCCACATCATCTCCTAGTCTCATGTAGAATTGAAGTGGAAAACATAAATAAAAAAGAATTGGAAGAAAAAGCATATCCTAGTCTCATGTAGGATCGAAGGAAATTCCAAAAAAAAGGATCGGAGGAAATAAAAATAAAAAACATTAATTTATGGCCAAAGGATAGATCAAAACCACGGCCTCCAATGTTCCCAAACCGTGTGAACTCACAGCTTCAGAGATTAGGTTATTTTTAGTTGCATATATATGAATTAAAGATGAAATTCCTTAAAAAAAAGAGACGAGCTGGCTTTGAACCCGCAACCTGTAGGTTAAAACTCGACTGGTCTAACCAGTCAAGACGAATGACAGGTTTTGCATTGGATTGTGCTCGAACAGTTTTTAACTATCTCACTCGGGGTGTACGCAAAAAATATCCAAACTTTTGCATCTCAGTCACGCCCGCATCCGCCCAGACGCCAGACCACGAACGCATCAGGCAGGTCCGCCGCGCCGCCGCCGCCTACCGCAGATCCACGCCGCCGGCAGCTGCCCCAGCCAAAGCCACGGGCTGCCGCTGTCTCCGGCTAGTCCATGCCCCTCGCGAAAGCAGCCGGTCGGCGCTGTCGTCTCTAGCTGGTCCGTGCCCCTCGCAAAAGCAGCCGGCCGCCGCCGTCTCAGGTGGTCCACGCATCCGCCAAAGCCGCCGGCCACCGCTGGTCCACGCATCTCGCAAAGCTATGGAAAAAGTCATATCTACCCATACCAACCATTCAACATACTCATCCTATGTGAGGTCAATTTAGAACTTTAACTCAACCGAGTACCGCATATATATATAGGCGAAGCTAACCCTAAAATCATTCCCCACTCTCCGCAGCCGCCTGCCTCCCACACAGCTGCCGGTCATCACTTGTCCGCCCTCCTCCGGCTAGTCCAAATCCTGCGGCAGCTCCTTGCCTCACTCGCACGGGCAAGACGATGGCACCAGGGAAGAGCATGGTCGGCGGCAAGAACACGCCTTCACGCCCTACGTCGGTCCTTCCAGATGACGCAGCCTCCTTGGAGATGCCAGGTACTTCTTATCTCATCTCATCTCTGGATCTGGCTGTTTGATAATGGAGGGAGTGAGACGTGCGCCAGAGGTGGCCCTGGATTGGGAGGCGGAGCGATGGGGCTCCCAAGGCCACCAAGGCGGACATTTGACTCCTATTTTTGGAGTCAGCATGCTGGAGATGAAATGACTGGGCGCTGGGATGAGTCGGACATGCAGCTCCTATTTTGGGAGTCAGACATGCGGCTCCTATTTTTGGTTTCTCGATTTACAGTACAAATTTCCATCTTTTCTTGTGTTCTGAACTGTCAAACTTGCATGTGTACACTGGCCACTAGATGGTCGACATTTTTTCCTTGTTTACTTGGGGAGTTGCAGAAACATGTCGTAGATAACCCGGGGCAGTTCACAAACTTGAGTTCTTTGACTTGTGCTTGGATGTTAGGAAAGAATTATGTTGTGTGTACACTATAGGTTGCTAACTAATTTCATACCTACTCTTTTATGTGCAGAACATGAAGACATGGACTTAAGCTCTCTGAGGGCTCGGAATATCATGAGGAACAATCAATTTGCTACTCAGCTCGGTGTCCGTAGACTAGCAGAATATATCCAGATTTCAGCAAAGAAGAGAGTTGCTACGAAGAGTATTGGCAAAAAATCTAAGGTACCAACTCTTGTACAAGTCAATATTTATACAAGTGATCTTAGTTAAAGGAAATGATATCTATTAATAGTGGATATTTAGTGAAGTTCTTCATGACTTTGTTTCTGCAACTAATTTTGACATGTCTTTGTTTGCTTTGTGAGGCTTTGTTACAGGGGAAACATGTGGGCAGCAGTATGTCACCATCTGGTGATTGTGTCAAAGGTGGAGCAGGAAGAACATCCAAGAGAGTGCTTGCACCAGAAATTCCGGAAGAAACAATGAGATGCACTAGGCTAAGGGCTGCGAGACAAGTGTCCACCACGAGTGAACCTGATTTGTCCGCAAACCAGAATCAGGGCGACACCAGCAATACTGAACAAGGCAAGTGGCTACCAACTACTATTTTTTTCTTGTCAATGTGTGGTATGCTGCATTTGTATAGAGTGCAAAGTTTATTACCAACATACACTTGCATTTGTATAGAGTGCAAAGATCATTTTTCTAACATGTTTCAAAATGTATTTTGTTAGGCAACCTCACTTTAAGTACAGAAGTGGAGTCAATGGGATTGAACACTACTGAACAAGGCAAGTAACTTGGACTGTTGTTTCCATTGTCCATATATGTGGTATGCTTCATCCTTATCCAGTGCAGGATCTAATTTTTCTTGACACATGTAAATGTTTTATGTTAGGAACCTGTACTGGTACTATACAAGTGCGGCCAAGGGGGGAGACCATGGGCAAAGAGATTGATTCCATAAGTCATGGTTTAGGGTGTCCGATACCAATCATTATCAAGAAAGGGAAAAGAAGGCCAGAGGCTCCTATGCAAGCTGCAAAGCTGGCCTCAGAGAGTGGGACCATAATGAGAAAGAATATAAAAATATATCCAAATTGGACAAAGTACTACAAGAACAATGGTGAGCAGCTTGAGAACTTAAAGGGCAAACTCAAGGTAATAAGACTCTGTTCAACTAATTGAATCCATGTTAAGTAACTAATAAAAAATTTGTTTGTGCTGCAAGCATCATAAATAAAACTAGATGCCCAAGGTGGAACTAGGTGCACGCTGCGTATTCTGTATGTGCTGCCAGCTGCTTATTCTGTATGTGCTGCCAGCTGCTTATTCTGTATGTGCTGCTAGCATTATGTGGTTGATAATTAGCATGCATTGGCACTAAAAATGGAAAACTCTAACTAACATCTGTAGTGAAATATAAGTAAACCTACATGCAGTTTGGACTTGTTATCCGTCTTGGTATGTGCTGGTCACTATGCCCATATATCATCTATGCATGTTGTTCATAAATGATGCTCATTCTATTCAAATGCTTGTTTTGGCTAAGCCTCATTTGTTTACCATGTGCTCCTGATGTGCGCTAATTAATCTTGCTGCTTACATTAGCCATATGTACTGAACATTGCATATAATTTTTGTAGTTACTTCCTAATTTCTACTTTTGTCAAAGCTTAATGGTATGATATTCAATGAATAGATAAAATTCGACATTAACACCGACAGCAGCCCTGTAAAAGCTGCATGTGAAGACATCCTAAAGGGTGGAGTACGCCAAATGAGGTATAGGCTAAAGAAAAAGTACTTTGATGGCGTACCAGCTAATCAAGTGAGGACTACATCGCCATTGAAGCATATGAGTGATGAAGAATGGAGACAATTGGTAGACATGTGGTCAAGTCCAGAGCACAAGGTAATGCTTGTTTCAATTTGTCTGAGCCTATTACTTAGATATGAGGTCGCTTTTGAATCTGTTTGTAGAAAATGGAACATGCCAGCTACATCTGATAATAATTCATGTAAACTTCCTAAGTTTTTTAACCACATAGCTTCCTATGATACATCAACATAAATTTGATTTTTTTATGCGTAGTCCAGATTATAGCTTTATTTGCATTCCTGATGTAATAGTGGTCTATGAAACAAATCAAAATGAGGTTGGGTGGAAATAATAGATGCATAGTTCTATTGCTTATGCTATGTAATTGTGTCATGTGCAGGATAAATGTGCCAAAAACCAACTGAATCGTGAGAAAGTTAAGTATCAACAGCGTACCGGATCTCGGTCCTACATTGCACAAGCCTATGTCGTGGTAAGAAATAATTATAATGTCATATAGTCGGATGTGCCAAATACTCTTGTTCAGAAATTTGTATCAGTTTGGTTTGATTACTCTACTTATTTGGGGTGACATCAACTAAGTTTATACATAGCAACCAGTGTCAATGTTTAATACAAAGAATTAATGTCAACTGGATTTCTTGTGCTGGAGAACATGTTTTTTGTGTTAATGTGTGTACTTTAACATAACCATTACTCATGCCATCATGTTTCTCTCAACATTGTAGAAGCAAGAAAAATACAAAGACAGTGAGCCCACTGCAATTAATCTATTTGAGGAATTCCACTGCAGCAAAACCAAAGGTTTTAGTGAACCAGTGAAGAAAGCTATAGTAAGTACTGGATTCTTACCTCTTCTTTCCTTTTATTAAGTACCTTGTGCAGAGCCTTTATTTATATTGTAATGCATAATTGAAACCTTTCTTTGATTGCTAGGATGATATGCATGCCCAGGAAGCCCTCACTTCACCACCAGTGGAAGATGGACAGCAAGCTAAGACTTCTATTGAAGCTATTTCCAAAGTACTGCCAAAGTCAAATACATTTCTGCGTAATGTTGGAATTCAGCAGCCTGCTGCCAAGACACCAAATGTGGTGAAAGACCTCCAAACTGAACTGGATGCAAAGAAGCTAGAATCTGCACGACTTCAGCAGGAGCTTGAAAGATTGAAGGCACAGGCACAGGAATCTGATGCAAAAGTGGACAAACAAGCTGAGGAGATTGCGAGCCTGAGGAAGATGGCAGCAGAAAATCAGAGCCTCCTTCGCCAAATGATAGCATTTGGGCAGAGTCAGATTGCTCCTCCCTAAGCTAGCTGATCCTCAGGTACACAACTTGTCTCTTGTGCGTTTGCATCCAAATCAAGACTGTTGTGCTGTTTCTTTGGTTGCTGAATTCATGGTGTATGTGTATGGTTGAACAGGAATTTGGTGGCTTAACATGGATTTTGAAGGCTGGTAATTTTAGTGTAGTTGTTGAACTTGGAGGCTGTGATCCCTTTTGTGCTGCTGCTGAATGTGTGCCATAGTGGATTTTGGTGCATACTGGTACTTCAGCGCATGATATTTTGGTTGCTGGAATCTGCTGCTGGCTGCTTCTGTGTGGCGGCTACTTTGTGTAGCAGTTGAACTTGAAGATGGCTGGTTGACTCTTGTTAGGTGCCTATTAGTTCTGTGTAGTGGTTGGAATGTGGATGGAAGCCTGGAATGTGGCTGGAATGTCTTTTGGATATGTAATATGTATTCTGGAGTTGATATTGTATGACTGAATTGATTATTACATTATGGCTGGAAAGTATTTTGTTGCATGGGTAACATGCTTTATAACTGAGCAATTGCTTGTGGTTTATAATATGTGATTATTTCTTTAATTGGGTAGATCCAAAATATGGGCCTAGATTTCTTGTGCTGGAATTTGGGCTGACCCAAAACTGATGTTGGGCTGCAAACGAAAAAATATTAATTTGTAGTTGGGCCAAAAAAAAAACAATTGTGCTAATTGTAATTGAAAAAAGAAAAGAGCCCATATGCTATATGGGCTGAAAGTGAATTGCCATTTGTCATGTCACATGTGCCATGTCATCATACATGTGGCGTTATCTGGTTGAATTAGTTATGACGAGTTTAGTCTCGTCATAGCATCAATGACAGGAGAACTATCGTCACTGTATCAATGACGACGTCCTCTGATGGTCACAGAAGCCCTCTGGTGACCCACCTTCTGTGACAACAGTCAGTTCGTCACTGCGGACAGACAATGACAGGAAACAGGTCCTGATCGTCATATTTAGACTGTCACAGAAGCCCAGGATTCTTGTAGTGCATATTGCACTATCCAGGACCAATTCGCGGGTTCGACAGGCACCGCCCGTACCCGAGGACCGTTCCGGCGACCGAGGTATCCAAGGTATACCAAGGTTGCTCGTCGCGCCCTCGTCGTTCTCCTCAACCATCACCAATACAGCGCGTACATCGGGCCGATTCCCGGCCCGGATAGTGTTCAGGCTTCGCAGTCGGAATGACTTATCCTTCCAGCTAAGTGTGGGGCATGCGTTTAACATGACAAGAGGGCCATCAACGATCGGTCCTTAATCGACACAGGCGGGGATAGATAGGCACCCAAGACCTCCATGTCTTGTTACTTCTCTAGCGTCGTCCCGCCCGGTCTCCAATTATTCATCCTCATCACTTGGTTATTTCCATGATAGCATATATAGCCAACCTTTTCAGGTATCCACCTATCTCACTCAGGTGATAGGACATCACCTGGCTTCTACCGGTCTAAGCATGACTAAGCATTTAGATTCGATCCCGAATCTACATAGGGTTATAGGTATATTTGCTGGACAAGGAGTGATATATGCAGCAAGGGTTTCACCCAACTCCTATACTTAATGCAACAATACATATATAACATATATTCTCAATTGCATTCAAAAGTAGTGGGAGACTTATAATGCTCCGGGGCTTGCCTGGGATCAACACTGAGTCAGTTCAGTTGGTTGCTCTGTCTTGGTGACATCTAAGGTCACAACACTTGCTTAGTCCTTCCACCTTTGGGAGAGGTTCACCAAACACCATCTTTGAGTTTGATTCCACATCATGACCTTCACGTGATTCATCTAGCGCACCTAGATGAGATGCAAGTGCATGAATATAAAGAATAATAACACAACATGCATCACATAAAAGTATGCAAGACATAGGTATCTAAAGTTATTTAGCTAACATCACACAACCAATTATATAGAGCAAACATATCAATCATGACACAAGTTTTACAAGGTTACAAGTGTATTACTTAATCACCGTTAAAGACATGAATCACAGTTAGCACACACCAATTAAAGCAATCAAGCATTCATGCATTTTCAGCAATTCTAGACATACATGCAGCAACTCAGTAAATAAATCATAACTAGAGCTACACAGCTCCAAAAACTATGCAATAGGACATTCTGAAAAGGTTATAAAATTATCTACAATTCATCGTTAATCATATTAGCATGATTAACAAGTTAACCAAGTCAAACATGCATGACCATATAATCTGGTCTAGGAACTTACAGAGAACAAGCATTTCAAGGGATGAACTTCATACTACTGTAACTCATAAACCACTTAGCCAAATGATATGCAACTTTACCACAAGATATGTTAATAAATTATCTACATCTTTTATATAGACAAGTTGCACAGCAAACATCATTTATATCATGGAATTAGTTGCATAAATAAAACTGCTCATGCTGTCCAAACAGTAGAGGTACAATTATACACAGAAAACTGATTGGCACTTCAAAGCAGCATAGCTGGAGTTGTAGACCTCCAGCAAACATGATTCTTATATTTTTGGAAAGCTCATAAAGTTACCTACAACTTTCTTATTATCATCTAAATATGAATCTACAGTTAACAAGGTCAATTAATACCATGAAGATATCTCTGTCTAAAATATAGACAGAATCTGTCATGCTATATTAAACAGTTATAACTTAAGTTTCACATGTCTATAATTTATGGTTGTGTACTTTCTAGAAAGCTTACGAAATTGTGAACAACTTTGTTATAAATATCTAGAGCTAAGTCTACAACTAACAAGGTCTTACATTACAAACAATGCAATTCTGTCTGGGTTTAGACAGAAACTGTAACAGTAATTCAAACCACTATAACTAAACATGTGCTCAACCAAAAATTGTTCTATTTACCTTTCTGGAAAGCTCATGAAAATTACTACAACTCATATATTTTCACCCAGGCATGATTCACAACTTAACTGCGCCAAACAATGCAAACATGCAGATCCACTCAGAACAAGAGCAAAGCAACACAGGGCATTTGTTATTTTTAGAACTCTTAATATATAACTCTGAAATTCATGCAACTTTTACCAGACATCAACTCTCATATGAAAAGTATGTCACAATATTTTCACATTTATTTGGGCAATAGCACAGCAGTTATGAAAAAGACAAATATAACAAGCAATTAAAACCTAACTGCATAAATCTATTTTTACGACTAAAACTTCAAACTAAAGCATACCATATTATAGATCTACTGCATAGAGAATTTCATAAGGATTCCAAAAAGTCCACATTTGCTATTTTACGATTTGTCGACAATTTACTATGCATTTCCAAAGTTGATACACGAAATCTGCAAAAACAAAAGATAAAAGAAAACGACTTTGCACCAGGAACCCTAAGTTTTTCCAAGAATCACGCTACAGCCCAGTAATAATATTCATATGAGTCTTGGCTTCGCATCTGGAACCCTGAGTTGTTTTATATTCTAAAACGAGGTCCCTTCTCGTCTTCTTTACGGACAGAGAAGCCGGCAGCCGGCAGGACGTTCGAGCTCGAGGCTCACGGCCGAATGGTCACCAGCTACGGTCATGGGAGGGCTGCCTGCTCCTTGCCGCGGCCAACCATAGCCACGCCAATCTCCTGGCCGGCTGAGGCAGCAGCAGCGCACCAGAGGAGCAGCACCGGCGACGGCGACAGATGGGAGAGAGCTGGAGAGAGAAGAAGGCGAGTGGAGGATGGGAGGGCAGCGCAGAGCGTGCTGGTGTGTGTGAGGAGCGTCTGGCGTGGCTTGCTGTCCACTTTAGACGAGCACGAGCGCGTGTCAGCCATGGTGGGAGTGCTCTCGCGCATGGACGCCGCGTAGGCAATTCGTCGAGCATGTGGCACGCGACGGTGTGGCTCAGGTGGGAGGCGATTTTGGACTTCTTCCGGGCAGAGTTTGAAGATGGGCCAAAAACGAAGTTTGCTCACCTCGGCCTGCTCTCCAACTTTGATTAAGGGTGCTCAGTCATTAGGCTAACAGATTAGGAGATAATTAGATGCCAAGTCACAAGTGTCAACGTATTGATGGTGATTAGCAAAACCAAGAATTGATGATCGAAACCATGTCAAACTTGATGCAACTTTTCACATGTCCTTCTCCAAGTAATTGTCCACCACTTTTATTCTTGGACCAACTTTAGTTGCTTAACAAAAACACGAGAACACGGCATGCCAACGGGTCGACGTCTGTTTGGCGATAAAATAATCATTTGCTGTTTTGGGAGCTACTTTTAGATATCCAAATGAACTCCAAATTTGATGATACTTGATCCATTGCTTTCATCAAGAAGAGTACTCCAACTCATATTAAGGAATCCAACTGAGTTACTATATGAATTTGGATGCTAAAATGTCACAAAGAAGCTAACTTGCTGCTGTCACTTTCCGGGACTTAGAATTATTTCTCAGGGCTTAAAAGCAGCAGCTGATTCGAACTTTGAGCCTCTGTTTGAACTATTTGCAGGCTGAGTTGGTTCTTGACACTGAATAAAGTTTCTTCTACAGAAGGAAAACTACAACTTTTATTTAGGGTCAAACCTCATAACTGCAACAGAAGTCCATCTTTAACTTTGGTCAAAGCAGTAACCTGATAAAGCTCCAAATAGGATTTTAGGCCAATTGAAGCATTTTCTTGACATAAGCTCAACATGAACCCTTTATGACTTTTGTTGTATAATTCATCTAGAGTCCTATGAGCAAGTTTGGAAGGGTTGGTTCATGACCCATGATTCTATTTCCTTAATAGAGCCATTCCAAAAATGATATAACTTATCATTTCATGTGACTTCTTGATTCCAAACTTAACCAAACCTTTCCAGAGACCAACATAGATTGGGATGGATATAAGACACATGAAAAAGGTTCCATTAGCATCATCAAAGCATACCTTTTAAAAAGGCATATATGCAAGCAAGGTTGCATCCACCAAGCCCAAGTTGGGGTTTACTTTCATAGATTGACTTTGACCTCTTTATTACCATTAAACTTGTCATGTTTGAACTCAAACCTAGTACTTAGCAAGTGACAAACACCTGGGGTGTTACAGGACAAACCGCCACTCTGCTCAAAAGGGTTCAAGCCGTTTCCTATGCGGAGGTCACCTCCGACCAGACTCACCACAGCCGCACCTCACCATGATATGGTGGGCACCGTCGTAGCCGTTCACCTGCCAATAACCGAAGGAAGGACCCCCGTCGCGACAATCGTGGTCGGGATGCCGGCAGTTACCACGAACAAAGACGTGGACGTGGTCAGGAGGTGAACCAGGACCGGGACCTACGACACAACATCCCCCCTAAGGATGTCCGCGAACGCATCAACAGGCGCATCACGGAAGGAGCAGTGCACGAAAACGTGCGATGCATCGAGTACGATGCAGCACACGGCCCCCCGGCCTAAGACAGTTCTCGTCACACCTTCGCCAAGTCATGTGGCCCCGCAACTTCAAGCTTGAGAAGCTCAAAAATATGATGGCAAGGAAAATCCCGAGAACTGGATCACTCTTTACGAAATCGTAGTTCAGTCAGCAGCCGGGGACGAGAACGTCATAGCCAACTACTTCCCAGTTGTCCTCAACCAAGCCAGCCACCAATGGCTCCTCGGCCTACCCAAAGACTTTTGATTCTTGGGAGGAACTACGCCAGGCTTTCATTGATAATTTCATCGCTACCTGCGAGCAGCCCGGCAACAAGTACGATCTCGAGAGAATAAGGGACAGGAAGAATGAGCCCTTGCGTGATTACATCCGACGCTTCTCGGATATGCATCTTAAGATCTCGAAGATTTCTCACGACGAGGCTATATCGGCCTTCATCAAGGGCCTACGCTTCCACAAAGCACTGAGAAGCAAGCTGCTGCGTAAAAGGCCAACCACGGTCGCTGAGCTCCTTGCCACGGCCAAAAACTACGCCGACGCCGATGACGCAGAAAAACTCATCCGAGAAGATGTGAGAGAAGCCGACCAGCCTCCCCGACGAGACGATAGTCGTGGACGCTTCGACAACAGGAATCCTCGCCACGGCGACAACCGCGACCACCGAGAAGGGTGGGACAGGCGTCGCAACAACCGTGACGATTTCAGAGGCAAGCGACCTCGTGACAACGACCACGAGGTGAACACAGTCAAGCGTCCCAACGGACGGCGAGATTACCAGGAAGACTATAACAAGACACTGAAAGGACAGTGCCAACTCCATCCTAAGTCCAACCACACGATGGAAGAATGTCGTGTCCTCAAAAGCATCTACACACAGCGAGCCGCTCAGGGGGATTCCGTCAAGAAAAACGGGAAGCATGATAGACACGGTCAGGAAGATGAAGACGATGACCAGGATAGGGACCCACGGCACCAGTATGTCAGTCCCACCGACGTGGTACACTCCATCTTTGGAGGTAAAGTTTCCATCGAGTCAAAGTGAGAAAGAAAGCTCTTAAAGAGAGCTTGCCTGAATGTAGACAACTCCAATGGTTTCATTGCCAATCCGAAATTCCCCCCTGGTCGCATAGAGAGATCTCCTTCAGCAGGCAAGACCAGTGGGCCGCCTTCCCAGAACCAGGGCGTTTCCCTCTAATCCTAGACCCATGCATCAACAGCGTCAGGTTCGAGCGTGTGCTCGTCGACGGGGGTAGCTCCATTGATATCCTCTTCCGCAATAGCTTACCTGCTCTCAAGCTAACTCCGGCGCAGTTGAAGCCTTACGACGCTCAATTTTGGGGCGTCCTACCGGGTCAAAGTTCAGTCCCCCTTGGCCAGATAACACTGCCCGTCCAGTTCGGAATGCCAAACCACTTTCGCACAGAGTTCGTCAACTTCGGGGTCGCCGACTTCGACGGGACTTACCATGCAATCCTAGGCCGCCCTTCGCTCACCAAGTTCATGGCAGTTCCGCACTACTCATACCTGGTCCTCAAAATGCCAACCGAGACGGGCGTCTTAACCGTCAGAGGCAATGTCTACACCGCGTACACCTGCGAAGAAGAAAGCTTCAAGGTTACCGAAGCAATCGACCTCTCGATTCGCATGGCAGAAACTGTAGCACAGGCCACGCATGTTCCACCCGACCAGCTCCAGCTACCCGAGCAGGAAACTCCAAGAAAAAGCTCCAAGTCCAAAGACCACAAGGAAGTACAACTGGTCGACGGCAGCCCAGAGAAAACGGCTCTCATCGGGGCCAACTTGGACGCCAAATAGGAAGACGCGCTCGTTAGGTTTCTGAGGGACAACGTAGGCGTTTTCGCATGGAAACCCGCAGAAATGCCCGGCGTCCCACGAAACCTGATCGAGCACTCCTTAAACGTCTCGAAAACCGCAAGACCTATTAAGCAGAAGCTACGACGGTTCGCTCGTGACAAAAAGGAGGCTATTAGGACAGAAATCACACGGCTTTTAGCAGCTGGATTTATTAAAGAAGTGTATCACCCCAATTGGCTTGCCAATCCGGTCCTTGTAAGAAAAAAGAATAATAAATGGAGAATGTGTGTTGATTACACTGATCTCAATAAACATTGTCCTAAAGATCCTTTTGGTCTCTCTCGCATCGACGAGGTGGTCGATTCAACGGCCAGATGCGAACTACTCTCTTTTCTTGACTGTTACTCTAGTTACCACCAGATCTCACTAAAGGAAGACGACCAGATCAAAACTTCCTTCATCACTCCTTTTGGTGCATATTGCTACACCACCATGTCTTTTGGACTCAAAAACGTTGGAGCCACCTACCAACGCGCTATTCAACAATGCCTCCACGGCGAGATACGTGATGACCTCGTCGAGGCTTACGTCGACGACGTTGTCGTCAAAACCAGGGACGCGATAACTTAGACTGATCGATAACTTGGACCGCACTTTTAAACCGCTGAATAAATACAAGTGGAAGCTCAACCCCAAAAAATGCATCTTCGGGGTCTCCTCTGGTCTATTGCTCAGTAACGTCATCAGCCGCGACGGCATACGGCCGAACCCCTCAAAAGTTAAGGCGGTGCTCGATATGCGACCACCCAAGAACGTCAAAGACATTCAAAAGCTCACGGGGTGCATGGCTACCCTCAGCCGGTTTATTTCTAGGCTGGGAGAAAAAGGGCTCCCCTTTTTCAAACTTCTAAAAGCATTGGAGAAAATCTCCTGGATAGAAGAGGCTAACGCTGTGTTCACCCAGCTCAAAACTTTCCTTACCTCACCACCCGTCCTCACCGCACCTCAACCTAACGAGGACCTGCTCCTTTACATAGCAGCAACTGATCGGGTTGTCTCCACGGCGATTGTGGTTGAGCGGGACGAACCAGGCCACGTCTACAAAGTCCAGAGGCCTATATACTTCATAAGCGAAGTCCTAAACGAATCTAAGACCAGGTATCCTCAAATACAAAAGCTAATCTACGCCATCTTAATCACCTCAAGAAAGCTGAAGCACTACTTTGACGGCCATCGTGTTTTAGTCACTACCAGTTTTCCTTTGGGGGACATTTTGTGCAACAAGGATGCCAACGGCAGAATTGTAAAGTGGGCAATGGAGTTATGCCCATTTTCTTTGGATTTCTAGAGTCACACCACCGTCAAGTCCTAGGCCCTGGTCGACTTCATCGCGGAATGGACGGATCTCAACGAGCCCCCCTCTCCAGATGTCTCCGACCACTAGTCAATGTACTTCGACGGATCTTTGAACATCAACGGAGCCAGTGCCGGAATACTTTTCATTTCACTAGACAAGGACAAACTCCGCTACGTCCTTAGGATCCTCTTTCCAGCTTCAAACAACGTCGCCGAATACGAAGCATGCTTGCACGATATCCGATTGGCTGTCAAACTGGGAGTCAAACGCCTTTACGTCCACGGTGACTCTGCCCTGGTCATCAACCAGCTAAATAAGGAGTGGGACACAACTCACGAAAAGATGGACCTCTACTGCAAAGAAATCCGGAAGTGGGAATCAAATTTTTACGGAATAGAATACATCCACGTGGTCCGAGACAAGAATCAAGCAGCAGATGCGCTGTCAAAGATAGGATCATCTCGGGCCCAAATTCCGCAAGTCGTCTTCTGTCAGGACATCCACACGCCAAGCGTTGGTACGGACCTAGTCGACAAGTCACTCGACGAAACAATGCTCGTGGACGACACCCCCCCGACAACCAGCAGCCACGACTGGTGCATTCCTTTCATCAAGTATCTCTTGAACGGTTCGGGATTTCAAGATAAAATGGAGAACAAGCGCCTTATCCGGCGATCCAAAAATTACATACTGGTCAATGGCAAACTTATGCGCAAGAACGCAAGTTCAGAAGTCTTGCTGAAGTGTATATCCCAAGACAATGGCATCAAGTTACTAGAAGACATACATGTCGGATCTTGTGGTAACCACGCCGCCTCTAGAACACTGGTCGGGAAGGCCTTCCGAGCAGGCTTTTACTGGCCAACCGCAGTCGCCGACGCCGAGAAACTCATCCGACATTGCGAAGGATGCCAGTTCTTCGCTAAACTAACCCACGTACCTGCTCACGAGATCCAGACGATTCTGTCGTCTTGGCCATTTGCCTATTGGGGCCTCGACATGATCGGGCCATTCAAACCGGCTCCCGGCAACTTCAAATTCGTGTTCGTACTAATTGACAAGTTCTCAAAATGGATCGAGTACATGCCACTGGTCAAAGCAACTTCCGAAAAGGTTGTGGAATTCCTCAATCAAATCATACATAGGTTCGGGGTTCCCAACAGCATAATCACCGACCTGGGCACTCAGTTCACCGGCACTACATTCTAGGACTTCTGCGATGACAGAGGCATAGTCATAAAGTACGTGTCGGTAGCCCATCCGCGAGCCAATGGCCAAGTCGAGCGAGCAAATGGAATGATTATTGACACTCTAAAGAAGAGACTGTATACCGAAAATGACAAGGCCCCAGGACGGTGGATGAGAGAGTTACCAGCTGTGGTCTGGGGTCTTCGAACACAACCTAGCCGGAACACGGGCGTATCCCCCTATTTTATGGTTTATGGGGCTGAGGCAGTGCTCCCCTCGGACGTAGCCTTTAGATCTCCAAGAGTTGAACATTTCAACCAGTCTTCAGTCGATCTCGCCAGAGAGCTCGAAATCAACTCCACAGAAGAGAGGCGCCTGACTTCCTATCTTCGAACAACAAAATATCTCGAGGCTAGTAGGCGATACCACAACAGGAACGTCAAAGACCACTCCTTCGTGGTCAGTGATCTAGTACTCAAATGGAAAACAAGCCAGGAGGGAATGCACAAGTTATCTACACCTTGGGAAGGACCTTTTGTGGTCGCCGAAGTTACACGCCCTACATCTTATAGACTGGCATACCCAGATGGAACACGCTTGCCCAACTCCTGGCACATAGACAAACTATGCCGCTTCTATCCCTAAGTTCCAATACATTTCATTTGTAAATCTTTTTTGATTTATAATAATTAAATTTGTCTTTTTTGCTATATACTTTTACATACGCAGAATACTCGACAAGTGCCACAATTACTTTCCAGGACAAGCTCCTCAAGGGCACTCAACATGAGTCAGTGATACATCACTCAAACAAATTTACAGCGCTCAAAACCATGGTTCACATAAATCAAACTTTATTACAAACTTTATATACAAAGTTTACAATAAACAAGCCTCTGGGTGGCTTCTAGTCTACTCCTACGGACTACTCTACAGACCTACTGCTCGGGCTGATCACCCGCACGGTTCTCTTGTCCCGCCGAAGGGGTCGGGGCCACCGGCGCCTGGCTGGTCGAGACCGCAGGCGTCGACCGCCCATCTCCTGCAATTGAAGCCCCCGACAACTCCCTAGCCGACCTGTTTGATCCCGGCTGATCGGGGGGAGTTGATGTCCCGCAGAGATTTATATCGCCTATCACTGTCGACGATAGGTCCAGCAGATTGACGCGAAGGTCATCCGCTTCCCTTGGACCAACCTCCTTTGGATATCCCCTCTCCAATCGGGACAAGTTGACCAGGGGATAGTGGGCACGTACCATGCTGAGGACGTGCGCTCCGGCAAACTCCCCGACGTCCTTGACAAACTGCTGAAGCTAGCCCACGCGCGTTGTGCCTTCTCCATCGAGGTCAGTTTCGGCGCACGGGGCTGGTCCTCGGGGAGCTCAGGACTGATTAGGTCAAGTACTGGGGCAACTCCTTTCCAGATCTTGATACAGTTTGTCTTCCAGGAGTCCCGATCCTTGACCAGCTCATCCAGGTGCTTCTTAGTGTTGACTTTTAGCACTACGTTGAGTTTTTAAGAAAAAACAAGCAAGAAGTCAGTATAAACAAGAGGAAAAGAAAACTGCATGGCCGAAAAGGGCGAAACGGCTCTTACCAGCCAACTCCCGACTTTTGTTCTTCGACTCTTCGCCAGCCTTGCGTCCGGTCTCCAGTGCACCGACACGCTCCTGGTCGAGCCGATCCCTCTCTTCTCGGAGGCGTCCAATCTCCTCCTCCAGACCTAAAGAAAACGATTGCTGGTCATCAAAACCGACCACACAGTTAAATACAACTAGTCGGATCTTTCGACCTACACTTCTTTTCACGGTCCTTATCGGCTAGTCGCCATTCAGATCCAGCAGGCGCTCCTCCTGAGCCGCCTTATAAGCCGCCTCCTTCTCGGCCTCCAACCGTAGGCGATCCACCTCCACGGTCAGGGCCTTGTTCTCGGCGACTATACCCTCAATTTGGTCGAAGCACCTTTTTCGGTACTTCGCCGTTTTCATTGCGCCCTGCAAGAATTATACGTATTACGTAGCGAACAAGCAACAATATATACACATTCTGGCAGAACACTAGACCACTCACCTTAACTTCTTCAACAAGTCGCTTAGCAGCGCGCTCTACCCTTGCCGCCTCCTTGGTCTCGACGAGCTCTTCATAACCAGCCCAGTGGTCCCCACGCTGGCGCCACACGTAAACATGTTGGCGACCGTCGTGGGGACGCCCCTAGATCTCCTCCACCTCGTCATCTGAGGCCGCTTGGGCCTCGGCGTCCCCCTCGCTACCCCTAGCCACGGTAATGGGTATCATTGGACCCCTACCTCGGCCAGGGGAGCCCTCCGGAGTGGAAGTCTCCGCTGGCGCCGGAGTTGGAGCCCTCTCTTCTTCAGCTGGAGGGGGGTCGGGACTTTGTCTCCCTCCTCTACAACGCTGCTCGGGGGAGGCGTCCTCACCGTCTCATCAACCCTTGTCGGGGTACTCGCCCTGGCTTTATCTCGAGTCGGGTCCTCCTCGGTGGTCTCCGCCACGGACGCAACCGTGGGCTGCTCCACGGGTTGCTCACGAGCAGTCTGCCCGGCGGCATCCTTATCGGCAACGGCAGGCTCAGTTGTTGCCAAGCCAACAACGTTGCCTGGATCGACGTCCAAGGCCGCACTAACAAAGAGGAGATAACCCAAATAAAAAAATAATAAGAGAGAGAAAAAGGAATAGTGCAGCAGACATGTTTTACATCTCACAGGTTGGAGCTCCTATGTGTCGCCGTGAAGAACCTTCTCCTGGTCCTCCCAGCCGCCGCTGCCGCTTCTGCCTCTCCAAGTCGTACTGGCTCGGTGTGCGGGGCAGGAGGATTGCTGGTTACTCAACCAGTGCCGATCGGCGCGACGTCAGGACGGCTGCACGGTCTTCGGACCAAACATGGCGCAGCCTCATCCTCTTCGTCCTCGTCGTCGGCAATCCTCATGTGCCGGCGGCGCTTCAGGGCTTGGCTAGTCTCCGCTGGCGTTGTCTCCGTGGGGGATGGCTCTACAGCCATCGGCCTCTTCCCCGCCACCCTGTCTTCAGCGGTCGGTGCTGGTCGGGTCTAGCCTTCTTTGCTACTAGTGTATTGGAGACACCGAGCAGCATCGTCCGCTGGGGGGTCCACCCTAGCGGGATGGTCCATACCAGGTGCCAGCGATACATACACCAAGCACCGGTCAATATCTCCTATCTGCAATGCAACAACGACAAGTCATCAGTCAAAAGACTACAGTATTCATGTAGCAGTATGAACAAACAAAGGTATTCATTTACCTTAGGAGCTGGTCGGCCTAGCTTAGAGGCATGCATCCGGTCATCACTTCGAACGAAGATGTCATCGGTCAGGTTGAACAGCTCGTTCACCAACCGCTGGACCTCTGACTTCTCCAAACCGTCCCTGTGCATCCTGGTCGGGTCTTGGCTTCTTGCATACTCGTACGCCGAGTGTACCCTCCTCTGGCAAGGCATCACTCGTCGCACGAGGAAGTTCCCGACCACTCCAGGACCGTCCAGCCGGGACCAGTCGATCAGGCTCATCAGCTCTGCTACTTGACCAGTGTATTCTGGACGGTCTGACCAGCTAACCCTCTTCTCGGGGATATAGCCCACGTCGCAGAACGTGGCACTGCCCGGCTCTTCCCTGTCATAGAACCACATCCTGTACCACTCGGTGAGGGAGGTGTTCCATGGGCAGCTGAGGTAGCGAGTCTTCATTCCGTCGCAAAGATTCAGGTATACTCCACCTGCAATCTTAGAGCCTCCAACTGCTCCCTTCTTCCTTAAATAGAATAGATAACGGAAGAGGTCGAAATGTGGCTCTATTCCAACATAGGCCTCGCACATATGGATGAAGGTGGAGATAAGGAGAATAGAGTTCGGGTGCAGATTGCAAATCCCGATCTCATAGTAGAGGAGAAGACCTTGGAGAAAAGGATGAACGGGAACCCCAAAACCCCTTTTAAAGAAATCTTCAAAGACTACAATCTCACCAGCGCGGGGGTCGAGGTAGCTCTCCCCCTCTGGCGCCCTCCAGCCGCCCAGTTCTTGGTTGTGCAGCAGCCCCATTCCGATGAGATCGTTGAGGGACCTCGTGTTGCTCCACGATTTTTTCCACTCCTTGGCCATCATCTCGGCCCTCTTCTTCGAGTCGCTCTTCGCCATTGATGCTGCAGGGAGAGCTTTGAACTAGGTGTTCAAGATGGCAATGGTAGGAGGCAGCAGTGGCAAGGGCAGGAGGTTTTTAAGCAAACACTGGGTAAAGAGTATGGATGCCACATCGAGCCTTTTATAACAACAACCCCACCTTTCCCACTTCCCATTTTTTGGGGGAGTGGGCGGATCTTGCGGCGGCTGTGATGTTTCGGTTTTCAATGATTAACGCAGTTAATTTGGTGGTTTCCTTTTCTTGGATCGTGCAAAGAGCGGCTGCACAGTTACCAGGTGCACCTTTTTATGCAACAGCCTGACAATACGGCAGGACGCCCTGTCACGTCGCACATTAATATGGTGATATAATTTTTCAAAAAAGATAAGCAGGATCTTTGGTCAGACAGACATGATATACCTGGGGACTGTACCGACCACCGAGCATTATATGCTCGGGGACTGGTTGACCAGTTCGCCCATTTGAAATTCTGGGGACTGTTCCGACTACCGAGCACGTCTACGTTCCCATCCATGCTCGGGGACTGGTTAACCAGTCTCTATGCCGTGCTCAGGGACTGTGCTGACCACCGAGCATGATTACATTCCCAACCGTGCTCGAAGGCTCATCAATAACTCCCTGTGTTGTGCTCGAGAATTGCTTCGATTACTCTCCGACCACAGCTTGGGGATCAGATGGGATAATTTTAAGTTTTTTTAGACCTTGCTACAAGGCTGATACTTCGCCTTCCAGCAAGCTCGGAGACTACATCGGTACGATGCATCTACCGATGCATGTTAGTATCAGAAATTTTAAGATGATTTTCTTTTTAGACCCTGGCACCATGTGCCTACGTCACCTGCTACCAGGCTCGGGGACTAAGTGGGCACACTTCACCTTGCGGTGAATATGCTTGCTTTTTTGAAGTCCATACTTTTCAGAAAAGTAAAGTGGGCACACTTCATCAGGAAAAAATATTTTTTGATTAAGAGCACCATGCATTCTTCGAACAACCTGTTTCTTCAATGTCAATGTTGATCAAATGTCTTTTGAATTAGTTAAAATACCGTTGCAACTGTTCGGACGGTTTTCCTAGTTATTGAGGACGTCAAGCCTCACTTATCGGAGAAGCTCAAGACGGCGTGTTACATCATAATACATGGTGCTTGGGGACTAGATATGAGGGTATAAACCCCTATACCCTTACGGCTAGACTTGGGCCAGGAGGCTTGGCCCATTACGAGATGAGTTCGAGGCTTGATCCGACTACTCGGAGTTTTGCGCAAGGAAATTGGACAAGATCAAGCAGGATTCTAGTCGGTTAGAATAGGAATTGATATTGTACTATCTATGGCAATTGTAACCGACTAGGATTAGTTTCCAGATCTGTAACCCTACCCTCTGGACTATATAAGGAGAGGCAAGGGACCCCCTAGGATAATTCAGATCAACTCAACACAATCCACAGCAATACAATCAGACGCAGGACATAGGTATTACGCCCACACGGCGGCCGAACCTGGATAAAAACCTTGTCCGTGTCTTGCGTCACCATCAAGTTCGTAGCTTGCGCACCGTCTACCAATAAACTACTACCGTGGGTATACCCCAAGGTAGACTGCCGACTAGCTTTCGTTGACACTGGGGAAGGCTCAGAAGGACCGTGATAACTGGGAAGGCATTGCGGAGTATGGTAGGCAGTAGTGGGTGAAGGCTGCTCGTGAGAGGGATCATAAGCAAGATCAGATTAGTCAGTTGTCCCGTGAGAAGGATGCTTTGCAGGAGCACTTAGTGTAGGTCACTCATGAGAGAGATACTACTCTATGTGTGTCGGAGAATAGGCATCAGGCGTGGGAGATGCATCGTATCCATTCGGCTGAGCGGAAGAACTATCTTCAGGATCAGATCGAGGCTGGTCTCGTGGAGATACACCGTCTCAACAACTTGCTGCACCCTTTTCCTCGCCCTGCACTAGCTTATCAAGACATGGGACCTCACATGATCGTGGCCGATGATGATCGTATGGAGGTAGATGGGCCGGCTGCGGCTGCACCACCTCTACATGAGGATATGGAGGATGAGAAGCTTGAGACAGTTAGCGATGATGATGGAGAGGTGATCTTTGACGCTGTTGGTACTTTTAACGTCATCTTAGATACTAGGTTGTCATCCCAGCACAACGCTAAAAGCACATGGAGGTGGTATTAGATAACTGAACTCTTGAAATAATGATATATACTATAGAAGGTAATCCGCAAGTGCACAGATCAAATACCATTGCAGCACTTCACTGGGAGTATTCAAGGTATCGTATTTATATGTTAGCTTAGGAAGGAGCTAAGGAGTAGGCTCAGAGATGGAGTTGTCAAATATGATTACTAATGAGGAAATCAATCACACAGTCACTTGCTAAGGTAGGGGTAAGCTAATAATAATGATATGTATGATAATAATGATAAAACCAAAGATTAGAGATAGACTACTCATCATATAGGTAGGCAAACAAGAGACTAGTCAAGAGATTGAACTCCTATATAGCAACTAAAGCCTTTTCATCTACTCTAGTATATATACCATCATGTATAGCATAAGGACTTTGAATTCATGCGCAAGGAACATTAGCAAGGAAGATCAGGAACAGAGCAAGACAATCCTTGTAATATGGTTCTATTATTGATATTGACGGGGTGTGGACTATAGAAGACTCAACAGTAAAGTCACAACCACGATCTACCACAATACCCGACCAATAGGATGCATTCGTAGGTAAATGCCATCTAAGCACCATGCTTAAACTTAGTCTACCACGTAATTCCCTCACGATGAGAACTAAGCGCTCTACGAACATATGTACGCACTCATTATCAATCATGACTATATCAAACATAAAACTAGAGCAAACTATAAACATAATAAATAGCAACATAATCAATTAGAATAAAGCCTTAGAGAAAGATACAAAATAATACTCAACTCTTGGGATGAACGATCCAAAATCCTAAGCGAAGCGCCCAAACTCTTCCTAAATCTACTTGCTAATCCTATATAGAATGGAGGAATTGGAGTATCTAGTCTAATTCTCTGGTGGAGGAGGTGGCTAGGGCTTCTTCTTCTTCTCTTCTTCCCTCTCTCCTTCTCTCCTCAAACCCTAGGGTCAACCCCTCCTTATATAGGGAGGTGGGATGAACTGTGACCCTTGGATCAAACCGACTTAATGGACAAAGATCCTTGCTCCCCAAAGGTGGTTAGGGCATAATCCGTGAGACTCCTCCTGATTGGTCGAGGGGAGGGGGCGGCCGCCCTGCTTGGGCACCCTGCCTCTGGCTCCTCTCATCTTCCACTTTGTTTTGGTGGCTTCTTGATCCTTCTAGACCCTTCTTTTGTATATGTGGTGTAGATATCTCGTTTCTCTCTATGTAATCATGACATGTGGGCCTCCAAAGGTCATTTCTAGATAACCCCTGCAGAAATAGACATTCACCAAAACTTATGGAAATCTATCAGATAAAACCCTATACTTCTATTAGTGATTACTTTGTGCTCTTTTTCCTTCTCCTTGTTGATATAAATGTGGTCCAACAAGCTCCCCAAGCTTACCTTTTGCGTGTCCTCGAGCAAATAGATAGACTTAAGCCAGATCAGGAGTTGCTACAATGTTTTAATTCCTTCAAATCACACATGCACTCAATGAAAAATTCTCCCTGATACTAAAGTAGACAGTTCTAACTTTCAAACTTACTCATGTTACCTACAACCATGGGGTTTTTACTTTCACTTAGGTCTTGAGTAATTGAGAGGTAGAACAATCTAGCAAGCACTATGTCTCAAGCTCTTTGTTTCACTTCTATCCTAGAGTTTTTATAAGTATTTTCAAAATAAATCTCAGAGTTCCTTAGCAACCTCTCAAGTCTCACAAATATGTGGTATTTGTGGATCCTTACTTGAGGCAATAAATGTGTTATGCCTACACTCTTCCTCACACCGTACAGCTAATAGGCTTATGTGGAGTTCATTGGTGGGGAAGTAGCTCATACATACTTGCAATGCTAATGTTACTAAGTCAAACAATGGATCTAGAGGAACTCATCATACAATCAAATCAAAATGTGCATGTGTATGTATACTTTTGTGGTTTTATATGGTGGATGATATGGTGGTAGAAGGAAAGGGTGGAATCCTAATTCTACAATGCTCTTTTTGAAGATAACATTTCCTCTTGTTTGGATGAAAGATGGAGGGGATCTAGGTTGCATCGCTCTTATTCTCTTTTTTCAGTGGACACTTGTCTATTTTTAGAGAACAACGTAAAACCCTCCTTGTAATAGGATTTGTAAGAGGAATAACAATAAGAACTTAGATCATTTTTATTTTGAGGCTAACAAGGTGGAAAACATGGATATTTTTGGTCTTCACTCTCAGTGTAAGAGTAAAACATTTTTGGGTGATTCTAGATGGGATATATGTGGGTGCGTACTTCCGATGTAGAAGTAGCATGATGGATGAGGTGTGTACGTGATCTTGATTTTAAAAGCATGATAAGCTCCTAAGGGTCAAACAAAGCTTGACGAAACTCAAAGCAATTGCAAGCAGTGATAAATGTGTGGAGGTTTTCTATTCTAAAATGTATGGCTGTGGTAGGAATTTTACTCTCTGTCATACAAGGAACTCATCATGTGTTTTTGTATTTTTAAAATTTAAATCTCTAGAAATCAGTGTCACTAGGAACTAGATAAATAGCAGCTCAAACCAAAACATATCATACCTATCAACTACCTAGACTTAGATCAAGTGTATGCTCCCATAGGTTTCGGTTCGCGTGATGGGCGGCTGTGTTGTCAGTGGCACTCCTTTTCACACTACAGACTGACATTTTGGCAGCTTTGACAAGATGGGCAGATGCTCTGTCACGTCGTGAATTAATTAGCAGAAGGATATGAAGACTCAAAATTCAAGAGAAGCATTTACTAAGATTGCGATCTCGTTTGGACTCATGCGGTGTTTGGGATTGTACCGACCACCGAGCACGTTCGTGATTGCAAACTATGCTCGGGGACTAGTCGACCAGATGAAACAGGGGATTGTACCGACCACCAAGCACGTTCGTGATTGCAAACTATGCTTGGGGACTGGATGACTAGATGAAACAGGGGACTGTACCGACCCCGAGCACGTTCGTGATGGCAAACTATGCTCGGGGACTGGTCAACTAGATGAAACGGGGACTGTACCAACCACCGAGCACGTTTACAATTGCAAACTATACTCAGGGACTGGTCGACCAGTCTGTTTGATGACACTAGGGACTGTATCGACTAGCGAGTGTGTTCGTGGTTATCAATTATGCTCGGGGACTAGTCGACCAGTCTATATGCCGCGATTGAAGATTATGCAGATCACCGAACATGTTCATGGTTTCTACCATGCTCAGGGCCTGCTCTTTTCAGTTACATATGAATCGGGCTCATATACAACTGAGCAGTAATTTTAATTTTTTAGACCTTGCTACAAGGCTCATGCTTCACCTTCCAGCAAGCTCGGGGACTATATCGGTACGATGCATCTGGCAATGCATCTGAGCATCAACATTTTTTACATAGATTTTTCTTTAGACCCTGGCACCACGTGCCTACGTCACCTACTACCAGGCTCGGGGACTAAGTGGGCACACTTCACCTTGCGGTGAATATGCTTGTCTATTGAAGGACTATACTTTTCAGAAAAGTAAAGTGGGCACACTTCACCAAGAGAGAAATCTTTTTTTATTAAGAGCACTATGTATTCTTCAAACAACCTGCTTCTTCGATGTCGATGTTGATCAACTATCCTTTGAGTTGGTTAAAATACCGTTACAACTGTTCGGGCGATGTTAAGCTTTACTGGTCGAAGAAGTTCAAGACGTTGTGTTACATTATAATACATGGTGCTCGGGGACTAGCTGTGGGGGTATAAACCCCTATACCCTTACGGCTAGACTTGGGCCAGGAGATTTGGCCCATTAGAGATAGTTTGAGGCCTGATCTAACTGCTTGGAGTTTCACGCAAGGAAACAAGACGTGGAGATCAAGCAGGATTCTAGTCGGTTAGAATAGAAATTGATATCGTGTTATCTATGGTAATTGTAACTGACTAGGATTAGTTTCCAGATTTGTAACCCTGCCCTCTGGACTATATAAAGGAGGCAAGGGGCCCCCCTTGGGACAACACAATTCAACACATCTCGCATTAATACAATCAGACGCAGGACGTAGGTATTACGCCCTCACGGCGGCCGAACCTGGATAAAATCCTTGTCTGTGTCTTGCATCACCATCGAGTTCATAGCTTGTGCACCTGTCTACCGATAAACTACTACCATGGGTATACCCCAAGGTAGACTGCCGACTAGCTTTCGTCGACATGCCGCCATTAGCGAGAGCGAGGTCCTTAGTGTCCCCAAGTGTGGAACCGACGATCTGGGAGGACGAGGCACAATAGAGAGCCCTAGCGGCGGAAGAGGACATAGGGACGTCAGGCGGTGAGAAGGAGAAGGAGGAGGCGACGGTGGAGGTGGCAGGCGCAGCTAGGAAAAGGCGGGCTATGGTGGAGGCGGCGAGGAGGAGGCCGACGGTGGTGGATCTAGCGGCGGTAGGAAGGAAGAGGTGGGCGGCTACGAGAGTCGGGAGAGAGAAAATGAAGCAAAGCAGGAGAGGAGATAAGATTTATTGAGGACGGTGGAGGGAGAGTTGGGTCGTTAAATGGTTCTTTTGGGCCTTTTCCTATTTCTCCCCCATTCTGTCCATTGATCTTCTATTTTTTTCTTTTCTTTTAAGTATATTAGCCACCGTCTAGGTAAATGCCTTGAAACACCTAGGCTTGGCTAGGCTCTAGACTATAGGTCAACGCCTAGAAACCGCGTAGCGCCTTGTTAAACTTTGAGGAAATCACAAAGAAACCTTAACCAAAATCGAACATGAACACGTACAAAGAATATATATATTCTACCCAATTTTTGTATCGATAACAGAAGGTGGAGAAGGAAAAAAAAAGGTAGAGATTGAAACATAAAAAACACGGACAAAGCATCGGTAACGCAGACAGAACACAGTGATTATGTTGGACGAAAATTTAAGTTTGGCAGAAATTTTGCCTCTACCCGATCTCCATCATCTTATAAGCAGCCAGATAAAAAAAATCATACTATGAAAAGGCAAAAAATTTATCTCTTTATTTTTAGATACTCTCTCTATCCCTAAATGTTAGTCGTCATGTTTTACATGCCAATTTTGACTCGATTTATAGAAAATACATAAAATATTTCTATCTTCAAATAAATTTATTAAAAACTAGATTTAAATATCTATCCAATGATACTAATTTTGTATTATAAATATTAATATTTTTAATATATATTTAATAAAAGTTATTTTTCGAGAAGCGAAAACGACAGACATTTAGGGACAGAGGGAGTATAGATATAGATATTTAGTTTAGGAGTTATAATTTTTTTATGTTAGTTAAAAAAGAATAGAATTAATGTCATCTACTTTCTCTGTTTTAAATTATAAGTCGTTTTGATATATATATATATATATATATATATATATATATATATATATAT